>NC_047094.1:11137500-11493750 GCF_902459505.1 Geotrypetes seraphini | reverse complement strand
CATCTTTACTGTAATGTGGCCTCCAGAATTGCACACAGTACTCCAGATGAGGTCTCACCATGGCCCTGTACAACGGCATTATGACTTCAGGCTTTCGGCTGACGAAACTTCTATTGATACAACCCAATATCTGCCTTGCCTTAGATGAAGCCTTCTCCACTTGATTGGCAGTTTTCATGTCTGCACTGATGATTACTCCTAAATCTTGTTCTGCTGAAGTCCTAGTTAAAGTTTCTCCGTTCAAGAAGTATGTCCTGCATGGATTTCCGCTTCCAAGGTGCATGATCTTACATTTCTTAGCATTGAAGCCTAGCTGCCAGGTTGAGGACCAACTTTCCAATGTAAGCAGGTCCTGCGCCATATAATTCTGTAAACTGCATTCACTTACTATATTACATAGTTTGGCGTCATCGGCGAATAGTGTTATTTTACCTTGAAGCCCTTGAGTCAGATCCCCTATGAATATGTTGAAAAGGAGTGGACCCAGGACCGAGCCCTGTGGCACTCCACTGGTCACCTCCGATGTTTTAGAGAGGGTACCATTAACCACCACCCTCTGAAGTCTGCCACTCAGCCAATCATTGGCCCATGCAGTTAGTGTCTCTCCTAACCCCATCGATTCCATCTTGCTTAGCAGCCTGCGGTGTGGGACACTGTCAAAAGCTTTCCTGAAGTCCAGGTACACGACGTCCAAAGACTCTCCCAAGTCCAACTTTCTTGTTACCCAGTCAAAGAAGCTGATGAGATTGGATTGGCAGAACCTACCCTTGGTGAATCCATGCTGACTGGGATCCCGAAGATTCCCTTAAATTCCCGAAATTTCCTTAAATTAAAGGAGTTGAAAATTCATACAATGCAAGTTATAGTTAGATCGTTCACCTGTAACAAGGTTCCATGGCCAGCAGGTTAAGCCGGCCACATGTAGGTAAGACATCTCCAAAAGCACCTGTTGAACGTTCTCTACAAGATTCTAAAAAGGCCTCAAGGGCTTTCTGGGCATGTATAGAAATTCCCTCCTAGTGGCTAACGCCATCCTTGTTACCTTGCAGGCACAAAAGCAGAACCCTTTGTTTCGGGATAAAGATGCACAAACAGGAGAAAGACAAGGTGGACGTCACAATCAACCACAGTGGGTCTTTATTTAAATTGTACAAACGTTAAAAGAGTCCCAACAAAGATCCCTGTTTCAGCGCTACTGGGGGGACACTGGATTATATTGTACTTTCAAACGTGCACTGTAGCAGAATCGCTAGGCGGTCCGTGCTTAACGCTGCAAAAAATGTGTTTTTAAAAAAAATAAAGACCCTTTTTGGTTGATTGTGACGTCCACCTTGTCTTTCTCCTGTTTGTGCATCTTTGTTCCCTTACCAACCAGCTGGTTACTAGCTGAAGAAGAAGTTGATAATTCAGTCCCAGGCGAGGCACGATTGGCTATGTGGCTGGCTTGTCCTGCTGTCCATGGAGAAACATTATTACAGGTAAGCAATCTAGCTTTCTCTGTGGACAGGTCGAGTAAGACAGCCCCACACAGGCTGAACATGCAAGTATAAACATAGAAACCCTTGCAACCATCTGCTGTGGTAGATTGAGTCAATGCAACAGAGACAACAGGACAAAGCAGATGGTACCATAACATAAGAACATAAGAAGCGCCATCTCCGGATCAGACCTTCGGTCCATCAAGTCCGGCGATCCGCACACGCGGAGGCCCTGCCAGGTATACACCTGGTTTATTTTATAGCCAACCATACTTTATATGCCTCTCTCAAGGAGATATGCATCTAG
Source organism: Geotrypetes seraphini (assembly GCF_902459505.1). Classification (NCBI taxonomy): domain Eukaryota; kingdom Metazoa; phylum Chordata; class Amphibia; order Gymnophiona; family Dermophiidae; genus Geotrypetes; species Geotrypetes seraphini. The sequence goes on along the minus strand of NC_047094.1, from coordinate 11,491,965 downwards.
TTTGCTTTTGAAGCCTAGGACTGTCGATTCTGCAATAATCTCCTCTGGGAGGGCATTCCAGGTGTCAACCACTCTCTGAGTGAAGCAGAACCTCCTTACATTAGTCCTGAACCTGTCCCCCCTTAGCTTCATTTCATGTCCTCTAGTCCGTGTCAAATTGGACAATGTAAATAATCTTCTCTGCTCTATTTTGTCGATTCCTTTCAGTATTTTGAAGGTCTCGATCATATCCCCACGCAGTCTCCTTTTCTCAAGGGAGAACAATCCTAGTGTTATAAGTCTATCCTCGTATTCCAGTTTCTCCATACCCTTCACCAGTTTTGTTGCTCGTCTCTGCACCCTCTCCAGCAGTTTTATATCCTTCTTTAGGTAGGGAGACCAATGTTGGACGCAGTATTCCAAGTGTGGTCTGACCATTGCCCTATAAAGCGGCATTATTACTTTCTCCGATCTACTCGAGATTCCTTTCTTTATCATGCCCAACATTCTATTTGCCTTCTTTGCCGCTGCCGCGCATTGTGCCGACGGCTTCAGGGTCCTATCTATCAGTACACCCAGGTCCCTTTCTTGTACACTTTTTCCCAGACTTGCACCTGACATTCTGTACTCGTATTCCTTATTCTTACTGCCTAAATGCATTACCTTGCATTTCTCCACGTTGAACTTCATCAACAGAAGAAGAACACTGGACTTACGTGAGGAGTATGTTATTACTGCGTTTTTGAGTGGAAAAGTGCGGTGTTGGCATTTGAAGTGCACGAGGGCTACCTAAAGGAGCCCTAGAACTTTGCCTTTGATAAATGGTTATATTATTGCAACCACTTTACATTGATTTTGTGAACAATCTGCCTTTTACTTTTTATTGTTCTATTTTTGTGCACGATTATTCATAACCTGAGTGCCCATTACAGGGGGTTTTATTCCAAAGATAAGTTATTGCCTCCGGTATGCTTTTCGCCTGCTTCTTCACTGTGCCTTCTGCATGTTGCATATCCCATCCATAAAAGTGCGAGAGCTTACTAGAGAGGAACCTTTTACAGTCCATGAGCTGGGAGCTGAAGTTAAGAGGGGAAGGGCGCACGTTTGGCCCTAAACACCATAGACTGATGATGATCCCAGCTCTGTGATGACCTTCAGCCCTCACTACACCTGGGTGACATTTGCCATCAGACCCATTTAGCAGTGGTCCTAGAGCAGACCTGGAAAGTGCGCCAGTCTGTCAAACTCAGCAAGCGTTGAGTGTAGGGTTACCATATGGCTCCAGAAAAAGGAGAGCAAAAACAAAAACTGTGGATACAGATGTTCTGGAGATAATTTATTAAACACTGACATATAAAACCACGAAAATTCAATTTAAAAAGTACAATGATAAAAAAATACAGTGATAAAAATCCAACCAGTTTTATCATTGTACTTTTTAAATTGAATTTTCATGGTTTTATATGTCAGTGTTAAATAAATTATCTCCAGAACATCTGTATCCACAGTTTTTGTTTTTGCTTTCATTGGTGGATTGTTTTCACTGTGGATCATTGGGTCTCCCCATTTTTCTTTGTTGTCCAGAAAAGGGAGGACAGATTGAGACATCCGGGTTTTACTCCCATTGCTTTTAATAGAAGTAAAGCCCAGAGGTCTCTCTCTCTGTCCACCTTACTTCCATTGCTTTCAGTAGACGTAAAACCTGGATGTCTCAATGCGTCCTTTTTCTGGAGCCATATTGTAACCCTAGTTGAGTGGGAATTGTTGGAGTCCAGTACTTACCACACAGAGTGGGAGGTGGACAGCTAAAGCCCGAACCAACCACAACAGAGGGGACACAAAACTGCAGAGAGGCCAAGTTACTGCGTTCCGGGCTACAGACTTTTCGGTCAGTCCTGGTTTTGAACTTACATCCCAAAGCAGTGTGGGATCAGTAGTGCCTGTTCCTGCCCATTGAAATCAGTGGTTTGACTGAAGTAAGTCTCAGGAGGGAATGAAAATTTACTTTTTTGAACAACGACAAAGAGCAGCAAACCTGGGATTGCAAATGGACTCTTCAGGAAGGATGGGCTAAGACCAGGGTGGTCAGATTTTCCAATCGGAAAATCCGGAGCCCCCTAGACCCGCCCCCAGGCCTACACAGTTCCGTCCATCTCTACCCTAATCCCGCCCCCAGTTCTTCCCTAGCCACGCCACCTCGCTGCCTGGTCTTCTCCGCCGCTCCCTGCTCTTGTTCGCAAATCACGTCGCACAGGGAGGAATCCGCGTGACATCCACGCATGCGCGGATTCATCCCTGCCCGACGCGATTTGAGGAGGGTTTTCAAAACTCGGCCAAAGTGCTGGGTTTTGAAAAGCCGTCCGGACTCCCAGACATGTCCTCAAAAGGAGAACAAGTCCAGGGAAATCCAGACATCTGGTAAATCTAGCTAAGACTGCCCTGAGCACTGTACTGTTGGACTTGACCAGAGATCTGAGCAGGCCAAGCTGGCAAAGGATCCCGGGCTCTGAGACAGTTTTAGGAAAAATAAATGTTTATGGGGTCAATATAGGGCAGTGGTTCCCAAACCTGTCCTGGGGGACCCCCAGCCAGTCAGGTTTTCAAGATATCCCTAATGAATATGCATGAGAGAGATTTGCATACCTGTCACTTCCATTATATGCATATCTCTCTCATGCATATTCATTAGGGATATCTTGAAAACCTGACTGGCTGGGGGTCCCCCAGGACAGGTTTGGAAACCACTGATATAGGGTTACTGTTTTTAGTTATGTAAAATCCTGGATGCATGGCCCCACCCTGTTCTGCCCCCACAAAATCTTGATTCTTCTTTCCCGACCTCCGTGTGACATCCGCGCGTGCTCAGAGGCCCTCCAGACACGGACAGAGGATGGGACTTTCTAGAACCTGGACAAACTGCTGGATTTTGGAAAGTTTGTCCGGGCACCTGGACAGACCTCCAAAAAGAGGCCAATATTTAGCTGGTGTTATTCCCAGATATTCAATCCCAGGCCATGTCTGGGTTTTGGCATTGGAATTTATTTTGTGGTGTGTCGATGCATTTTGTGGTGCAGTGGTTAGAGCCACAACCTCGGCACCCTGCGGTTGCAGGTTCATATCCCACACTGCTCCTTATGACCCTGGGCAAGTCACTTAATCCCCCCACTGCCCCAGGTACATTAGATAGATTGTGAGCCCACCAGGACAGACAGGGGAAATGCTTGGGTACCTGAATAAATGCATGTAAACCGTTCTGAGCTCCCCTGGGAGAAAAGTATAGAACATTGAATAAATAAATAGTGTGAAAAGCTTCAGCCTCTGATAACCAGAGCTGGTATTGTGACATCATAATGCCTCATTCCACCAATGCTTGAGAGTCAACCTCATCAGTGATGTCACAATGGCTTGATTGTCCTACATTTGGCTCACTTTTACTACATTTAGATTTCTAGAGTGGTGCAGTGGTTAAAGCTACAGCCTCAGCACCCTGAGGTTGTGGGTTCAAACCCGTGCTGCTCCTTGTGACCCTGGGCAAATCACTTGATCCCCCCCCCCCATTGCCCCAGGTACATTAGATAGATTGTGAGCCCACCAGGACAGACAGGGAAAAATGCTTGAGTACCTGAATAAATTCATGTAAACCGTTCTGAGCTCCCCTTGGAGAATGGTATAGAAAATTGAATAAATAAACAGTGTGAAAAGTTTCAGCCTCTGATAACCAGAGCTGGCATTGTGATGTCATAATACCTCATTCCACCAGTAAGAGCCAACCTCATCAGTGATGTCACAATGGCTTGATTGCCCTACATTTGGCTCACCTTTACTACATTTTGATTTCTAGAGTTGCGCAGTGGTTAAAGTTACTGAGGTTGTGGGTTCAAATCCCACCCTGCTCCTTGTGACCCTGGGCAAGTCACTTAATCCCCCATTGCCCCAGGTACATTAGATAGATTGTGAGCTCACCAGGACAGAGGGAAAAATGTTTGAGTACCTGAATGTAAACCACTTGGACTATAAGTGGTGTATAAATGCTTAAATAAATAAATATTGACACGTCACAAAATATATTTTGAAATATGTTGCGAACACAGGTTTGCCGGACGTCCGGATTTCCCCAGAGATGTACTCCTTTTGAGGCACTTTGTCCAGGTTTTGAAAAGCTTCTAAAATCGCTGTCGGGCAAAACGGCATCCACGCATGCATGGTTGTGGCGTGATGATGTCACGCGCACATGGGCATGTGTACGCGATGTCAAAAAGAGGGAAATCCGGACTTCTTGTATTCCTACCCATACCAGTTAAATATTGGCTTTCATTCTCTAACGGTGTCAGGTCAAAGGTGCGCCAGGACAAAGGCGCGAGCAGACAACTGAGCGCAGCACGGAGGCGCACACCGAAGAAAAAGACTGTTTTTAGGGGTTACGACAGGGGGTGTGGGGGGGGAACCCCTCCACACTTTACTTTATACAGATTGCGCCGTGTTGTGGGGGCATTGTGGGGGGTTGTAAACCCCCCCCCATTTTACTGAAAACTTAACTTTTTCCCTGTTTTTAGGGGAAAAGTTACGTTTTCACTAAAATGTGGGGAGTTACAACCCCCCAAACCCCCCACAACGCCGCCGCGATCTGTATTAAGTAAAGTGGGGGGGCTCCCAAACAAAACCCTACGTTGCAGCCCCTAAAAACAGTCTTTTTCTTCGGCGCGCGCCTCTGTCTTGCGCTCAGTTGTCGGCACGCGCCTTTGTCTTCCGCGTTACTGTCTATGAACCTTCTCTAACAATGGTTCTCAACCCTGTCCTGGGGACCCCCCAGCCAGTCGGGTTTTCAAGATATCCCTAATGAATATGTATAAGAAAGATTTGCATATAATGGAAGTGACAGGTATGCATATTCATTAGGGATATCTTGAAAACCCGACTGGCTGGGGGGTCCCCAGGACAGGGTTAAGAGCCACTGCCCTAGCAGTTTTCTACATCAGTGGTTCCCAACCCTGTTCTGTTCGGGTTTTCAGGATAGCCCTAATGAATATGCATGGAGCAGATTTGCATGCCTGTCAATTGCATTATATGCAAATCTCTCTCATGCATACTTATTAGGGCTAGCTTGAAAACCCGATTGGCCTGGTGGTCCTCCAGGACAGGGTTGGGAACCATTGTTCTACATGACCCTATTAAACCAAGCTTACCTATACCAGATCAATCTCATTTTCAAGAGAGTGGGTGCCAGACCAAATTTCTCCCCTTCCCCCACTCCATAAACCACTACACCTTTAAATTGACAGACAGGTTGAGTCTCTTAACTGCTTCTGTACATGTGTTGAAGTGTCACATAAGGAATTTAAAAGTATTTAATAGCCTTGCATTCTGCTCATTGCATTTCTATTTGAATTAAATGTTCACAATTTGATCTTTGGAAGGAACTATACGGGGACTCCACGGCCGCACCTGTTCTGATCTGCCTGATTTTCTACAGGGGTCCTTTCGCCCTGTGCATGAACAGGGAGAATTCCCAAGTGTTGACATACCGGAAAGGTCACGGAGAGACGTTCCTTTACAAACAGCAGGTGCCAAACAAACCTCAGGCCACTTTGAAAAGGACTTTGGCAGCAAGGGGAAGACTTGAACAGGGGGATTAAAATAATAAGCAGCCCAGGCCTCAACACCTCACATGATGAAACCTGATAGCACATCTCTGAAATCAAGAGTGGATTTTATCTTCCATTTACTTGTGAAAATATTTGGAAACCAACATGATGCATATCACCTTCTTGAGTGAAAGGATGTCAGGAACCACGGCTTACATTCCAGAATCTAAGTCAGTCACATGAGAGAATCCTGGAGTTTTTTTGGTATATAACTAAAGTGACATACATCCCATCTTGAACGGGACCATCCTGTTTTTAGGTAACCTATCCCGTTGTCCCCAAGCAGAGCTTCGGGACGTCGAAATGTCCCGTTTTCAGAAAGAGAGCAACCCACTGTAACAATTTCAAAAAAGGCGCTGTGCTTGGGGACAACGGGATACGACTTTACAAGCGGCGAGCCCACAAGCCTTCTCCCCCCCTTCCCCTCTTCCCCCCCCCCCGATGTCAATTATGATGTCGGAGAGAAAGTTCCGGGCCAGCCAATCGCTGCTTGGCTGGCCTGGAACTTGCTCTCCCACATCAGAATTTATGTCGGGGGGGGGGGAAGACTTGTGGGCCCACCGCTTGTAAAGTCGCTGCACCTGGCCTGTTGCTGCGTCAGTGTCAGGGAAGCAGGAAGAAATCAGCAGCAGGGTGGGGCAGGGAGAGAGAAATAAAGAAAGAAAGGAAGGGGGCAGGGAGAGAGAGAAAGAAAGAAAGGGAAGGGGAGGGGGGCAGGGAGAGAAAGAAAGAAAGACAGATATCTGCAATGTTATGACCTAAAAATGTTTTGAGGAAAAAAAATACCTAAAAATTAGTAGATATTCCATTTTGAGGAAAAAAATAAATGGTCATGAGGGCTTCAATGGCTGGGAGGGTGTAGATGGGCTGGAGTAGGTTTTGACGGAGATTTCGGCAGTTGGAACCCAAGCACAGTACCGGGTAGAGCTTTGAATTCTTGCCCAGAAATAGTTACGAAGAGAAAATTAAAATTGAATCAGGTTGGGCAGACTGGATGGACCATTCGGGTTTTTATCTGCCGTCATCTACTATGTTATTATGTATACATTTACACTAGCACTATGGCTGGCCTAAACACTCTCACCTAATTGTAGCCAGTTCAGTACATAAATGCTAGCTTCTTACAACCCAAATGCATAAGTGCCTGATGCATCACATAAACAAAGGAATTTGAATTAATCTTGGTGATGCAATGAACTAATTACAAGTACAGTGGTTACTGCTATTTTGAATATATGGGTGAATATTGAAAGAAAGTTACAAGTGACTATTTTACTGGGGTGTATGTATTGGGGGTGGGGATCTATTAATGTATGTGATTATTGCACATTATGTGAGATGGCGGGTTATTTATATACAGTGATCCCCGGTCATTCACGGTATTTTCTGATCGCGAATGACCGGGCAGGAGAGGGCAGCCGGAGCGCCGGCGAGGGAAGAAAATCACTCGCGGTATGCTCCGACCACCTCTTCCTGCACTAAAGTCGGGCCTCGCCACTCAGGAGTTGTGCGTCAAAGCAGCTTCTGATTGGTGAAGCCCGACTTTAGTGCAGGAAGAGGCGGTCGGAGCATACCGCGAGTGATTTCCTTCGCTCGCCGCCGCTACGGCTGCCCTCTCCTGCCTCTCCGGCTGCCCTCTCCTGTCTCCCCCACTAAAAACCGTATTCGCAGTTTTTCAACATTCGCGGGGGTTCCTGGAATGCAACCCTTGCAAATATCAGGAGAGTACTGTATTATATTTATGTGAAGCTATTTAAAAGAATTGGGATTATTAAATAATAAATATTAAAGTGATTTGAGAATATTTAATTAGCTTTATGTATGATTTTTAAGTTTATAATGAATATGCATGAGTGAGATTTGCATATAATGGAAGTGACAGGTATGCAAATCTCTTTCATGCATATTCATTAGGGATATCTTGAAAACCCAACTGGCTGGGGGGTCCTCCAGGAACCGCTGATATAGAGCAAGGAAAATGGAAAATGGACTTGCTAGCTAGCTTATGCCTATGGTAATCACTGTGCAAATTCATGGCAGAGACTTGGACTAGCAGACAGCAGGCACCCAAGTGTACGTGACCCTTCCTCTCGGTGTCCGAAACATGCTCGACTTAGGCCCCTCTGCCACTCTGGCAGGAAACACATTGCAATGTCAGGAGGCTCTAATAATTTGATTTTCTCTGCCACATGGCAGATTCAATCAACATCACTGATGATAGAAATGTGCCCCCAAGGTGACAGCTGCTCTCTGGACTGCCCTTTCAGTCCATGCAGCTTCCGCGGTTCTACTGTTCTGTGTGATGGCTGAAATTTATAGCAAGAAAGACAGGACAGAGTTACACCAGAGCAGGGATTGTCAAAGTCCCTCCTCGAGGTTCCGCAATCCAGTCGGGTTTTCAGAATTTCCCCAATGAATATGCATGAGATCTATTTGCATGCATTGCTTCCATTGTATGCAAATAGATCTCATGCATATTCATTGAGAAAATCCTGAAAACCTGACTGGATTGCGTCCCACGTTGGACAATTTCATATCATTATTAGAGGCACAGTGATAGGGATCTGAGGTTCCTCCGTTTTAGGTGACAGGTACCGCTGGACTTTTATTAAGGTGCGTCTACATCAGGGGTGTCCAATGTCGGTCCTCGAGGGCCGCAATCCAGTCGGGTTTTCAGGATTTCCCCAATGAATATGTATGAGATCTATTAGCATACAATGAAAGCAGTGCATGCAAATAGATCTCATGCATATTCATTGGGGAAATCCTGAAAACCCGACTGGATTGCGGCCCTCGAGGACCGACATTGGACATCCCTGGCCTACATGATTTAACCCGCGTTAAAGATTAGTGAAATTTGGGAATCTTTCAACTAAGGCAAGAAGTTTAATTCTTAATGATTTACATTGAAGCTATGATTATTTATCTAAAATTCCAGTTCTTTACTTTTATTATTCTTTATTTTTGTCAACTTTCATTGGGTTTGGGGGGTTTAGTATGATTCTTCAATAAAAAGATATAAACTAAATTTGGGGGGAGGATAGGGGGGAGAGGTCAATAGGGAAAAGGGAAGGAGGTAGGAATTAGGGGGAAGGTACTGAGAGATGTAATGGGTATTTTGGAAATATATTTTGAAGAAATGAAAGATGTTTGATGGAAATTAATATGATGAATTTTAATTTAATGACTTTTATTGTATTATATTATTGTATATTTACTGATTTCTTCAATAAAAATGTTATTAAAAAAAAAAAAAAAGATTAGTGAACACTGAATGCTAAGACATCCATTATATTCCTATGGGCATCTTAGCATATAGGACCCCTACGATTCTTGACTGCAATTAAAAGCCATCCTTTTCCTGTGTGTAGTCTTGGTTCTCAATCCTCTACTCATAAAAAAATATAGTAGCATTGTAAGTGACGGCAGATAAAGACCTGAACGGTCCATCCAGTCTGCCCTGTAACTCCAGGCATTGCAATTTCAAGATTGAATTCTTTTTTCTTTGTTTCTTCTGGGCCACAAACTTTAGAAGTTCACCCGGTACTAACTGCTGGAGTTGACGTTGAAGCTTACTCCAGCCTATCCAAACCATCTCTGTGGCGGGGTTCAGACCAGTATTCCCTCTAAGCGGGCGGGTGTTGTGAGCAAACTTTTTTCACTGTGAGCTAAAAATATCGGGCGCCAGCAAGTTATGAGCCAAATAAATATGTTGTCAAAGTTGCTGATACATGAGGACGAGGTATTCAAAGTAATTTTAGGCCTACACGCTAAATTAAATAACGTTAAATAATATTTTTAAGAACACAAAACAACGCATTAATTCTTGAAAGTACAAAATTCTTAATTTTTTTTTTTTTTTTTACCAGAAAAACTCAAATTTATTTTAAAACAGTCTACAGAAATTGTAGGGATGAAATGATATCTTAATAAATGTTTTACAACAAATGTAGTTATGTCTGTTACATCCATATGTGTAAACTGTAAATTAAAAACAGTCCAGAAGACAATACGTTTGATGCTTTCAATTTCTAGACAATCTATCAATTCCAGCTTCTACACAAAAGTATAAATACATTAAAACACCCCCACCCCGACGTCCGATTCCTCCCCCAGCCTCCCCTTACCTTTGCGACGCGTTACATGGACTGCCAGCTCGCCTGCCTGCAAGCACGTGTGTGCGCTGTGATGAGAAACTTGTGCGCTGCGAGGTAATATTTTGTGCGCCAGCGCAGCTTAGCGGGAACACTGGTTCAGACCATGAAAGTTTGCCCATTCAGATTCTACTTAGAGATCCTCTGTGTTCATCCCACACTTTTTTTTTAAATTCCATCACCATTTTCCTCTCCACCACCTCCCTGGGGAGGGTCATTCCAGGCATCCACCACCCTTTCCTAACATTACTCCTAAGTCTAGCACCCCTCAACCTCAAATTATGTCCTCTACCTTTACCAATTTCCTTTCTCTGTTACAAGTGACAAGATTTGGTCCTATATCAATACCTTTCAAATATTTAAACGTCTGTATCGTATCTCTCCTGTCCCTCCTCTCCTCTAGAGTACACTTCTCCCTCCGTATTCATGGTTTCAGCAATCACGGTTTCGATTATTCATGGTTTTTAGCTTGCTGGCTCCTCCCCCCCCCTCCCCCAATTACATCAGCTTGTATAGAGAAATCGACGATTCCAAGCGTTTACAGAGAAAATTGCTGATTCCCAGTACTTTCTTCACCGTGTTTTGCCTCTCCTTCAGGAACAGGCCAGGTCTCCCACCATGTTGTTCATGATGATTTTTAATAGAAAACAGCAAATAACATATGAAAAAGCTATTCGCGGTTTTTCTGTATTCGCGGGTCTGTTAATCCCCAATAATAGCGAATACGGAGAGAGAAGTGTATATATATTCAGCTCTTCCAGTCTCTCCTTGTATGTTTTTTGGCTCATACACTTTACCATTTTCATTGCCTTTCTCTTGACTGCTTCAAGTCTTCTTAAATCCTTCACCATATACAGCCTCCAAAATTGAACACAATACTCCCAGTGGGGCCTCACCAATGACCGGTCGAGGCACATCAACACTTCCTTTCTTCTGCTGGGTACGCCTCTCTCAATACAGCCTAGCCTCCTGGCTACAGCCACCACCTTGTCACACTGCTTTGTCACCTTCAGATCCTCAGACACAATCACCCCCAAGGTTCTTCTCCCCATCCATACACATCAGCCTCTCGCCTCCCGGCACATATAAGATCTCATTTCACCCAGATTTTGGACTTAGAAACATTTTCAGACAAAAGTGATTAGTTAACTTTGGCAAATGATAATAACGCTTATCTTTTCTCAACACAAGCTAGCTCCAAGTTCCTGCAGCTCTCAGGAGTAATAAACAAACCACATTTAGGTACTGTAGTTATTTTTAGACTATTTTCCTCTCTGAATCATCTAACACAACTTTTGATTACCTTCATTACAGTATGCATGACCTTCATTATCCCTAGTCCAAGTGTAAATTCATTCTCTTGACATCTGAAATTGGCTACAGGTAGCACCCTGAGCATTTTAACATCAAAACATAAGCTTAACCTAAAAGTCAGACGTTTAAAACACTCCCACTTAACCTAAGAGAAGAAAAACTATTGAACAAATTTAAAAGTCTCCTAAAGAGTTGTCTATTTAAAGATGCTTTTTAATAGACCATTCTTATTATACTTTAGGTCAGGATGAGGAGGTCTTAGAAATATGTGGGTATTTGTTTCCCAATGTGTCCTAAACCTATACCCGATTTTATTTCTGGTTTTATTTTTTTATTATTGTAATTAAGCAACCTCCCTTCCTAATGTTCTATTGTTAATTAGTAGTGTATGTCATGTATGTGGATTTTATTATTTTATTTAATTTTTAACTGATGTAAATCGCATTGAAATTAGATTGTGCGAACAAATCAAAGAATCTATTAAATTTGAAACTTGATCACCACACAGATGATATTAAGCTAGTAGAAATCAAGGGACCCTGCAAAAAGGAGGAAATATCGTGCATCACCTTGAAAACATGGGGTGGTTCCATCCACACAGAAACATGATGGCAGATAAAGGCCAAATGGCCCATCCAGTCTGCCCATCCACAGTATCCACTATCTCCTCCTCTCCCTATTGGCTATGGCTCTTAACATTTGCATCTCCTCTTCCTATAGGCTAATGCTCTTTACATCTGCATTGTGATGTCATAGAACTTTATGGCTATAGAAACATGATGGCAGATAAAGACCAAATGGCCCATCCAGTCTGCCCATCTGCAGTAACCATTATCTCTTCCTCTCTCTAAGAGATCCCATGTGCCTATCCCAGGCCTTCTTGAATTCAGACACAGTCTTTGTTTCCACCACCTCTTCTGGGAGACTGTTCCACAAATCTACCACCCTTTCTGTAAAAATGTATTTCCTTAGATTACTCCTGAGCCTGTCACCTCTTAACTTCATCCTATGCCCTCTCATTCCAGAGCTTCCTCGACTCATGTGCATTTACATCATGTAGGTATTTAAACATCTCTATCGTATCTCCCCTCTCCCGCCTTTCCTCCAAAGTATACAGATTGAGATCTTTAAGTCTGTCCCCATACGCCTTATGATGAAGACCACATACCATTTTAATAGCCTTCCTCTGGACCGACTCTATCCTTTTTATATCTTGAGGCCTTTTAAGGCCTTGAGTATAAATCGAGGAGTTATCTAATTGAAGACATAAGTGAGATTACCCTGTAGAGGGAGGTGTTGCCAGTGGGATAGTTTATTCTGTCAGATGTGAATTGCAAATCAGAAGTAGTGAGATCCTGGGCTCCCTCCGAGGAACTTTTATCAGGCAAACCCACAAAGGAAGAAGTGGTTTGGAGCTTAATGATGGAGGAAGTGTTTCTGATGTCCCAATAGGTGGCAACTGAGCTCTAGTGATGATCAGATACAGTGGTTTAATGTAAGAGTCAAAATAGGGCTTCAAATCTGGACTTCAGCTAATTTTGCTCTTGACCAGAGGGCCGCCGCGTGAGTGAACTGCTGGGCACGATGTAGCTGCAATTCTTATGTTCTTATGTAAAACAACGTTGGCCTCACTCCTGTTCCTGATGGAGCATCTCTGCTTTTGCTAAGCTCTCAAGCAAAAGCACTGTACCTTAAGAAGAAGACATTCACACCTATGGGGTACAGGAATTCAGGCTCCAAGTGCCACAAACAGACCAGGTTTTCAGGATGTCTCTAATGACTATGCATGAGCTCGATTTGCAAAGGACGTAGTGTCCATGTAGATGTATCTCATGCATTGTCATTAGCCCGCCTTCTATAAGAAGCTATTTAATGTTCAATCATTAAATAAGTATAAACAAATCATAATTTGTATTACATATATCCATTAATCTTCATAAAATTACATCAACCTTCACATCATGTATCACACCCAACAAACGAGATTACCCCACTGTTGTTTATGCATAAACTTTGACCCCACCCTTCACCAATAAATAATAATAAAAAGTCCACTCAAAGATCTCGTTACCCTCCTGGGCCAAAAATCGTAGTATCAGTCCCTGTACTGTTCTTTATCATTAATTCCTCGATTCTCTCCAGCCCCAACAAACAAACTCCAAGTGAAGTTACAACTGGAGGTGAATACTACACTACACTACCAAAAAGATGTGCTGAGAGTAGAGTCGGTGCCACGGATGGCCACCAGGATGGTCTCGGGGCTCAAGGATCTATCGTATGAACGAAGGCTGAAAAATTTGCGGCTGTACTCACTCGAGGAACGTAGAGAGAGAGGAGGCATGATCGAGACGTTTAAGTATATTACCGGCCGTATCGAGATGGAAGAAGAGATTCTCTTTCTCAAAGGACCCTCAGCCACAAGAGGGCATCCGCTCAAACTCAGGGGCGGGAAATTTCATGGCGACACTAGGAAATATTTCTTCACCGAGAGAGTGGTTGATCCTTGGAACAAGCTCCCGGTGCAGGTGATCGAGGCAAACAGCGTGCAAGAATTTAAGAGCAAATGGGATGCCCATGTGGGATCCCTTAGAGGGTTAAGCCAAGGGAACCAGGAATGGGATCCCTAGGATAGTAGACTTGGGGGTGGGTCAGTAGAGTGGGCAGACCTGATGGGCTATGGCCCTTATCTGCCGTCATCTTCTATGTTTAATACCTGGCTTGGATTAACCCTCATCGAGGTAGCCAAATGTGAACATTTTGTTTGAGAAGAGCAGAGATTAAATGGGAGACCCCCCCCCCTCCCCGAGTCTCAGCTCCTGATGACACAAGATTGTGAAACACAGCTTTGTGTCAGGCTGGACTGAAATCTGGAGACACCCCATCATTCTTGCTCACGGCGCCAGCACCCGCTGACTGCCACACATTTTCACTATACAGACACAGGGCAGGCTGCAGATTCCTTCAGTTGGCAGGGCTTGGGGACCTCCGCCAACGACACGGATAATATGCCTGGCTTCTAAGTGGGTTTGAGGCAAAGGGCCCGGGCCTGCTTGTGGCTATGCCGCTGAATGAGTCCACATTTACAGAAGCTGGCAATTGTGAAATGGCTTCTCCCGTCACACATAACGAGTGCTAAACATTTATTCTTGCATGCATTTAAAAAAAAAGGATCTACATTAGCAAACGCCTCTATAATACTACGAAAATATGATGCCCTAATAATAATAATCAATTTATATACCGTAGGGCCGTAAAGTTCTATGCGGTTTACAAAAAACTAGAAAAATATAGGTTAAGGGAAGTTTTACGAAGCCGCGTTTGCATTTTTAGCGCTGCGCTAGGCGGCTAGAACTAATGCCAGCTCAATGCTGGCGTTAGCATCTAGCGCGGCCGGCAGTTTAGCGCACGCTATTAGACGCGTTAAACTGCTAACGCGGTTTCGTAAAAGGAGCCTTAAATGTTCTAGAGATGGTTCAGGTTTAGACTATCCATGCCAGTTAGTTGCCTAAATGTTTCAAGAATAAATATGTTTTCAAATGTCTCCTAAATTCCATATAGGAATCAGAAAACATAATCTGATGTCCCAGGTGCTTATCCCAAAATGCTGCTTGATATGACAGAAGATATTGATGATGTTTTTGAATTGACAGCAAATTTCTCCTGTGTTTATTGCTTGCAAGAGAAAAAAAGGCTCGGTTATATATTTAGGAGAAAGACCAAACAGAGCCGTGAAGCAGAAGCAACCACAGTGAAACTTCACCAGCGCCTCCGTTGGTAGACAACGCAGTATCCGATAGGAGGGTGTTATGCGATCGTATTTCTTCAACCCGAAAATCAACCTGACGGCCAGGATGTCTCAATTCTGGCTTCTACGATCTGAGCAAATTGCAGCTCTACACTCTCGAGGAGCGTAGGGAGAGGGGAGACATGATTGAGACATTTAAGTACATCACGGGACCGGTAGAGGTGGAAGATGATATCTTTCTTCTCAGGGGACCCTCGACCACAAGAGGACATCCGCTCAAGCTCAGGGGAGGGAAGTTCCGTGGAGACACCAGGAAGTACTTCTTCACGGAGAGAGTGATCGAGCATTGGAACAAGCTTCCAGTGCAGGTGGTTGAGGCACGCAGCATCTCAGACTTCAAGAACAAATGGGATACCTATGTGGGATCCCTACGAGGTCATGCCAAGGGATAGGGTCACTAGGACTGAATGAGCGGGTCAGTAGAGTGACAGTATAATTACAATTATTCTTTAGGGGGTCAGTAGATTTAAGAGGGTGGGTAAATAGTGTGGGCAGACTTGATGGGCTATGGCCCTTATCTGCCGTCATCTTTCTATGTTTCTATGTTATCTATAATGGGTGGCATCTTAAAAGTGGATCTTTCAAAATAAAATCTTTAGGTCCCCTTTTATAAAACTTCCCTCTAACCGGAACTCAAGTAACCAGCATAAAAAAAAAAAAAAATTCAAAATCAAAGAAATACTGTCATACTTTAAATAAAATCAATTTCTGGCGGAAATTTAAGTATAAACTTGGCACGCCACACCTGGGTGCGCACACGCTTTGCCTACCACATGTCCGGTAGTTTGTCTGGAACTATGGCATAGTATGGGGTATAGTATTTTTTTTTTTTTTTAATAATTCTTTATTGATTTTCAAACGTTAATATTGCAATACATATGAGGCTATAATGTGTGGAACAATTTTACATGTTAAACCCACTTTAGATAAGTATAAAAGTCGTCTATTTTTAATTCTTACAGGTATAACCATTCAATTGATTACAAGTAATTGGAAGAATCATGATAGAATAAATTATACTTTCTGGTGGGTGAATGTGTGTACTATATACAAATATGAACGAATTAATGCAGAGTGTAGGGGACTTAGTGGAATATTCAACAAAATTTGGTGCCCATTGACTACATTTGTACAAATATAATACTGTATTTTGTCTTACTTTTTTCTTGGTTTATTTATCTTTACACATCCAGGGAGGGTGGGGGGTTGGGGGGTTGGGAGGAAATATTGATAATGATATTTTAGGTAACTTGGTTTCATATTATATTATTTACTTGGTTCTTATGTTATTAATTCTTATGTTATTACTATATGCAAAATAATGTAATTATTGAATGATAGTTCTGTTATCTATATAGATATTAGTGTTATGACTGAATGCAATAATATACTGTTCTTTTATTTATATAACACTGTTCTTGTTTAAAAATCAATAAAGAATTATTTAAAAAAAAATATTGCAATACAAATATAGTAATTAAAGAATACACACTAGAGAAAATGCACTTTAAATACATAAAGAATTAAAAATACAATAATTTCCTCCCCCCCCTAATTAAAACAAGAAGAAGTACATATATAATTCCAATAATATTGATAACAAATTATAACAAATCAATAATTGCATTCATATGAAAAACACAATATCCCTCCCCACCCCCCTCCCTCCACCTTGAATGTGCATATTTAAGGGGAAAAAATTATTTTCAGTCTTTACAGTATCTTGTTAATGGCTCCCAAATATCTTGAAACTTCGCAAAATTTCCCTGTTGCATAGCTAGTATCCTTTCTATTTTATATATATATATATATATGATATAATGAATTCCACCAAAAGCTATAGTTCAGCCTATCCCAATTTTTCCAATTATACGTAATCTGTTGTATGGCAACCCCTGTCATAATAAGTAGAAGCTTATTATTATTAGAGGAAATTTGGCTCTTAGTATTAGTATAGTATAGTATTAGTTAGGCCTTTTTTTAATAGTAACTCTCAAGCAACCAGACACTACATTTATCTGGCGTCTACCAATCCCCATGGGTGCCGGTTAACTGAGAGTCTAATGTACTAAGATTAGGTGTTGCTCTGTTTACACATCCCCAGCTCCCCTGCACCTGCTCATCCAGAATGCAGGAAAAGAGAAGATAAGAACGGACAGTTCTCAGGGCTTGACCAAAAGGTTCTGGCGGTGTGGTGGTGCTTTTTTTTTCTCATGACCCTCAGGGAATGAAGCAGTGGAAAACTAGATGAAAATCTCTGTGCTCCTTCTGCCCTAGGCAGGGACCCAAAGCTATTTCTATGACTCGAGGTGGGAATTCAGAGGCTGGCATTCTTTCGGCTTTTAACTTTAATTGAATTTAAATTAAAGAGATATTTGTACCCAGCTTCTGTCCCTGAAAGGTTTGTGGTGGTTTACAGAAAATAAACAGAAGAAACATTTATAACATATATTACATGGTATCCTTAATACTGTAATTATTGCTATGGGGCTCAGAATTGAAAGAGAAAAAAAGTCCAAAAACCGTCCTAAGTCGGCACTTGGATGAACATTTCTCAAATACGTCCAAGTGCCGATAATAAAACCGGGTTTTGGACGTATTTCTAAACAACCTAGGCCTTCATAGTGCCGCTCAACGTCCAAAGCTAAATGGGGCGTTTCGGGAGGCGTGTCGAGGGCGGGAGTTGGACGGGACGTAGGCTGGCTTAGACTTAATCGTACATCATGTATAATCATGTATAACAGGATCGACGGAACTTGGACGTTGTGACTTAGACCTTGTAAAACATGGTCTAAGTCGCAAAAACCAACCTAAAGTCACCAGATAAGCACTGCAAACACATAAAACAGACCCCAATGATCACCGACCCCCCCCCCCATAAAAATATTAATCACATCTTTAAAATTCAGCCTCCAGACCATCATCACCTGGCAGCCTGGCATGGGAAAGCCTAGTCGTCCAGCACAGAGGCGGCTTAAGCCGTCTTGAGGGTGGGTTAGGGACTCATGGAGAGGTGGACCCATGTCCATAAGCCCCTATAATCGCTGCATTGATACTTAAACATGTGCACTCCCCTATATACCCCCAAAACCCTTTTTTACTGGCATGTAAGTGGCTCCTGCAGCCATAAGGGCTATTGGGGTGGTAGATAAGTGGGTCTAGGGGATTCTGGAGGTAGTTTGGGTGGCTCACCATGACATATAAGGGAGCTGTAGTAAGGAGACAACATGGCACCCTTTTTGTGAAGTTCACAGCAGTGCCCTGTAAGGTACACCACTATTTAGGTGCCATGTCTGGGTGTTCAGTCCATCACTTTGCAGACCCCTCCCACTTCCAACAGGGTTTGTTCTAGGCGTTTTTGACTTGGACGAAAAGTTGGATGAAAATGTAGTATAAAGATGGATGATTTAGTGACTTGGACGATCAGATCGGCAGGACGTATAGTTAGACGATTTTCGAAACAAAAAAAATTTTGGATGTATTTTTCGAAAATGTGTCCTAGGCTGTTTTTTCACTTTGGGTGACTTAGATGAAAACGGACTTAGACGTCCCTTTCGATTATGCCCTTCCACGTCTTTACTTTATGATGTTATATTTCAGTTCTGAATTACTCGATTGCTTGTAATTTATGGATGCTCATTTTTTTTTTTTTTTAAAGGCGTTCTTTTTCTTTATTTTGCTTAATATATTGGATCGTAAACCGCTTTGTTGTTTTACTAAAGGCAGTACAGTAAGTACCTCACGGGACGTGTCGAAGTGGAAGATGATATTTTCTTTCTCAAGGGACCCTCGGCCACAAGAGGGCACCCGCTCAAACTCAGGGGCGGAAAATTTCATGGCGACACCAGAAAGTATTTCTTCACAGAGAGAGTGGTTGATCATTGGAACAAGCTTCCAGTGCAGGTGATCGAGGCAGACAGCGTGCCAGACTTTAAGAATAAATGGGATACCCATGTGGGATCCCTACGAGGGTCAAGATAAGGAAATTGGGTCATTAGGGCATAGGCAGGGGGTGGATAAGCAGAGTGGGCAGACTTGATGGGCTGTAGCCCTTCTCTGCCGTCATCTTCTATGTTTCTATGTTAAGTTCAGAATAAAGATCCAGAGGTGAGGAACGAGGGCCGCAATCTAGTTGGGTTTTCAGGATTTCCCCAACGAATATGCATGAGATCTATTTGCATGCACTGCCTCCATTGTATGTAAATAGATCTCAAAGCACGTTCATTGGGGGAAATTCTGAAAACCTAACTGGATTGCAGCCCTCCTTCCCCACCCCTGGACACTCAGTTCCAATCCTCGTGGTCCACGGGCAGGCCAGGTTTTCAGGATATCCACAATGAATATGCATGAGAGAGTTTTCCAAAGCAAGGCGGCAGTACATTCAAATCTCTCTTATGCATATTCAAGGACCAATCACGTCAAAGAATGATGCTTGTGTGAGCGGTTGTATCCTTGCGCATACAGATGCTCATAATATTGACAGACTCTTGCGTACGCAACGCACATGTCATCTATTCTAGGGTATACTTATGAAGGGGATTTTTAAAAATAAAGTAAAAATCTGGAAGTCTCGTGGTACACCCGGAATCTCTTTGGGGCACACCACTGCTCTAACTGGTTCATAGTCAAAAGTGTGCGCCGACAACCGAGCGCAGACAACCGAGCGCAGACAACTGAGCGCAGACAACCGAGCGCAGACAACTGAGCGCAGACAACCGAGCGCAGACAACCGAGCGCAGACAACCGAGCGCAGACAACTGAGCGCAGACAACCGAGCGCAGACAACCGAGCGCAGACAACTGAGCGCAGACAACCGAGCGCAGACAACTGAGCGCAGACAACCGAGCGCAGACAACCGAGCGCAGACAACCGAGCGCAGACAACCGAGCGCAGGACTTAATCGCACCAAAGAAAAACCGTATTTCAAAGGGGTCCGACGGGGGGTGTTGGTGGGGAACCCCCGCACTTTACTTAATAGAGATCGCGCTGGCGTTGGGGGGGATTTGGGGGGTTGTAACCCCCCCTCATTATACTGGAAACTTAACTTTTTCCCTGTTTTTTAGGGAAAAAGTTAAGTTTTCAGTATAATGTGGGGGTTACACCCCCTTCATGGCAGCGTGAGGCAGCGCGATCCCTATTAAGTAGAGTGGGGGGGGGGTTCCCCCCCATCAGAACCCTTTAAAATATGGGTTTTCTTCGGTGCGATCAAGCCCTGTGCTCAGTTGTCTGCGCTGGATTGTCGGCGCGCTTTTGTCCTCTCGCGCTTTTGACCCGTCACCGCTCTAACCAATACACAATACAATAACATTTATGTGTGTACTTACCACCTGTAGGGGGCAGTCTCAAGATGCAGTAAAAATTGGGCTTTTACCACGAGAGTCACCACCCTTCAAACTCCGTGCCTTTGCTCCTAGGTACCATGTTAGAGAACAACGTGTAGCGACTACTATAAATCTTGTTTCATAAGCCGGGGCGTAAACACATTTTTTCATAAGAACATAAGATTTGCCCCTGTTGGATCAGACCAGTGGTCCATCGTGCCCAGCAGTCCGCTTACAGGGCAGTCCTTAGGTCAAAGACTAGTGCCCTATTTGAGTCTAGCCTTACCTGCGTATGTTCTATTCCAGTAGGAATTTATCCAACCTTGTCTTGAATCCCTGAAGGGTGTTTTCCCCTATAACAGCCTCCGGAAGAGCATTCCAGATTTCTACCACTCTCTGGGTGAAGAACCTCCTTACGTTCGTACGGAATCGATCCCCTTTCAACTTTAAAGAGTGCTATCTCGTTCTCTCTACCTTGGAGAAGGTGAACAACCTGTCCTTATCTACTAAGTCTATTCCCTTCAGTATCTTGAATGTTTCAATCATGTCCCCTATAAGAACCTAAGAATTGCCGCTGCTGGGTCAGACCAGTGGTCCATCGTGCCCAGCAGTCAGCTCACGCGGTGGCCCTTAGGTCAAAGGCCAGTGCCCTATTTGAGTCTAGCCTTACTTGCGTATGTTCTGTTCCAGTAGGAACTAATCCAACCTTGTCATTCCCCTATAACAACCTCCGGAAGAGCGTTCCAGATTTCTACCACTCTCTGGGTGAAGAAGAACTTCCTTACGTTTGTTTGGAATCTTTTCCCTTCTACCTTTAGCGAGTGCCCACTCATTCTCTTCACCTTGGAAGGGTGAACAATCTCTCTTTCTCCACTAAGTCAATTCTCTTCAATATCTTGAACGTTTCGATCATGTCCCCTCTCAGTCTTCCCTTTTCAAGGGAGAAAAGGCCCAGTTTCTCTAGCCTCTCGTTGTATGGCAACTCCCCCCCGTCCCTTAACCATTTTTGTAGCTCTTCTCTGGACCCTTTCGAGTAGTACTATGTCCTTTTTCACGTACGGCGACCAGTGTTGGACGCAGTATTCCGGGGAGGGAGGGGGGCGTACCATGGTCTGGTATAACGGCATGATAACCTTTTCAGATCTGTTTGTGATCCCCTTCTTAATCATTCCTAGCATTTCAAACACCGAATGATAAGGCAGCCCTCATGTTTGCCAATTATAACTGCAATTTCCTCTGACTGCTGTATCTTTTCAGCGTGGCTAGATTTAATCATAGAGCTACCGTGGTGTGATATTTATATTTCTCAGAAGTGCAAAACACTCAAAATAAATATTAAAGTCTGTCAGCATCAAATACTGCATGTAAAAAAAAAAAATTCAAATTCAATATCTCATTTATATAACCCCTAAATCGCGTAAGCCACAAACTTATCTTTCAACTACGTGCGCTGAAGATTCCGCGGTCCCTGGAGCTCGAATGACTGACTGCGGCTCCCGACAGGCGTAATGGCGTTGCGACATTTCAAAGTTTCCATCATGACGTTACTCCCAGTGGTGTAGTAAGGGGGGGATGGGCCGCCCCGGGCGCCATCATGGTGGGGCCTCTTCCCACTCCCTCCGCCGCACGCGCGTCCCCTTCCCCCATACCTCTAGATGTTCACCACCACGAGTAACAATTTCAACGTGCTCCTCGCGACCGCTTCGGCTCCCACTGACGTCACTTCCATGTGCTGTGTGTAGGAAGTGGGTGACCCGACAAACGAGCGCAGGACGATTGCGCTCTGACAAAAGCGCCCCCGACAATTGCGTGCAGGGACAAGTGCACGCAGGACAATTGCGGTGGTGGATACTTTTTTGTCTTTTTGAGGGTTACAAAGTAACCCTCTTTTTTGAGGGGTGGGAGGAGTTCCCCCACTACACTTTATAAATTAACTTGCTATCTAGTGCTAGGGTAAGGTTTATATCATGATTATGGGAACCCTAACCATGATATAAACCTTACCCTATCACGAAGGCCCTGATTGGCTGATATTCCTCAGGCCTCGTCCCTTACCCTAACACGAAGGTCCTGATTTGCTAACACTCCTCAGGCCCCGTCCCTTACCCTAACATGAAGGCCCTGATTTGCTGACACTACTCAGATCCCATCCCTTACCCTAACACAAAGGCCCTGATTGGCTGACACTCCTCAGGCCCCGTCCCTTACTCTAACACGAAGGCCCT
Source organism: Geotrypetes seraphini (assembly GCF_902459505.1). NCBI lineage: Eukaryota > Metazoa > Chordata > Amphibia > Gymnophiona > Dermophiidae > Geotrypetes > Geotrypetes seraphini. Next base: position 11,469,525 of record NC_047094.1, on the reverse strand, counting down.
GATTTGCTGACACTCCTCAGGCCCCGTCCCTTACTCTAACACAAAGGCCCTGATTTGCTGACACTCTTCAGGCCCTGTCCCTTGGAAAGGACTTGAGGCACCTGATCCAGCAGCGGCAATTCTTATGTTCTTATGATACACAGTGCTGCGTATATCTGGAAGTGCTGTAGAAATGATTAGTAGAAGCATGGAATGTTGCTGCTCCTTGGAGATTCTTCATGGAATGTTTCTACTCTTTAAGGATTCCAAATAACAGCAACATTCCAGAATCTCAAAGAACAATAAAATTCCGGAATCTTGATTTGCTACGCTGGCAGCATTCAAATCCAGACTCAAAGCCCACTTTCTTTGACGCTGCTTTCAATTCCAAACTCCAGCCCACCTTCTAAGCCCCAAATATCTGTCCTATCCTTCCCTCTGTAATTCCTCCACCTGAGCAGTGCGTATCGATGCGCCTTCCTGTCCAGTTTGTCTTGAGTAGACTGTAAGCTCATTTGAGCAGGGACCGCCTCTTCTGTGTTGTGGTGTGCAGCATTGCGTATGCCTGGTGGCACTATAAAAATGATAAGAGGTAGTTTTGTTGCAATCTTAAATGATTTCAAGTTGTCGGCCTGCTTACCTCAGAACAAGAACCACACGATAAAACGCTACCTGATACATTTCTGAGAGCTCTGAAATTAATTACTGAGACGCTGCAGCTGTTGTTTACGCTTTAGTGCCCTCTCTTTCCACTCGGGCATTGAATAACTCATAGAACTGACCCGGCCACTGCAATGGAAAACTGTATTTAAAAAAAAAGTTTTTGTCATTCACAAGGTGGTACCGGAGGATTGCACAGTCAATTTAATATCCAATTTGCAAGTTCTTCCAGAATTAATCCAAGCACCTCTCCTCCCTTGTAACCAAAAAACCCCAAAACTGTTGTAACTTCACTGGAAATGTCCAGTTAGCTCTTTTGTAATCCGCCTTGAACTGCAAGGTATAGGCGGAATAGAAGTCCCTAATGTAATGTAAGATGGTACTGAGTGCCAGCTGTCAGAGATATGGAGTCGGGTTCCCCATCGCGCGAGCTGACTTGATTGTACCACATCGCCAGGTCCTCTCCCACAGGGCCACGTATTCAGTGTCTGTTATTGGACTCCCAGCTGCTAGAGAAAAGCATTGTCTAAGACGTCTCACTCTCCTTTGATCCGGGCGTCTGTCGTTCCAAGGCATCGAGGCAATGCAACCCATCCTGTGCCAACCCTTTCGAGTCGTGCCAAGCAGATCCAGAAAAAGGCTGGCATTAAGGGGTCTGGGGTGATGGCATATTCGGTGGTTCTACGAAATATGATCATGTCACTCCTTTTTTGAAGAAGGCTCATTAGCTACCGATACCACACAGAATAACTTATAAAATCGCTATGCTAATAGTCAAAACCCCCAAAAACCAAGGAAGCTGCTTTTATTGATGGACGTCTCGCACGATCCTCCCAGAACTGTACGATCTACCACCCAACATCTATTCCACCTGCCCTCATTAAAGATTATTAGCACTCGTCGGGCAACAACTTTCTCAGTAACTGCCCCCGTGATCTGGAATAGAGAATGACACGGTAACAAAATTCATCACAGTTCCCGTCCCCGCGGATAACCATGGTAAACCATCTTCATGTCATTCTTTAAAGAGAGAGGGAAGAATCAGAGTATGAATGGCCACAACCACTGACCCACAAGCTTTGCTTTGAAGAATGCTGGTGTAGAAGGACTGAGGCTGAAACAGACACTACAGAATGACAGTCTCTGGTATCCAGATATTGTGATGTCATAATGCCTCATTCCACTAGTGCCTAAGAGCCAGTCACATCAGTGATGTCACAATGGCTTCATTATCCTTGGCTCACATAAGCACAGTCACTGACCCTCAAGCTTTGCTATGAAGACTGCTGGTGTAGAAGGACCGAGGTTGAGATAGACACTACAAAATGAAATGGGATTATTTCCCGCGGTTATCCACGGGGACGGGGACGGTGATGAATTTTGTCACCGTGTCATTCTCTAATCTGGAACTCACTGCCAACTCATATTAGAGACGAGCAAATTCATAGCAGGATTAAAATGTTTCCTTTTAAAAGACGCTGTTGAATAGTGACCATTTCTTGTCAATCTTTTAACTGGTCACTCCCTTCCCTCCTTTAGGTCTTTCCTTCAATGTCAGCTTTACTATAACGCATTGTCGTTCTCCCCTCTTTCCTCTCGTTTAATTGTATGTCAATATTATGTCTTGATTATAAGAACATAAGAATAGCCTTACTGGGTCAGACCAATGGTCCATCAAGCCCAGTAGCCCGTTCTCACGGTGGCCAATCCAGGTCCCTAGTACCCAGCCAAAACCCAAGGACTAGCAACATTCCATTCAGAATCCTAAAGAACAGCAAGATTCCGGAATCCCAAAGAGTAACAAAAGATTCCGGAATCCCCAGAGAAGCAACATTCCATGCTACTGATGCAAGGCAAGCAGTGGCTTCCCCCATGTCTTTCTCAATAACAGACTATGGACTTTTCCTCCAGGAACTTGTCTAAACCTTTCTTAAAACCAGCTACGCTATCCGCTCTTACCACATCCTCTGGCTTAACTATTCTCTGAGTCCACTGTTTTAGTTTCGTCAAACACCTAGAATTTTGGATAGGCGTTCAATCAAATTTTAAGAAAACTTGAAAACTTGAATGTTCTTAAAATACTAGGATGATAAGGAAGAGCTGGCATTGGCAATAACATGTTAACAAAAATCGGCCCCCCCCCCAAAAAAGCGCATATTGTGCTTTTTCATTTGTCTATAATGGTGTGCTGTTTTTTTTTTTAATAGTGCGTACCATTTTATTTTGCAAAGAGGGCACATTCCTTGCTAGTTGTGTGCACACAAGGAAACCATTGGGCATGCACAAACCATTGCACATCCATGAATTAGTGGGCATGTGCAAACTGGTCAGTGCATGTACAACTAGCCGGAAAGTATGCGCACTCCTGCCAAAATTGTGCATCCTTTTTTCCTAAGAGTGCGACTCTGCAAATTTTCTGGCAGCTGCTCCAGGTAGACCGGTATTGAATATCCAATTTATTTTTGGCTGCTAAATCAATATTAAGTGCTGGCCGGTAACGTGTATAGAAGCCAAAGATAGAAGAGCTATTTAAGAGGCTAAATTTGTCCACTAAACATATCCAGCTAGTGCTTTTAATTTCAGGGATAGCTGACGATCTGCTATTCTGCACTGAATAAATTTATGTAAACAGTGGTGAGAGCGAGCGGTTACCAGGGTGTAAACGCCCCTCCCCCGCCCTCTTCCCTGCCTCCCTTCCGTGCGTGTAGATGCCCCGTCCCCGCACCTTTTTAACGACGGCGCGAGTAGCCACCAACTTACTGCCCGCATGAGCTTCGGCGCTCTCTACATCATTTTTTAGGCGCGGGTCCCGGAAGTGACGTCAGAGGGAGCGCCGAAGCCGACGCGGACATCAGGTCGGCCAACTGCTCCTGCCAAAGTTAAAAAGGGAAAGGGCGTGCATGCAGCAGGGGGAGGAGTGGGAAGGTGTGTGGAGAGGAGGAGGGGTGATGGCACCCCGCGCAAGACGGTGCCCGGGGTGGACAGCCCCCCTGGCCCCCCTTACTATGCCACTGTATGGGCTCCTTTCACTAAGCTGTGTTAGCGTTTTTAGCGCATGCAGCATTTTAGCGCGTGCTAAGCCACGCGTTTAAGCTCTAATGCGGTTTAGTAAAAGGAGCCCTATGTACATAATAGTGAAGGAGGATGCCAAGGAGTTTTTAGGTTTCACGTCTTGAGTTGCTTTGAATTATTGTATAATGTTATGTACCGTATTTGTTATTTTTATGTTTGTTATTTTGGAAACCGCTGAGACTCCAGGCACTATATAAATTTTTAAAATAAATAAATCATTCTGGGCGAATGATATAGAAAATTGAATAAATAAATAAAAATATTAATGCCTGGCCAGGAACTGTTACTAGCCAGCTAATAAATAGTGCCCAATATTGGCCGATCTATGTCTACTCAACTGCTGTTAGACTTAACTGGGGCATTTCCCCGTCTCTCTGTTCTCAACGGTCAAGTTTCAAGTTTATTAAGGCGTAAGGGGATAGACTTAAAGATCTCAATATATGTATACTTTGGAAGCAAGGCGGGAGAGGGGAGAGATGATAGAGACGTTTAAATACCTACGTAATGTAAATGCGCATGAGTCGAGTCTCTCTCATGTGAAAGGAAACCCTGCAATGAGAGGTCATAGGATGAAGTGAAAAGGTGACAGGCTCTGGAGTAATCTAAGGAAATACTTTTTTAAAGAGAGGGTGGTAGATGCATGGAACAGTCTCCCAGAAGAGGTGGTGGAGACAGAGACTGTGTCTAAATTCAAAAGGGCCTGGGATAGGCACGTGGGATCTCTCAGAGAGAGAAAAAGATTATGGTTACTGCAGATGGGCTGACTAGATGGGCCATTTGGCCTTTATCTGACGTCATGTTTCTATAACCATAAAGCTCTATGACCTCACAATGCAGGTGTAAAGAGCCTTAGCCTATAGGAAGAGGGTATGCAAATGTTAAGAGTCTTAGCCAATAGGGAGAGGAGTTGATAGTGGATTAGAGATCTGCATGGGAACGGGGATCGCGGGAATCCCCCCTAATCCACGGGACTCCCACGGGGACCCCCCTCTGGCCCACGGGGCTCCCACAGGGACCCCCCTCTAGCCAATGGGACTCCCATTGGGGAAGGAAGGCCAGGGTTCGTCCATATAATATAATGGACACATCAGCCTTAGTAAAAGAGGGGGTTTATAAGTTAATTACCTGAACAGAAAACAAAAAAAGGGTTCCACCAAAGAGATTCCACAAGGAAAACAGCAAAAGAAACTGTGGAATTGATGATCCTGTCAGAAGTAATTGCTGTTTTTATGGGGATGGGCGGGGATGGAGGTAATTCCTTGCGGGGATAGGTGGGGACGGAGAGGATCCTGACGGGGATGGGTGGGGACAGAGAAGATTCTGGCAGGGACGGGCGGGGATGGGTGGGATTTCTGTCCCCGTGCAACTCTCTATAGTGGATGCTGCGAATGGGCTATTTGACCTTTTTCTGCCATCATGTTTCTATGGTTTGTACACAACAAATTGTTTGGTTAAAATAAACTTTACCTGCATCTTGTGCATTTGTCTGCAGTACCTTTCTTTGTCTTTTGTTCATTGTAATTTTACTGCAGATCCGTTTGATTCTCTTTTTGTTCTTGCTCCGTTTGTTTTCTTAGGGAATGCAATGAGGAGTTCAGAACTACAAATCCCTGCATGCAGTGGGGTAACCCAAGCCTGGATCAATGTTATCAGGCAAATCTGGATCCAGTTGGCAAACGTACAGTAAAGACGATTTTTCCTATCTTTAATTTGACACCACTGGGCTGTGACCAGAGAGACATATAAAGGTCTGTTGGCCTAATAGATATCAAATGCTCTCTGCCCTAGGCCCAGCATTGTAATGGTCATTGCAAGCCACTGAGCAGGAATTTGGGTCACACCCATAGAGTGCAAATCCTGGAATTAATCCATCCGTAAACAGTTATTTTCCTTTGCATTTAAGCAATGCCTGAGGCCAAAGCACAGGGATTGATTTAATTGGAACCAAAGCAGAGAAGCATAACTAACTTCAAGCAGTGTGTAATTAGGCTGAAAAACTTTCACACGTAGCCATCCCCTGGGAGACGGGCAAGCAAGACCCTGGATTTTAAACGTGGCCTTGAGCTGTTTCTTTAAAGAGATTGGAAGCCTGCAGGATGCCTGCTGTCACTGGCAGCCTTTGGCCTACTCTGGCGCAATTTGGAGAGAGAATCTGTACTTTCAAGCATGTGTTTGGAGCAGGGCTCTAAGGGATAAGAAATGGTCACTGCCAGCCTGCTTCCTGATCTTGGTGATATGTTTCATCTTACCTTCGCTGGGCCCATGCTTCATGACGGCAGATGACCTTAGAGGAGTTTCTCAGTTGCTTAAACATAGAAACATAGAAACATAGAAGATGACGGCAGAAAAGGGCCACAGCCCATCAAGTCTGCCCACTCCAACAACCCTACCCCCTTGAATTTATCCCCCTAGAGATCCCACATGTGTATCCCATTTCCTCTTAAAATCCGGCACGCTGCTGGCCTGAATCACCTGAAGTGGAAGTTCATTCCAACAATCGACCACCCTTTCGGTGAAGAAGAACTTCCTGCTGTCGCCATGAAATTTCCCACCCCTGATTTTCAGCGGATGTCCTCTTGTGGCCGAGGGACCTTCCGCCCCATCCTGCACCAAAACTAAAAGCATTGTGCTTGCAACTGATTCGTCAGTGTAGCATGGATTTCTCAAAGTGACGACACGGATGGTAAAGCCCACCAGCCTTTGCTGGACCCTGTAAGACATACATAAGCTCAGTTCAACATGACATAACGTAAGAGATCAGACATAAAAGGACATACGTGAAAAGAAATGACTGAGACAGGATGAGAGCATGAGGAGTTGAGCCAGGAACCCCCTTTGAGCTGTGGTGCTGGAGAAGATTTCTACAAACCCCATGGACAGCTAGGATCACCAACAAAGATGTTCTTGATCATATAAGCCCAGAGTTGACCCTGGAAGGCAAGATTACCAGACAGAAGCTGACCTATTTTGGACATGTGATGAGGGCGAATTCACTAGAAACGGAGGTGCTACTTGGAATGGTCAATGATAAAAGGAAGCAGATGGGACCAAAGGCCCGTTGGCTGGATGCCATAAAGAATGACATGGAAATGAATATCAAGCAATTGAAAGAAGCCATGGAAAACAGGGAAGCATGGCGAGGACTGGCCTACAGAGTATCCAAGGGTCGGACACGACTGAATGGACTGTAATAGTAGCCAGGAACTTAATCTGAGGATGATGGAGGACTGGTGAGCTCATCAAAGAAATGGAAGATGTTGAGGGAGAAGGGGGCCTTATCGTAGGTGTGGTAATGACAGCAACACAGTGATGGGAGATTGAGGGAAGAGTTGGGGAGATGAAGGTTTGAGACAGGGAAAACTAGAAGATGAGAAATGGTGAAGGGAAGAAGAGTGATAGAAGATGAGTGGGATCCAGGCGTGAGAGAATAGAATGAGTGAAGAGATGGAGAAATAGGGAAAAGCTTTAGAAGCAGAGAACAGGGATATAATGTGATAAAAGGAAAATATCAATGTCATGACAGAAATAATAGAGATAGGAAGAGCAAGATGAAAAGTAAAATGACAAGAACAGAAAGAGAAGGCAGACAAGAGGAAAGCAGAAAATGATGTGACTAGAAGGAAAAACATACTCATATTGTGAAGGTGCAAAAGAGCATATTATTTTCAATGTAGTGACTAGAATATGTTTTCAGCAGTGGCCAACCCAGGTTTCAAGTACCTGGCAGAAATCCAAAGAGTAGCAACATTCCAGAGCTGAGATTGTGATGTCATAATGCCTCATTCCTCCAGTGCCTCAGAGCCAACCTCATCAGTGATGTCACAATGACTTGATTGTCCTATAGTTGGCTCCACATAAGAATTGCTGTACTAGGACAGACCGAAGGTTCATCAAGACCACTATCCTGTTTCCAATAGTAGCCAACCCATGTCCCAAGTACCATACCATATTATTTCCTATACCCCACAAATGTTAACTAGGAATCATTGTGGCTTGCATAAGATTAATATGGTCAACAACAGAGACATTATGAATCATAGCAAGAATATCATGAAAACAGATGTGTTTTTAGCACCTTCCTAAATTGAAGATAGGAGGAGGTCTGACGTAAGCAGGCCAGGAGGCAGTTCCACATTTTGGGGGCCTTGAAACTCGAAGGTGGTTTCGAAGACTGATTTCCTCCGATGCATGGGTCCTCAATTAAACAGCGACTGTTGCTGCTTATGGGTGAAGTTGGGCAGAGGTTTTAGCTTGGTCCTACTTGGTCCGCCCAAAGGACTGCTTAATCAAGCCCAAGGGGTAGTAGGCAGGGCCTCAGTTCAGCCGAGAATCCTCAGGTAGAGAGAGGAGGGACAAGTACCTATCACAGTTAGGTTTTAGTTATTATCTTTATAAGAACATAAGAACATAAGCAGTACCTCCGCTGGGTCAGACCCGAGGTCCATCATGCCCAGCAGTCCACTCACGTGGCGGCCCATCAGGTCCAGGACCTGCATAGTATCCTCTATCTGTACCCTTCAATCCCCTTTTCCTTCAGGAAATCATCCCATCCCTTCTTGAAACCCAGTAACGTACCCAGTAACGTACTTTCTGGAAGCGCATTCCAGGTGTCCACCACCCTTTGGGTGAAGAAGAACTAGCATTGGTTCTGAATCTGTCCCCCCTCAATTTTTCCGAGTGCCCTCTCGTTCTTGTAGTTTTCGAGACTTTGAAAAATCTGTCCCTCTCCACTTTCTCCACGCCCATCATGATCTTGTAAGTCTCTATCATATCCCCTCTAAGTCTCCTCTTCTCCAGGGAAAAGAGACCCAGTTTCTCCAATCTCTCTCTCCCTTTCTCTCTCTCTCTCTTTCTGTCCCTCTCTACTCTCTCTATGCCCTTCATGATCTTGTAAGTCTCTATCATGTCCCCTCTAAGCCTCCGCTTCTCCAGGGAAAAGAGCCCCAGTTTCTCTAATCTCTCAGCATATGATAGGCTTTCCATACCCTTTATCAGTCGCGTTGCTCTCCTCTGCAAAGGTTGTTTTTTTTTTTTTTTTGTTCAAAGTGTTTTATTGATTTTATAAGTAGAGAAAAAATACAAAGCCAACAATGTGAGTGCTCCAACAAGGAGCACATTATAACAATATCATTAACAAGTGTGAATTAAATCTTGGTAAATCTCAGATTTTACGTTTGAGCTGATCTGACAGACGGACCATGTTTCCATCTGAAATTCTTTTTAATTCTGTTACTATTCCTGTACTTGATTGATGCAGAGGTCTCGGTGTACTTCTCGATTCTACTCTGTCCTTTAGGCCCCAGGTAAAGGCAGCAGTCTCTAGAGTCTATTTCCGTTTGACAGTTTTAAGAAGGCTGAACTATTATTTATCATAGAAACATAGAAACATAGAAATAGACGGCAGATAAGGGCCCACGGCCCATCTAGTCTGCCCACCTTAATGTCCCTCCCCTACCTTTGCCCTGTGAAGAGATCCCATGTGCCGATCCCATTTGGCCTTAAAATCAGGCACGCTGCTGGCCTCAATCACCTGCAGTGGAAGACTATTCCAGCGATCAACCACCCTTTCAGTGAAAAAGAATTTCCTGGTGTCACCTCGTAGTTTCCCGCCCCTGATTTTCAACGGATGCCCTCTTGTTGTCGTGGGACCCTTGAAAAAGAAGATATCTTCCTCCGCCTCGATGCGGCCCGTAAGATACTTGAACGTCTCGATCATGTCCCCCCTCTCTCTGCGCTCCTCGAGTGAGTATAGCTGCAATTTGTCTAGTCGTTCCTCGTATGGGAGATCCTTGAGTCCTGAGACCATCCGGGTGGCCATTCTCTGAACCGACTCCAGTCTCGGCACATCCTTGCGGTAATGCGGCCTCCAGAATTGCACACAGTATTCCAGGTGGGGCCTCACCATGGATCTATACAATGCCATAATGACTTCCGCCTTACGACTGACGAAACCCCTTCGTATGCAGCCCATGATTTGTCTTGCCTTGGACGAAGCCTGCTCCACTTGATTGGCAGACTTCATGTCCTCATATTATCATGTTATCGATAATTAATTTTCGCTCTGCTATAGTAGCAATAATACTTCCTATTTTTGACCGTTGCAACTCATTGCGAGCTCCTTTTACTAAACTGTGGAAGAGCTTCTTACCACAGGCGGGCAAGTAAAGGGAAGAGTGTGGCATAGTGGTTAAAGCTACAGCCTCAACATCCTAAGGTTGTCAGTTCAAATCCCCCCCCCCTGCAAGTCACTTAGGGCTCCTTTTACTAAGCTGCGCTAGCGGTTTTACCGCACACTAAATTGCCCCGCCCGCTAGACCCTAACGCCACCATTGAGCTGGCATGAGTTTTTATGCGTAGCGTGGGGGTTAGCGCGCGCTAATCGACAGCGTGAGCTAAAAACGCCAGCGCACCTTAGTAAAAGGAAGCCTTAATCTCCCCGTTGCCCCAGGTACATTAGATAGATTGTGAGTCCATCAGGACAGACAGGGAAATATGCTTGAGTACTTGAATAAATTCATGTAAACTGTTCTGAGCTCCCCTGAGAGAACAGTATAGAAAAGTGAATCAATAAATAGCGTGAAGAGTTTCAACCTCTGATAACCAGAGCTGGTATTGTGACATCATAATGCCTCATTCCACCAATAAGAGCCAACCTCCTCAGTGATGTCACAATGACTTGATTGTCCTATACTAGACTCACTTTTACTACATTTTGGTTTCTAGAGTGATGCAGTGGTTAAAGCTACAGCCTCAGCTCCCTGAGGTTGTGGGTTCAAACCTGTGCCCCAGGTACATTAGATAGATTGTGAGCCCACCGGGACAGACAGGAAAAATGCTTGAGTACCTGGATAAACTCATGTAAACCGTTCTGAGCTCTCCTGGGAGAACAGTAAAGAAAATTGAATAAATAAATAGGGTGAAAAGCTTCAGCCTCTGATAACCAGAGCTGGTATTGTGACATCATAATGCCTCATTCCACCAATAAGAGCCAACCTCCTCAGTGATGTCACAATGGCTTGACTGTCCCATACTAGACTCACTTTTGCTACATTTTGGTTTCTAGAGTGGCGCAGTGGTTAAAACTACAGCCTCCCATAACCCTGAGGTTATGGGTTCAAACCCCATGCTGCTTCCTGTGACCCTGGGCAAGTCACTTAATCTCTCCCCAGGTACATTAGATAGATTGTGAGCCCACCAGGACAGACAGGGGAAAACGCTTTGAGTACCTGAATAAATTCACGTAAACCGTTCTGAGCCCCCCTGATAACTAGAGCTGGTATTGTGACATCATAATGCCTCATTCTACCAATAAGAGCCAACCTCATCAGTGATGTCACAATGGCTGGACTGTCCTATACACAGCTCACTTTTGCTATATTTTGATTTCTAGAGTGGTGCAGTGGTTAAAGCCTCAGCACCCTGAGGTTGTGGGTTCAAACCCACGCTTCTCCTTGTGACCCTGGGCAAGTCGCTTAATGCCCCCATTGCCCCAGGTCCATTAGATAGATTTTGAGTCCACCAGAACAGACAGGGGAAAATGCTTGAGTACCTGAATAAATTCATATAAACCGTTTTGAGTTCCGCTGGGAGAACGGTATAGAAAATGGAATAAATATTTTTAAATGCTCCAGTGCTCATTCAATTGCTCTGAGTGTCAGAGCATTTGCCTCAGTAAGAAGCTCTTCCGTGGTTTAGTAAAACCCAGCATGTAGCATGGTTTACCAAAATATACGTTACATGCTTTGGAGCTTTCCCACAATGTGGCTGCAAGGCTAGTTGCCAATTTGGCTAGATATGAGCATATTACACCTGTTCTTCAAGATCTACATTGGTTATCTATTCCTGCACAAATTGAATTTAAGGTTTTGTGTCTGCTTTATAAGGTGCCGACTACAATAGTCCTCATAGGCCGCACCTTCAAAAAGATATAAAAAGGATGGCGTCGGTCTAGAGCACAGGTGTCAAAGTCGGTCCTCGAGGGCCAGAATCCAGTCGGGTTTTCAGGATTTCCCCAATGAATCTGCATGAGATCTATTTGCATGCACTGCTTTCAATGCATATTCATTGGGGAAATCCAGAAAACCCGACTGGATTCCGGCCCTCGAGGAGGGACTTTGACACCCCTGGTCTAGAGGAAGGCTACTAAAATGGTGTGTTGTCTTCGTGATAAGGCGTATGGGGACAGACTTAAAGATCTCAATCAGTATACTTTGGAGGAAATAATAATAATAATAATAACTTTATTTTTATATACCGCCAGCTATCTTGCGACTTCTAGGCGGTTTACAATAAAAGAAACTGTGAATACAATGAAGGAAATGTAAATACAATAAAGGGAAACTTTACGTACAATGAATTAAGGAGTATAGCAGTATACATCTCGTACAGTGGATTAAAGAGTATAGCAGTATACATCTGATAATATTAATAATGTTAGCAACAGTTTGTGTGTTGCAAGGCCAGGAAGTGCCAAGCTGTTTGCACAGAAGTAGAAATGTTCCGTAAATTGAATAGAGTGTTCATAGTTAGTGATTAGGGGTTGGGGTTAACAGTTTGTAAGATCAGGTATGTGATGATGTTACGAGGGGGGTTGATGTTCCGGTTCGTTGCCTAGGTATTTCAAGAATAGGTAAGTTTTTAGGTGTTTCCTGAATTCTTCATAGTTGTTTGTGCAATTAGTTTTTCTAGGTCTTTACCCCATATGGCTGCTTGATATGATAGCCTCTGGAAAGGCGGGAGAGGGGAGATATGATAGAGACGTTTAAATACCCACGTGGTGTAAATGCGCACGAGTCGAGGCTCTTTCATTTGAAAGGTAGCTCCTGAATGAGAGGGCAGAGGATGAGGTTAAGAGGTGACAGGCTCTGGACTAATCTGAGGAAATACGTTTTTACAGAAAGGGTGGTAGATGCGTGGAACAGTCTCCTGGAAAAGGTGGTGGAGACAGAGACTGGGTCTGAATTCAAAAGGGCCTGGGATAGGCACGTGGGATCTCTCGGAGAGAGAAAGAGATAATGGTTACTGCAGATGGGCAGACTGGATGGGCCATTTGGTCTTTATCTGCCATCATGTTTCTATAACCATAAAGTTCTATGACATCACAATGCAGATGTAAAGAGCATTAGCCTATAGGAAGAGGAGATGCAAATGTTAAGAGCCTTAGCCAATAGGGAGAGGAGGAGATAGTGGATACTGTGGATGGGCAGACTGGATGAGCCATTTGGCCTTTATCTGCCATCATGTTGCAATGTAATACGAGTACATAAACCCAAAATATCAATGATACATACTGACCATACAACTGCTTTTAAATGTTCACTTGGGGTTTCTTCTTTGGTGTCGACCCTACAGAGCACCGCTTTTGAACTAAAAAAGGACTGCATTAACATGTATCCAAATAAATGGATGGGAGCCCGGGATTTTTGAATATTGGTCAGTCACTGAATTACTTCATTAAATACAATTCAGAAATAAATGGAAGATCAGCTGTTGCAAAGGGGTGGGGGGAACAACGGAATCCAAATAAAAGCCACGGGGAGACTTGGGAATCCGAGATGAAGCAGATTGAACTCAAGGGTTTTTTTTTATTGCTGAGCTTTCAAGCTGCCTTGCAAACTAAAATAAAGCACAAGCTGCCTTCACAAAAGAGTTTGGCTCCTGCAGAAACTGAGCAACGCGGAGGACAAAAGGACTCTCGATACAAAGCAAAATCATTTTTCTGTTTCGTTATTCCTCACTTGGAAAACATTTCTTCCTTGTGAGATATATGCTCCAGCCGATTCATAAATCTAATTAATTGTACTTGAAATCTGCCCGAATATTACGGTCAACAACAACACACTCCTAATTTGCCAAACAAATCCTAAACTAGAAAAAACAAGGAAGGCAACCAAGTCACATCAAGGTCTGTGAGGGGGAAGCTCAGAGTGCCTAACTTGGCTCACAACTTGCAAACCAAATATAGTGTAATATGTCAAAGAACATGTCACATTATATGATGTTATAGGGCGCTCTCAGTGTGAACCCTCAGTGATAGGAGCACAGCTCCGACACTTCACTTCTGGGCCAAGGCCATAAGCCTCCACCCGCACACCATCATCAAGCGCCCTGTGTGTGCAGAAATCAAACCAATCAACAATCAAAGTGAGTAAATGAAACTCAACACAAGCAACCTGAGCGACCCCCACACAAACCCTGCCAGCCAAACCCCCTCAAAAAACTCACGCAAAATCACAAACAAAGTCAAAAACCATACCAAAAAGTGAAAAACATGTCCAAAAGAAACAATACTTATCCAAAACTGTCACACAAACGGAAAAACCGCACCAGGAGGAGAGGTTCAACCGCGCTGGTTTCGGGAGGAGCCCTTCTTCAGGAACCTGGCCTCCAACAGAACACAAGCAGAGAGGAAGGCTGGAGGGCGGGGTGCCCGGGCGGGAGAGCACACCGGCTAAAACAGATCCACAGGTGACATCATACACGAACCAACCAATCATACAGTGCCAGCACTCAACACAATCAGCACCACAGAAAAGAGAAGGAGAAGACCCCGTGTATCGCTTTTGCTCGTTCTAAGAACTTGAAGGACCTTCTGGCTACCAGGAGTCGGGCCCACAGTGGGGGCAGACATCAACCATGTGGACATTGTGACATGTGTCATTCATCTTTGTCAGTTTCTACCTGGCAACATCCCCGGACCCAACGCACTTACCACCTCAGAGCGCAAACTTCGTGTGATTCTAAATGGGTAGTTTATGTTATTATCTGCCCGTGTGGTTTGTGCTATGTGGGACGGACCAGCAGAAGTGTCAGGGTCAGACTGCAAGAACATAGAAGCCGGATCCGTACTGGATCTCAGTCTGCCCCTCTGGTACCCCACTGTGCTGACTTTGGTCACTGTTTTACTGACCTATCCTGGTTCGTGCTTGAGCAAGTCCCTTGGGACTTTAGGGGGGATCGACAGGCTCACCTGAATCTCAGGGAACAATATTGGATTTTTCAATTACAATCTGTTCAGCCGAATGGCCTTAACGAAAGTGTGGAATGGAATACCATTGTTTAATAGGGTTTTTGGCTCCCTTTGGATAGTGGATTTTGGATGCAGTGTGTGGTGTGCTTGCGTGTGTGGGGGGGGTGGGGACTCTTTTTGATTGCGGTGCTCTTATTGGTGGGTGTTTCTTTTTCCCTCCCCTTTTCCCTCCCTCTTCTCCTTCTCTTTTCTGTGGTGCTGATTGTGTTGAGTGCTGGCACTGTATGATTGGTTGGTTCGTGTATGATGTCACCTGTGGATCTGTTTTAGCCGGTGTGCTCTCCCTCCCGGGCACCCCGCCCTCCAGCCTTCCTCTCTGCTTGTGTTCTGTTGGAGGCCAGGTTCCTGAAGAAGGGCTCCTCCCGAAACCAGCGCGGTTGAACCTCTCCTCCTGGTGCGGTTTTTCCGTTTGTGTGACAGTTTTGGATAAGTATTGTTTCTTTTGGACATGTTTTTCACTTTTTGGTATGGTTTTTGACTTTGTTTGTGATTTTGCGTGAGTTTTTTGAGGGGGTTTGGCTGGCAGGGTTTGTGTGGGGGTCGCTCAGGTTGCTTGTGTTGAGTTTCATTTACTCACTTTGATTGTTGATTGGTTTGATTTCTGCACACACAGGGCGCTTGATGATGGTGTGCGGGTGGAGGCTTATGGCCTTGGCCCAGAAGTGAAGTGTCGGAGCTGTGCTCCTATCACTGAGGGTTCACACTGAGAGCGCCCTATAACATCATATAATGTGACATGTTCTTTGACATATTACACTATATTTGGTTTGCAAGTTGTGAGCCAAGTTAGGCACTCTGAGCTTCCCCCTCACAGACCTTGATGTGACTTGGTTGCCTTCCTTGTTTTTTCGAATATTACGGTCGGCAGCTATCCTGGTCATTGCCTATATCATGTGGCATAGCCAGTCTGCGCCTAAAGAGGTCTGTCTTCGGCTGCTATGAACCAGCCCATCAACTGATAAATGTGACTAGGCTTAGGGATAGCAGATGTCTGGATTTCCCTGGACATGTCCATCTTTTCGAGGATATATCTGGGCTTTTAAAAAACCCGACACTTTGTCTGGCTTTAGAAAAGCTTCCTCGAAATTGTGTCGGGCAGGCAGTGGGGCTGAGGCGGGGCTAGGGCAGGACTGGGGCGTAACAGGGCAGGGAAGGGTGGAACTGGGCGGGCCTGGGTGGCGGGCCGGGTTTTACTAATGTAAAATCTGGTAACCCTAATTTGGCCCAACTATGTCAAACGCAGCTCAAAATAGACTGAAAATTCAATGCCAGGCATTCTTTCCTGTGCCACGTAAGAATACTTTCTGTTCCCGAGCCAACCCCGGGGGGGGTCTCCAACATGAAGCCCCCAAACCCTCCATTGCGCCCTTTAAACATTTGTCTGAAATGCTCTTCAAATCCTGTAAATGTATTCATTTCAATCTTGCCCACTTGATATAATAACCGCAAACAATCTCAAGTGTCTCATTTATGGAATTTGCTACTGTCGGCAATCCAAAATGAAATGAGGTTTTAGAATCGATATTAGGATCAATTATAAATTTTAATACCCAATCTGAACAAGCAGGCAAAGGTGGTTTATAAAATTAGTAGCGTATGGAAGCTTGAAACCTTTATGGTGGCCCTTAGAGCTTTTTCGTAGTCAACAGTGCGGCCCTTTAAATGGAAGCTAGGGCGACCTCCCCATCTTATAAAAAACAGAGTAAATTTTGGATGACTTGGGAACCTTATACAGCAATTATCAGTCAGAGGACTATGAGCACAAGCTTTCATGAAATTCTTTGCCACCCCCACCCTCCCCCACATTCCGCCCACCTTAGTCCGTGCCCCTTACTCGCATCATTCTCATGCATCCCCCCCCCCCCGTCACTCTGATTATTTTCTCGTGTGAGTGAAAATGAGGGAGACTCTTCTCCGGCTCGTGTGGATAGCCAGACCCTTTGGAGCTCGAGAGAGAATTCCTTGCTGAGAAGATGGAAATGACCTGCTTTCGAAGGCACTTCGCATCGTATCCTACTTTCAACTCAGCTGAATCAATAGAGCCAGCCCTGCTGGCATCCAAACTGCTCCCCTCACCGTTCCCTTCCTCCTCCAAGCTGTCTCCCTGCAAACGTTTGACTACAATGAATAGAGTAATGATGGGCAGAAAAGGAGGTGGTATCATGAAAGTGCTATCCAAAGTTCGTAGGGGATAGATTCCGTACGAACGTAAGGAAGTTCTTCTTCACCCAGAGAGTGGTAGAAAACTGGGATGCTCTTCCGGAATCTATTATAGGGGAAAATACCCTCCAGGGATTCAAGACAAAGTTAGACAAGTTCATAATGAACAAGGATGTACGCTGGTAGGACCAGTCTCAGTTAGGGTGCTGGTCTCTGACCAGAGGGCCGCCGCGTGAGCGGACTGCTGGGTATGATGGACCACTGGTCTGACCCAGCAGCGGCAAGTCTTATGTTCTTAAGATGCATTGTGAACTAATTATACTCTTAGTAATTAGGTCTTTCCCCCCTGGTTTTTGGCCTCTCTAAAGTACGGCAGTTTTGGTTCTGCAGTCCAGGTGAACATCTGACCAAGTCCCTCATGGAATGAGTTGCACAAAGTTGTAAAAACCCTGAGTAAGAATCTTCCTGGGCGCAGAACCCGGAAGTGATGTCAGAGGGAGAGCCGACGCTAGCATGAGAAGCAGGTTGGAGTTGCTACTCGCACTAGTGAAAAGCTAGAGGTATGGTGGGGGGAAGTGAAAGCATGTGTGTGGTGGGGGCAGGAATTGGGGGGGTTCTTGTATAGGACCTGAAGAATGGAACAAGCTCCCCTTATATATTAGAAGTAAAGAAAATATAAATACGTTTAAAAAGTTATTGAAACATCATCTATTTTACCAAATGAAAAGTGTAGCCCAAGAGCTTGTCTCAACGGGCATAGGGTAACATGGGGCTGGGAGGCCCTTGTGTCGCCCGTTGGGACAAGTTAGGGGAAGCAGTAGGTAGGAAGGCTAGGGCAGGGTGAGTCTTCACGCTAAGAGTCTGTAAGGGGATTGGCGCAGGAGTTTGAGTGACGGCGCGGGGGCGAGACTATAAAGCTGGGACCTTGACCTTCCTCACAGTGTGACCGATGTAATATAGACCACAGGGGCAAACCATACAATACACCACTCCACTGGAGTCACAATCAGTGTTGGTGGTTAGCAGGACCGTGTAGTTATTCCACAGAGTGGGGGGCAAGCATTTTTTTCTAACCACCAACACCGATTTTCAATGCTTCTGCCTGGCTTTTTTTTTTTTATTATAATGTTTCTTTATTGAGCAAACCAGCATACACAAAACAGAGCATCGTGCAGGAACAGTCTGCATTCCAGCGAAAAACACCCTAGCGGGTATATACAGAGCAAAATATGACATCTCACAGAAGATCAAATGTTCCAACACAGGATGTGCTCAATACAATTTTCCATATAACACCCTCTAAAGCCCCCCCAAAACAGAACTGAACGCCCCAATACCAATACACACAGTGTGATGCATCAGAAACACCAAATGCAACCCCCCCCCCACCCCACTCCCGACCTGTGATATACTTAAATGAAGAATAGAAAATATAAAATTGAAAATAGACAACAAGCATCCACAAATTTTTGTTTTTTCACAGTAAGGACCAGGGAGAGATCGAAAATAGACACATAAGAATGAGGAGGACTAGGTCGAAAGAAAGAAAGAAAGAAAGAAAGAAAGAAAGAAAGAAAGAAAGAAAGAAAGAAAGAAAGAAAGAAATCCCTAGATAGAATCCACGGTAATAGGCGCCTTAAGAGAGAAAATCCTGAAGAGGACAGAAGACCTCAACATAAGCTAACAGTTCAATAGGAGACTCCGCTCACGATGGGGAAGGGTCAGCCAATATGCCTCCCAGATGTCCTGAAAGCGAGACCACTTGCACTCATCTCGAGTGCCCGCAGCCCGTCTGCCTGGCTTTTAAGATCATTCAAGGCATCCTTTCTCCCCCAATCCCACTATCCTTTAACTCCTCGAGTCCTGACTCCACCAGACCCGCCCAAAGATATAAACTATCCTTCCC
The DNA here is from genome assembly GCF_902459505.1 of Geotrypetes seraphini. Lineage (NCBI taxonomy): Eukaryota > Metazoa > Chordata > Amphibia > Gymnophiona > Dermophiidae > Geotrypetes > Geotrypetes seraphini. Next base: position 11,450,719 of record NC_047094.1, on the reverse strand, counting down.
CTCTCTACGCGGTATTCTCTATGCAGGTGAACTGGGAAAATCTCTCCTCTTCAAAACCATAGGTCTCTGGAACGACCTTACTATCCCGTTGCGGAACCTTACTATTCCATTGCGGAACCTTACTATCCCGCTGCGGAACCTTACTATCCCATTGCGGAACCTTACTATCCCACTGCGGAACCTTACTATCCCGCTGCGGAACCTTACTATCCGGTTGCGTAACCTTACTATCCCGCTGCAGAACCTTACTATCCGTTTGCGTAACCTTACTATCCCACTGCGGAACCTTACTATCCCATTGCGGAACCTTACTATCCCGCTGCGGAACCTTACTATCCCGCTGCGGAACCTTACTATCCGGTTGCGTAACCTTACTATCCCGCTGCAGAACCTTACTATCCGTTTGCGTAACCTTACTATCCCACTGCGGAACCTTACTATCCGGTTGCGTAACCTTACTATCCCGCTGCGGAACCTTACTATCCGGTTGCGTAACCTTACTATCCCGCTGCAGAACCTTACTATCCGTTTGCGTAACCTTACTATCCGGTTGCGTAACCTTACTATCCCGCTGCGGAACCTTACTATCCGGTTGCGTAACCTTACTATCCCGCTGCAGAACCTTACTATCCGTTTGCGTAACCTTACTATCCCGCTGCGGAACCTTACTATCCGGTTGCGTAACCTTACTATCCCGTTGCGGAACCTGGGCGCTCTCCAACTATTCCGCAAGCAACTGAAAACTTGGCTCTTCTCTAACATGTCATTCTATTTTCCCCCTTACTCTTCCATTCTATATATAAGCTCATGTAAACCTTTTCCTTTCTCTTCTTATATTTTAAGTTCTTGTAAACCGTGCCGAGCTCCACTTCCGTGGAGAGGATGCGGTATATAAACTTAAGGTTTAGTTTAGTTAGTTCATTTTTACTAAAATAATTTTATTATATCATAAGAACATAAGAAGTTGCCTCCGCTGGGTCAGATCAGAGGTCCATCGTGCCCAGCAGTCCGCACCCGCGGTGGCCCATCAGGTCCACGACCTGTCAGGTTTTCTTGATTTAGCCCTATAGCCCCCTTATTTTTCTATCTATACTCTTTCTATACCCTATCTACCTCTCCCTGTACCCCTCAATCCCCCTATCCTTCAGGAATCTATCCAATCCCTGTTTGAATCCCCGTAGTGTACATTTTAATCACCAGAGACCATATTTTAATCATCAGAGACCCCTCCTCATGAAGGATACGAAACTCGAGGCGAGGGGCATTTAGCACTTTTCACCACTAAAGCACTTTCACAGCACCAGCACTTTTCAAAGTCTTCTGTCTATGGTTGCTGCTACATCTATCAAGAGGCCTTGGAACCACTATTCCAGATAAGTTACCAGAAGATAGTGGTGTTTTAATTTTGAGTAGCGATCTTGATAAGGAGGCACGGGACTGTAAAGGCGATGATGGTCCTGTTGGCAACCCTAGTTGAGTGTTTACACTGAACAATGTTGGTTGTAGAGTCTGAGCACTTTACACAATTAAATATTTATTAATTGAATAATTTATTCAGTTAATTTATTCAGTTATATTGAGCATAGAAACATGAATCCAGATAAATTAATCCTTCGGCTTTAGCAACATTTGTCTTGTGCAATCCTATTGTCTTTGCTCAAAAAGTCCCATCTGTAACAGCTTTACCTGCTGGATTTATGGCAATCTGCTTGGGATTCAATTTTAACTGTGGTGGCACCACCTTCCTTTCTCCCTTCAAAGCCAGATCTAATTTATACACAGCACAGATCAAAGAAGGGGGTTGTGAGCACTGGATTATTATATTAGCTTATTATTCTACTTACTCATTTCTGTTCTGCCAGTCTTAAGCGAACTTATCCTTGGCAGATTACACCATAATGCATATTAAGATGTACTTTCAGAAGAAGACCCAAGACAAACAGGCGAAGCTCTCCATCAGCCAGGAATCACAACGGAACTCATCAAACATACAACAGGAGTTTCATTGTGAGCTGACAACTGAGAGATTGATTCCTCCGAAGACTCATCATTCTTCTATTGAACCAGAATCAGGGCAGTGTTCTTACTCCCTCCTTTATTAATGCGTAGCACAGGTTGTAGTGGAGGTAACTGCTCCGATGCCAGCACTAAAACCTGCGCTATGCGTTCGTAAAAGAGGGTTAGTATGTTGAGTCAACCTAACAAACTTTTGGGTGTGATTTTCACCTTGACTCTTCTGGTCCTTCTCTCTTTTCCTTGGGCAGCTCTAAATCCCACCTGGAAACACCTTAATCCTTAACCCTAGTTTTCCTTGTTCATAGGCTCATAGCCATCCTGATTGTAACCTTGTACAAGTGGATCAATTTTTCACTCCGTCAAAAATGACAAAGACTAGGGGGGGGACACTCGATGAAGTTACAGGGAAATACTTTTAAAACCAATTGGAGGAAAAAAAATTTTCACTCAGAGAAAAGTTAAGCTCCGGAACGTGTTGCCAGAGGTTGTGGTACGAGCAGATAGTGTAGCTGGTTTTAAGGAAGGTTTGGACAAGTTCTAGGAGGAAAGTCCATAGTCCATAGTTCTTGGAGGAAAAGTCCATAGTCTGTTATTGAGAAAGACATGGGGGAAGCCACTGCTTACCCTGGATCGGTAGCATGGAATGTTGCTACTCTGGAGATTCCGGAATCTTGCTACTCTTTGGGGATTCTGCATGGAATGTTGCTCCAATTTGGGGTTCTGGAATCTTGCTAATCTTTGAGATTCTGGAATGTTGCTACTCCTTGGGTTTTGGCCAGGTGAGAACGGACTACTGGGCTTGATGGACCATAGGTCTGACCCAGTAAGGCTATTCTTATTTTCATACAATAAATACATTTCTAGAAGTCTTTTATTCAAGTTTTCAAGTTTTTATTAACATTTGATCAATCGCCTATCCAAATCCTAAGCGATGTACATCAAATTATTCCTTTTAAAAAAAGGGAATTAAAATAAATTAGAAAAAAATTCATAAACATATTAACTCAAGACACAACTGACATGATCCGAGAGGTAAGGGGGAAGAAATACAATTGATTATAGGACAGGAGAAACATATAAGGGAAAACAATACGGTTTTATCTGTGTTATCTTGTGAAATTAGAAGCTCCTTGTAGCAGAGACATGTGTATCTATACAGTGCTGTACACATCTACAGTGTATTTGCACTAGAGGAAAAAAAATGCCCAAATCACAGTCCTCCGTGGTTATTTTTGTAAACCTTTTTTCTGGTCATTGCTATTGCAAGGCAGAGGGCGCTCTTTCAGCTCACAACTTTAGGGAGCTCTGGAGTGAAAATTCTGCTTTGCTCCATGGGGGCATTTTCATTCACAGCAATCAGAGAAGGAGAAAAGCAATCCCTTTTAGTACTCAGCCCCAAGCACAGCTTGATGAACTTTGCACAGCTGTTTGTGTGTATATATATATATATATACTGTATTTTTTTTTGGGGGGGGAATTGATAATAGTAGGAAAACAAACATTACAAATTTAATTAAAAAGCCGTTGTGATAGGGACAAAATTCAAATGAAATTTCTATTATTCCATGGTTCTAATGGTGTGACCATTTGTAATTCAATTTGCTACATTTCTGTTTGCAAGCTGGTTTCTAATTTACTTTGTGATACACACTAGACAAAAAAAAAGCTATTGACCTCCACAAATTTTCTATGGATCTGCCTTAGAATCTCCATTTCTCTAAGCAATGCCATCTTTGAATTTGATTTGGGGGTCTGCGTTTTTTTCAGCAAACAGTGTCATAGAAAACTGACTCTGTTCTAGACTCAGGACGTACTCTGCGTACGAGGGGCCGCTGAAAAGTTCTGAGCCCAACCAAGAAGAGAATGAAGTGGAGCCATGAAACTTACAAATTATTCCAAACTTTTCTTGACACTTTTTTATATGAGGCAAATGCATCCAATAACTAGGCAAAAGTATAGAGAAACCAAGCCATTGTGACATCGCCGATGAAGTTGGGTCTTAGGCATTGGTGGAATGAGGCATTATGACATCACAATACGAGGGGCCGCTGAAAAGTTCTCAGCCCATCCAAGAAAGAATGATGTGGAGCCAGGAAACTTACACGTTATTCCACACTTTTCTTGACATTTTGTTTCAGTGAGGCAAATACATCTAGTAAATGGGCACAAGTATAGGGAAACCAAGCCGTTGTGACATCAGCGATGAGGTTGGCTCTTAGGCATTGGTGGAATGAGGCATTATGACATCACAGTAGGAGGGGCCACTAAAAGGTTCTAAGCCCAACCAAAAAGAGAATGATGTGGGGTCATGAAACGTACAAGTTATTCCACACTTTTCTTGACACTTTGGGCTCCTTTTACAAAGGTGCGCATGTGTTTTTAGTGCACGCATCGGATTAGTGCGCATTAGCCAAAAATCTACTCAAAAGGAGGCGGTAGCAGCTAGCGCGCGGGGCAACTTAGCGCTCACTATTCCGCGCGTTAAGGCCTTAGCGCACCTTCGTAAAAGGAGCCTTTTGTTTCAATGAGGCAAATGCATCTAGTAAATGGGCACAAGTATAGGGAAACCAAGCCGTTGTGACATCAGCGATGAGGTTGGCTCTTAGGCATTGGTGAAATGAAGCATTATGACATCACAATACAAGGGGCCGCTGAAAGGTTCTCAGCCCAACCAAGAAGAGAATGATGTGGATGTACCTGGGGCAATGGGGGGATTAGGTGATTTGCTCAGGGTCACAAGAAGCACAACCTCAGGGTGCAGAGGCTGTAGCTTTAACCACTGCACAACTCTAGAAATCAAAATATAGCAAAAGTGAGCCAAGTATAGGACAATCCAAAGTAATACAGAAAAAGAGAAAGATTAACCACATATAACTAGATCCACCAAAGGTTAATCAACTGAGAAAAAACCTCTAATGAAGTAATTTAATTTTAATTTTTGATTTTAACAAGCAAATGAAGGAAAGAATCTCAGAATTGCCACCCCAAGGATCATAATAATATCATCCATATAAGGAATCGTGGCATGGGTATCTTTCATTGATCCAAAACCTTCATGTATAAACGTGACGTAATTTTGTCACTATTTAGATAAGTATCTTCACTACTCAATAGATTTAAACATGTAACCTATTTAACTTATTCTTTTTATACTTTTTTTTACTTTAATTTATATTTTTTTTCTTTGTTTACATTTTTTCGAACTGTGCAAATAGCAAATCACAGAGCTGTGCAAATAGCATTTCTAAAGTGCAAATATGCAAATAACTGTGCAAAAGAGCAAAATAGATTATCTATAGCTCAAGTATAACATCAGTCGGAGCTTCAGTTAAGCACTTATCTTTTCAACTTGATGTTGTATTATGAAGCAGCGGCATACAATTTATCACCGCTGCAACCCCGTAGTGTGTGTTCCAACGGGAACCCGTTTCGCCGCCATGAAGCGGCTTCCTCATGGTTTTTTGTACGGGTTATAGCAATGACTGTCAGGTTGTTATTACAGTCATTGCTATAACCCGTACAAAAAACCCTGAGGAAGTCACTTCACAGCGGTGATAGATTGTATGCCGCTGCTTCATAATACAACATCAAGTTGAAAAGATAAGTGCTTAACTGAAGCTCCGACTGATGTTATACTTGAGCTATAGATAATCTATTTTGCTCTTTTGCACAGTTATTTGCTTTTTTGCACTTTAGAAATGCTATTTGCACAACTCTGTGATTTGCTATTTGCACAGTTCGAAAAAATATAAACAAAGAAAAAAAATATAAATTAAGGTAAAAAAAAGTATAAAAAGAATAAGTTAAATAGGTTAGATACATGTTTAAATCTATTGAGTAGTGAAGATACTTATCTAAATAGTGACAAAATTACGTCACGTTTATACATGAAGGTTTTGGATCAATGAAAGATACCCATGCCACGATTCCTTATATGGATGATATTATTATGATCCTTGGGGTGGCAATTCTGAGATTCTTTCCTTCATTTGCTTGTTAAAATCAAAAATTAAAATTAAATTACTTCATTAGAGGTTTTTTCTCAGTTGATTAACCTTTGGTGGATATAGGACAATGACGCCATTGTGACATCACTGATGAGGTTGGCTCTTAGGCATTGGTGGAATGAGGCATTATGATGTCACAATACCAGCTCTGGTTATCAGAGGCTGAAGCTTTTCACACTATTTATTTAGTCTTCTGTACTGTTCTCCCAGAGGAGCTCAGAATGGTTTACATTAATTTATTCAGGTACTTAAGCATTTATCCCTGTCTTTCTCAGCAATGGGGGGGGGGGGATTAGGTGACTTGCCAGGGTCACAAGGAACAGTTCAGGTTTGAACCCATAACCTGAGGGTGCTGAGGCTGTAGCTTTAACCACTGCACACCACTCTAGATATCAAAATGTAGCAAAAGGGAGCTAAGTATAGGACAATGAAGCCATTGTGACATCACTGATGAGGTTGGCTCTTATTGGTGGAAAGAGACATTATGACATCACAATCTCAGCTCTGGTTATCAGAGGCTGAAACTTGTCACACTATTTATTTATTCATTCAATTTTCTATACTTTCCTCCCAGGGGAGCTCAGAATGATTTACATGAATTTATTCAGGTACTCAAGCATTTTCCCTGTCTGTTCTGGTGAGCTCACAATCTATCTAATGTACCTGGCCCAGGGTCACAAGGAAGAGGGTGAGTTTAAACCCACAACTGCAGGGTGCTGAGGCTGTAAATTTAAGCACTGCACCACACTCTCCTCCTTTTGCTGTAAGCACTTTATAGACTTAAGAGGTAACTGATGGCAAATACTAAAATACACTCGTATCCTGTGCCACAAAATATATAGGTGAAATATAAATGCCAGTGTTTAAATTAATATTCCACTTCTGCTGCCCGTGACCTCTGAGCCCATTGTTGTACTGATTGGTAATGGTTACAGTTTTTTTCCCTGCTCTGTAAACTTCCGTGCAGTCACCTGCTCGCATTCTGAATTTTTTTGCGAATACGTCGCATGATTTTGTTCTAGAAATTAAGTATAGCTGTCGTACAAGCAAGTGGTGAATGTTTGGCTAGAACCTTTGTTATGAGCAGAGAGACTAAATGTGATGTGGTTAAAAAAAGAAACAGAGCTGGGCTGGATAATTCATCCAGAATCAGAGGAATTAGTTAGCCATCTGCTGAGATGGCTATGCGTTGAAATTCACAAAATGTCTTCAGCAAATAGGGACAGATAGGGAATTCTATGACCGGGTGCCTCCATCAGGTGCTCCGTAGAGAATGACACAGTGACAGAATTCATCGCCGTTCTCATCCCAAAAACCATCCCCATGTCTTTAAGAAGAGAGGGAAGAATCAGAATCTGAATGGGCCCAGCCACTGACCCGCAAGCCTTGCATTGAAGAATTCTGGTGTAGAAGGACTGAGGTTGACATATACACTAAAGAATGGGACCTGGGTTGGCCACTGTTGGAAACAGGATACTGGGCTTGATGGACCTTCGGTCTGTCCTAGTACGGCGATTTCTTATGTTCTAATGTGAGCCAAGTATAGGACAAACGAGCCATTGTGACATCACTGGTGAGGTTGGCTCTTAGGCATTGGTGGAATGAAGCATTATGACATCACAATCTCAGCTCTGAAATGTTGCTACTCTTTGGGTTTCTGCCAGGTACTTCTAGAGAATGACACGGGGACAGAATTTGTCCCCGTCCCAGCGGTTAATCACGGGAAACCATCCCCATGTCATTCTTTAAGGAAAAAAGGAAGAATCAGAGTATGAGTGGGCCCAGCCACTGATTGACCCACAAGCCTTGCATTGTGAAGAAGGACTGAGGTTAAGACACTACAGAATAACACATGATGACTTCCTGGACAGGGACAGTGACGAATTCTGTTCCCGTGTCAGTCTCTAGCTCCAAGGAGGCACAACAGGAGTCTATTCTTCAACGGCATCTGGGATCTCACGTCAGAGGGGAGAGAGTGTGGTGCAGTGGTTAAAGCTATAGCTTCAGCACCGTGAGCTTGTGGGTTCAAAACCACACTGCTCCTTGTGACCCTGGGCAAATCACCTAATTCCGCCATTGCCCCAGGTTCATTAGATAGATTGCAAGCCCACCAGGACCAACAGGGATATATGCTTAAGTACCTGAATAAATTCATGTAAACCATTCTGAGATCCCCTGGGAGGAAAGTATAGAAAATTGAATGAATAAATAAATAGTGTGACAAGTTTCAGCCTCTGATAACCAGAGCTGAGATTGTGATGTCATAATGTCTCTTTCCACCAATAAGAGCCAACCTCATCAGTGATGTCACAATGGCTTCATTGTCCTATACTTAGCTCCCTTTTGCTACATTTTGATATCTAGAGTGGTGTGCAGTGGTTAAAGCTACAGCCTCAGCACCCTCAGGTTATGGGTTCAAACCTGAACTGTTTCTTGTGACCCTGGCAAGTCACCTAATCCCCCCCCCCCCCATTGCCGAGAAAGACAGGGATAAATGCTTAAGTACCTGAATAAATTCATGTAAACCATTCTGAGCTTCTCTGGGAGAACAGTACAGAAGACTAAATAAAGTTCCCTTACAGAACACTAGTGTAATCTGTTATCAGGGTGCCCCACATTTACATGCCCAGCGTTCCACCAGCCACAGACCTGGGAGAACTTCAGCCACCAAAATGCCCTCCGATGTGCATAACTTACAGGATTCAGAAAGTTACTCGTGGCAGAGTCTCGCCCATGTATGCCCATGTAGTGCATAGGCATCACCCTGTCACTTTTGCAGGTAAGTGTGTACTTACACACCTAAATGCCAGTTTTCTAGACATGTACAAGGGGCATTGAAACGTGCCACCTGGTGTCGAGAATTGTTCTTTATATACATACGTGAAGAAAAAGAAAAACATCATATCAAAGTGCATACAATGTACACACATACACACACACATCAATGGTGTGGCCACGGGGGGGAGGGCTCAGGGGCCTGGGCTTCCCCACTTTGTGCTCGGCCCCCCCTACAAGCCTGTACACCCCTTAAATGGCTGGCAGGAATATGCTGAAGTCCCACTAGCAAAATAAATTTGCTGCTGAGCTACTCCACTCCACCTTTGGCTGCTGCAGGGATACAGGAAGTTGGCGGCGCGTGCCTCCAGTCACCAACGCCGGGCATCCTCGCACATGCTCAGTTCATGCAAGAACTGACCATGCTCAGGGAGTTCTGGAGTCAGCAGCAGGAAGCAACTTCTATGCAGAATAAAATTGATTAGAAAATAAGATTAATCAGGGTATATACAGTGGAATTTTGTGGATTGTTAATACTGTGATCTTATGTAAGACATTAGTGCATGGCTAATGATACAAAAATTTGAAAACTGGAGTGTGGGAAAGACCCATGCAAGGGCATGCTAAAGCTAGGGTTACCAGATTTTCTGGAACTAAAATCCAGGCCTATGGCCCCGCCCTCAGGCCTGCCACGTTCTGCCTGGCCCCGCCCCATTCTGTCCATGGCCCCGCCCCAGCTCCACCCCCTCAAACTGTTCACTTGTCGGGAGGGTATCTGCGCTGGTGTGACATAATAACATCACACACATGCACACATGCGCGTGATGTCATCATGTTGCATGCGCAGATGCTGTCCCGACGTCGCTCCGAGTTGGAAGCTTTTCAAAACCCAGACAAAGTGCCAGTTTTTGAAAACCAGACATGTCCTCCCTCCTGGAGTCCCCCTCTCTTTGAGACTTCCGTTTGTGGGTGAGGGACCATGTTCTGCAGTGCAGCGGTGCTCTGTGGGGCCTCGTGCTTGGGCGAGCTCCAGGCACTGATGAGTCCCGCCCCCATTGATGCGCACTTCCTCTTCCTGTTGTTGTGTAGTCAGGACCTGGCAATGGTTGGATGTGCTTGAGCAGGAGGCTGTGCGTGCTAGGCATAGCCTTTTGCCTGCAGGTGAGGGGTTTTTTTTGGGAGGGGGGAACCATACAGAGATGCTGCATTGTGTATTTGGGTAAAGCTAAGGTTGGCAGATTTCCTCTTTGAAAAAAAGAGGATGCCTGGCCCCGCCCCGTTCCATCTCCATCCTGTTCCTCCCCCAGCCCTGCCCCCAAATCAACCTCCCCGAGCTCAAAGGCCACAATGATGTCACACGCATGCGCACGTGCATATGATGTCATCATGGTGATGGCTGTGCATCGTGGCCTCTGAGCTCAGGATTTCCAAAACACAGACAAACTGACGGGTTTTGGAAATCCCTCCGGGCGCCCGGACATTCCTCTACAATGAGGACATGTCCGGATTTTCCCAGACATATGATAATCTTATAGAGGACATGCCGGGGGAAATCCGGACGTCCGGTAACCCTAGCTAAGGCTACTTTTTAGTGCTGCTTTACAGGGCCATAGCATGCCGTAACTGCACCCTGCAATCACACACCGTGGTGTCACCGCGTGCAGAGTGCCCCCCTACTTCCATCTTGCCTTACCTAAGGTTATCATATGTCCAGGAAAATCCGGACATGTCCTCATTGTAGAGGACTGTCCTGGCGCCCGGAGGGATTTCCAAAACCCGTCAGTTTGTCTGGGTTTTGGAAATCCTGAGCTCAGAGGCCGCGATGCACGGCCATCACCGTGATGACATCATATGCACGTGCGCATGCATGTGACATCATTGTGGCCTTTGAGCTCGGGGAGGTTGATTTGGGGGCAGGGCTGGGGGAGGAACAGGATGGAGATGGAACGGGGCGGGGCCAGGCATCCTCTTTTTTCCAAAGAGGAAATCTGCCAACCCTAGCTTTACCCAAATACACAATGCAGCATCTCTGTATGTTCCTCCCCCCCAAACCTCACCTACAGGCAAAAGACTATGTCCAGCACGCACAGCCTCCTGCTCAAGCACATCTAGCCATTGCCAGGTCCTGACTACACAACAACAGGAATAGGAAGTGTGCATCAATGGGGGCGGGACTCATCAGTGCCTGGAGCTCGCCCAAGCACGAGGCCCCACAGAGCACCGCAGAACATGGTCCCTCACCCACAAATGGAAGTCTCGAAGAGGGAGGGAGCAGGAAAGGGATAGGCAAAGACTCTGTACTGTGAGATAAAACAATTACAGACAATCCAAAACACTGCACTCAAACTGATCTATTCGCTAAGAAAATTTGACCACGTCACCACTGCCTACCTAGACTCACACTGGTTACCAATACAAGCGCGAATCCAATTCAAATTATTCAAAGCAATAAATGGCTCAGCCCCCAATTACCTAAACAACCGCCTGAACCAAAATCTCGCCGCTAGACAAAGAAGATCTAAGACTCCATTTACCTACCTCCCACTCAAAGGCACCCAGCGTAAGAAGATGTTTGACAGTCTGCTAGCGACGCAAGCAGCGAAATTGGACCACGCCATCTCCAACCTGCTGATGACAACAAGCGATTTCAAATCTTTTCGCAAAGAAATCAAAACCCATCTATTCAAAAATTTATACAGATGTCATAACTCCAACCTGGATTCCCCTCAGTGTGACTCCCCCATCCTCCCTTCTTCACCAGTTACCCTTCCCCTCAAAGCCCAAGCTTGTCAACTGCTTTACTAACTGCATATATGCTGAAACTGCACTATATCCTATCTGTATAGCATCCCGAATTGTATATCCACTGGAACAGCCCAGTCCTCCTTGCTGTATCCCATTCCCTAAACTATACTACACCATTCTTCTTGCAACTCCTCTGAAAATGTTCTTCTTCTTGTAACTCTTCTGGAAATGTCCAGATGTTTCTTTTGTAATCCGCCCAGAACTGCAAGGTTGAGGAGAAATAGAAATCATTAATGTAATGTAAAGGGAAGGAAACAAAAACCAAAAACTGTGGTGCAGATGTTCTGGAGATAATTTATTAAACGCTGATATATAAAACCATGAAAATTCAATTAAAAAAGTACAATGATAACAAATACTGTGATAAAAATCCAACCGGACCCTACATGGTCCGTGTTTCGGCGAACACGCCTTCCTCAGGGGTCCAATGGTTTGCAACCTCACATATAAAGAATTGGACTGAAAACTGTCTATTGTCTTTAAACATGTGAGCAAAGAACACCGCAGACAAGCTGAAGAAGCAAAAAAATGCCCATCTGCAGTAACCATTATCTCTCTCCTTATTGGCTAAGGCTCTTAACATTTGCATCTCCTCTTCCTATAGGCTAAGGCTCTTTACACCTGCATTGTGAGGTCATAGGGCTTTATGGTTATAGAAACATTGTAACATGATGGCAGATAAAGGCCAAATGGCCCTTCCAGTCTGCCCAACAAAGAAAAATGAGGAGACCCGATGATCCACAGTGAAAACAATCCACCGATGAAAACAAAAACAAAAAACTATGGCTACAGATGTTCTGGAGATCATTTATTAAACACTAACATATAAAACCATGAAAATTCAATTTTAAAAGTACAATGCTCAAAAATATAGTGATAAAAATCCACCCGGACCCTACACGGTCCGTGTTTCAGCGAATACGCCTTCCTCAGGGGTCCAATAGTTTGTAACCTCACATATAAAGAATTGGACTGAAAACAGTCTATTGTCTTTAAACCTGTGAGCAAAGAACACCGCAGACAAGCTGAAGTAGCAATAAAATGCTAAGGAGGCTAAAGGGAAGGCACAGAAGAGAGTCAGCGAGGCAGTCTGTGATGCAGCCTATGGCCAGTTTTAGCGACTCCCCCCCACCTCTCTTGCGCCCTGAGCGACTGCTCCAAAGCAAGAAGATGTAAATACTGCTGGTTCCTTTAGACTTCAGCAGCGGGTGGAGGGTGAAATTCAGCTGCTCAAGGGAGATAATCTTACAGTGAATCAATCGTAGCTTGTATTCATTTGGAATTAATACAAGATAAGACTGATTCACCGTAAGATTGAACAGTTGGAGAATTACAATAGACATTTAAATCTGCATCTCATTAACTTTCTTAACCCACAAGAGATGGTTCCCATAGAAGCCTTCAAAAATATTTAATTGAAGTGCCTCATTTTACCTATGATTGAATTCCTCTTTTAAATAAGATTTTTTTTTTTAACCTTCAGCTTGTTCAGAGTTGGATCATTCTTTGGGATCCCAGGCGGGTTTGTGTATGGAAAATTTAACTGCATTTTTGGAAAGTTTCATAGTGGAAGAGGATCCCGGGGCAGTATTACTGGTGTCTTGTGTTTTTGAGCAAGATTTGAATAATATTCTGTTTATATTTTAGAGATTCTCGATTCTATTCAGCGTGCTGGCCTGCGCTATAAACCACTATCATGGTTTTGTAAAAGGTGGGGTTATTAATCTAATTGGAGAAAAGATACGCTTTTAATGCTTTCCAAAAAAGGAAGTAAGATTGAATTTGGCTAATCTGAATAGGAATATCATTCCAAACTTTTGCACCCTGGAAGAAAAAAAATGCTCTAGCACTGATTTCAAACAAATGTTCTTCATTGTAGGATATCCTAATCTTAAGGCTGATTTAAAATAAGAATTGACAGAAATACTTGCAATTCCAATGAGACTAACTCAACATGTTTTAGTACATGAATAAATTGTAATACGCATAGAATATGCGGAATATAGATAATTTTTTTTAAAAAAAAGTTAAAACATAACTATTCAAAGATTTTAAAATAAATGTATCAATTTTAAATCGAATATATTGTTCCATGGGCAGCCAATGAAGGTTTCATACGTCTTTTTTTATGGGGCACAAGACTTGAATACACCCGGATGTGTCTAGACTCGCAACCTAAAAGAGACACAAGGCATTTCCGGCAACCATATCATACCATACAATTTCTTATATCCCGGAAAGGATTTATTGTGGCTTACAATAAGATTCCTAAAATTTACAGTGCAGATACAGTAGGGTTCCAGAGAAGAGCGACTAAGATGGTTAAGGGGCTGGAGGAGTTGCTGTACAGCGAAATATTAGAGAAACTGGGCCTCTTCTCCCTTGAACAGAGGAGATTGAGAGGGGATATGATCGAAACATTCAAGGTACTGAAGGGAATAGACTTAGTAGATAAGGACAGGTTGTTCACTCTCTCCAAGGTGGGGAGAACGAGAGGGCACTCTCTAAAATTGAAAGGGGATAGATTGCGTACAAACGTAAGGAAGTTCTTCTTCACCCAAAGAGAGGTAGAAAACTGGAACGCTCTTCCGGAGTCTGTCATAGGGGAAAACACCCTTCAGGGATTCAAGACAAAGTTAGACAAGTTCCTGCTGAGCTAGAATGTACGCAGGTAAGGCTAGATTCAGTTAAATCGACCTAAATAAATCCAGGAAGTATGCCATCTGATACTGAAGGGAATAGACTTAGTAGATAAAGACAGGTTGTTCACCCTCTCCAAGGTAGGGAGAACGAGAGGGCACTCTCTAAAGTTGAAAGGGGATAGATTCTGTACCAACGTAAGGAAATCCTTCTTCACCCAGAGAGTGGTGGAGAGCTGGAACGCTCTTCTGGAGTCTGTTGTAGTGGAAAACACCCTCCAGGGATTCAAGACAAAGTTAGACAAGTTCCTGCTGAACCGGAACATACGCAGTAGGGCTGGTCTCAGGGTGCTGATCTTTGACCTAAAGGTTTCCGCGGGAGTGGACTGCTGGGCACGATGAACTACTGATCTGACCCAGCAGCAGCAATTCTTATGTTCTTATGAGTACAAATCAATGTTGCTATAAGGAGAAGAGGTATGTCTTTAACATTTTCCTCAGAGAAAAGCACAAAACCAGCCTCGATAAAATCAATACCAAAATACACAAGAAAAGAGGCAAGTGAGATGTCTGAAAGCAACCAAATGAGACACGTTTATTAGTCCAGCAAAAGAAACACTCTCAAATTTGTTTTTGTAGATCCGTCACAATGGGGGATTTTCTTGATTGATGAGGTTTCACTGAAAGTTTCAAAGACTAATGTATGGTCATTTTGCATGTTAAGGATGACTATATTGTTTCCTTTATAATTTTTACTTTCTGTACTGAGCGGCCCTTGTTAATGTGGACTTTCGCATAAGTCTTAATTTGAATTTTAAGTTGTTTTTTGAATTGTTTCTTTGTTGGCTTTTCCTGCAACAAATATTAATAAAATATAAATTAAAAAAAAAACAAAAAAAAATTCTAATTTGTAGTGCTTCTTTTGCTGGACTAATAAACGTGTCTCATTCGGTTCACTTGCCTCTTTTTTTTGTGTGTATTTTAACATTTTCCTGAAATGGTAGTAAGAAAAGATCTGACGCAGACATAACAGTGGGTTGTTCCATATTTTGGGACCTTGAAATTCAAAGGTGGGCTCGAAAAATTATGTTCAGTGAACTTGTTGGAGAGCAGGAAAGGCTAACTTGAAGCGCTATGATTAAGGATTTGGGGAGGCTTCTTTTTGTTGAGATACTGGTGCAAATGGATCATCTAATACTCTAAACTAAACTAAACTAAACTAAACCTTAGGTTTATATACCACACCATCTTCGTAGACACAGAGCTCGGCACGGTTTACAGTATTTAGGATGAGAAAGGAACTCCAATGGAGGGTTTAAGGATTTGGTGTAAGAGGGTGGGGATGGGTGGGAGAAGCCAAAGAGGGGGGGAAGTGTTACAGTTTTGAGAATAGCCAGGTTTTTAGGTGTTTTCGGAAGAGTTGGAGGGAGCTTGAGGTTCGGAGCGGGGAGATAAGGTTATTCCAGAGCTCAGTGATTCTAAAGGGGAGGGATGACCCTAGTTTGCCTGCATGCGAAATACCTTTTGTGGAAGGGAAAGATAAGTTTAAGAGTTTGGGAGGATCTGGAGGAGGTAGGAGTTGCGGAGTTCCAGGATAGAGGAATAACGGCAGGAAGATCCATGTAGGATCTTGAAAGCTAGGCACGCACATTTGAAGTGGATCCTGGGGATTATTGGGAGCCAATGGTGCTTAGACAGGAGTGGCGAGACGTGATCAAATTTGCTTTTTGCAAAAATGAGCTTAGCCGCGGCGTTCTGAATCCGCTGAAGTCTATGGAGGCTTTTCTTGGTTAGGCTGAGGTAGATAGAATTGCAATAGTCCAATCTGGAAAGGGTGATGGATTGTACTAGGACAGCAAAGTGTTTTTGATGAAAGTAGGGTCTGACTTTCCTTAGCATATGGAGGCTGAAGAAGCATTTTTTTACCAAGGAGTGGAGATGGTCGTTGAAGGATAGAGAAGAGTCCAAGGTGACACCCAGAACTTTGCTTGAGAACTCGAGCTGTAGTGAGGAGCCGGAGGAGATGGGGAGGGGGGGGGGGGTAAATGGTCTAATTTTGGGCCGAGCCAAAGGAGTTTTGTTTTCTTCCTGAGCAATCCAGGGACTTCTTAGATCCTAAGGAAGTTCCTTGTCCAGCTGAATGGCTTTAAGTAATGCATTGCTTTATGAGTGTGTTAGGGGAGATGTATACGCTAGAGACTTTCTTTTAATTTCCTAAATTTGTGGATATGTCTTTTCTGGATCTCCTCTGTCTCCCCCACACCCCTTTGTATTATAGTCTAATGTTTACTGGTATTCCACTCTAGATTATTTCCAATATTTTGAAATGTGGCCGATTCTATTATACTTTTTCTTTGATGAAAACGTATTCATTTATTAGTTTATTTAAATAACATTTTTAAAAGTCTGCCTGATGCTTCTTTGGGTATCCAGTTTCCAAAATAATGGCTGTTAAAAGTTTCCAGTTTTTTCTCCCATCTTAATAACATTCATAAAACTGGATGCCATCTTGGTGGCTCAGTGGAGCATCTCTGACGCAGTCCTTGAGCTGAATCTTCTGCACCCCCAGGTTAGCTGAGATTGGTGACACTGCTAAGGTAGAATTCACAGCCCGGGGAGGGGGAGAGAAACAATCATGATTATTGCTTAAAGCAGTGGTTCTTAAACCAGTCCTGGGGGGACCCCCGACCAGTTTGGTTTTCAAGATATCCCTAATGAATATGCATGAGGCAGATTTGCATATAACAGAGGTGACCGGTATCCTTAGGGTAGGGTAGCTAAACAGGTGGGTTCTACGTGTGAGTTTGGATGGGCGGTCTAGGATAAAATGGGGTACTAAGTAAAGGGGGGGCCGGGCCAAGGATGGATTTGTAGCAGAAACAGGTGAACTTGAATAGCACTCTTGCTTCTAGGGGTAGCCAGTGAAGTTTGTGGTAAAAAGGAGTTATGTGTTCCCATTTTTTTAGTCCGAAGATCAGTCAGATTGCCGTGTTTTGAATAATTCGCAATCTTTATGTGGTTTTTTGAAAGATCCTAGGTAGATGATGTTGCAGTAGTCGACTAGACTTAAGATGAAGGATTGCACAAGTAGGCGGAATGAGGGGGCGTCAAAGTATTTTCTGATGGATCTTAGCTTCCATAAGGTGGCGAAGCCTTTTTTGACCAGAAGGTCGGTGTGAGCTTCGAAGGTAAGGTTGCGGTCGAGAGTCACTCCGAGTATTTTTAAGGAGTTTGTTAAGGGAAAGACTTGGCCATTCAGGGAGATTGAGGTATCTTTGATTTTGTCGTTTGGGCTTGCCAGGAAGAACTTGGTTTTATTTGAGTTGAGCCTCAGTTTGAAGTCGGTCATCCATAGTTCGATTTGCGTTAAGATTGAAGCTAGGAGGTTGTTTATCTCGGGGGTTATGTTGGAGATGGGGAAGACTAAGGTGATGTTGTCAGCATAGATGTAGAATTTGATCTTCAAGTTTAGCAGTAGATTCCCTAGGGCGACCAGGTAGAT
This sequence comes from Geotrypetes seraphini, assembly GCF_902459505.1. Taxonomy (NCBI): domain Eukaryota; kingdom Metazoa; phylum Chordata; class Amphibia; order Gymnophiona; family Dermophiidae; genus Geotrypetes; species Geotrypetes seraphini. The sequence continues at coordinate 11,432,975 of NC_047094.1, read as the reverse complement.
ATTGAACAGCGTGGGGGACAGGGGGGAGCCCTGTGAGACTCCGCAGGTGTTGGCCCAGCTGGCGGAATGGGAGTTGTCGCTGTAGACTTGGTAGGAGCGTTGACCTAGGAAACCATGGAACCATTTTAACACGTTGCCTGAGAGGCCGATAGACTCCAAACAATCCAGAAGAATGGCATGATCAACCAAGTCAAAGGCGCTACTAAAGATCTAATTGTAGGACTAGTGCACTTGAGCCTTGGCTGAACAGGTTGTGAAGGTAATCTACCAAAGAAGCGATGATGGTTTCAGTGCTGTGTCCAGGGCGGAAACCTGACTGGTTGTCGTTTAGGATGTTGAATTTGTCCAAGTAGGTTGTTAAATCTTGGTTGACCAGACCTTCCATCAACTTTGTAAAGAAGGGTATGTTCGCAATGAGTCTGTAATTGGATATGAGGGAGATGGGATCTTTTAGCGCCGGCAGTGGCGGTAACTGCTCCGACGCTCATAGGAATTCTATGAGCTTCGGAGCAGTTATCACTGAAGGAGTCTGGGACTGGTTTTCCTAAGTGTTGAACTAAGTTTTCTCTTTAATAAAATGCAGACCTAACTTATCTCATGTTCTAGCCTGCCTGCACTGGGTGTTTTAGCTTCTTATGGCTATCTCAGCATACGACAGGGCTGCCATCAGAAATTTCTGGGCCCCTTACTGAGCAATCCTATTGGGCCCCCCACGCACCCCTTCCCCCCCCTTCTTCCATGGGGGAAATACACACATACTTTTCTCTGTCGCCGCACTCTTTGACCAAAAGCTTTGTAAGCCTGCAACCACGTCAAGGTAGACTCTTTCAGCAGGGCCCTAACCTAACCTAAACTAATCTATACCTATCTATTCTAAACTAACATATGTCTAATACTGAACTAATAACAAACTAACAAACATCTGCATAATAAATAACTAATAAATAATAGTGCTAGTAGCTATAATTCACTTTTGAATGTCAAATCTCAGTTAAGGATTTCTTTTGACCTTTGTAGGCCAGAAGTAGATCACAATTGCACAATATTTTTTGTAACAAGTATTAAATGTGTTTTTATAAATACTGTAAGCTTAATAAATATATCAGAAAAAACTACACATCTGAGCGCATATCTGAACATACACATCTGTATGATCCCATCCTCCTCAGCTTGCCTATAGCTGCATCATGCATGTTAAAAATGTACGATATGTTGATATGTGCACCTTCCTTCCTTCCCATCCATCCTCCTCAGCCTGTCCTTACACATCCACAGCTGCAAGTTAATGATGATGTATATGTTATGATGATAAATAAGTGCATATGAGCACATCATTAACATGCAGCTATGGGTGAATATATAATGAAGTTATGAGTGTGCACCTCTTCCTTCCCATCCTCCTCAGCATGTCACATACAGCATGTTACATTACACTTTGTGGCTGCCCAAAGTGACCTTTCACCACCGCTGCAGGCGCTAAAACCCGCACTACGCGTTAGTAGAGGAGGAGGTAATAGTTTTGTTAATAATAACTAATACGTAGTTATGAGATGTCACTAGACAGTCCTAATCAAGGATGCTCTAGTGACGCCTGACTTTGGAATCTGTGCTCAACTATTTCATTTTCAATTGGCGTGGAAATTGACCGTGCCGGTTTTCATGCAACCAAAATAAAATAACCAGTTAAGAGTTTGGCACCAAACTCCTAAGATGCCTAGCAAGGTCTAAGCGGAAGCGCCCTCCGATGCCTAACTAAAAAGTAGGGGTGGCCGGGGAAGGAGAATATGTGGGGTTGACAAATTAAACCTGGCCTAACATACCGGCATTTACTTCTAAGAGGCCTAGTGACACCTATGCATGCCTAGATACCGCTTGGCAGGATTCTATACGTGTCACCTAGCGGTTGTTTGACAACCACGCTGAGTGGTACCTATATTGTAGGTGTAAGGCACCACTTATAGAATCTGGCTCTCAGAGCACATTTCGGCACCCAGATCTGAGTACGACTCACCGGTACTGAATTTTAGTCCACCGTGTCTATGGGGTGTGTTTTCAGTCCAGTTCTTTGGACCCTTGAGGAAGGCGTGTTCGCCGAAGCACAGACCGTGTAGGGTCCATTTGAACTTTTATCATTGTATTTTTATGTGTATGAGTGGTGTACAATGAATCAATTCCAGAACATCAGTATCCACGGCTTTTTGTTTTCATCAGTGCTTGAATGTAAACCACTTAGACTGTAAGTGGTCTATGAATAGTAAAAATAAAGAAATATATCTTTATCTTTGTGTGTGCACTTTTCTCTCTCTAGGGAAAGGTTCATTTTCAATCATTTTACTCAGGTAATTGGAGGAGAGGAAAACGGTGACGGAGTTCAAAAAAGCGTGGGAGGGTGTGGATCAGGGATCTCAAAGTCCCTCCTTGAGGGCCAGAATCCAGTCGTGTTTTCAGGATTTCCCCAATGAATATGCATTGAAAGCAGTGCGTGCATATAGATCTCATTCATATTCATTGGGGAAATCCTGAAAACCCGACTGGATTGCGGCCCTCGAGGAGGGACTTTGACACCCTTGCTCTATGGGAACCCTCCAAGGGGAAGGGGTCTCAAAGTCCCTCCTTGAGTTGGGTTTTCAGGATTTCCCCAATGAATATGCATTGAAAGCAGTGCACGCACATAGATCTCATGCATATTCATTGGGGAAATCCTGAAAACCCGACTGGATTGTGGCCCTCCAGGAGGGACTTTGAGACCCCTGGTGTGGATGGACTGGAGTGAGCTTTGACGGAGACTTCAGGAGTTGGAACCTAACTTTGGATTCTGGGCACAGCTTTGGATTCTTGCCCAGAAATAGCTAAGAAGAAAAAGAAACAACCCCCCCCCCCAACAAATTTTGAGATTGAATCAGGTTGGGCAGACTAGATGGACCATTCGGGTCTTTATCTGCCGTCATCTACTATGTTAATATGTTATTTTACTATGAGTTATTTCGGTAAAATCATTGGCTGAAGACTGCCTATGCTTCTTTGAATAAAAGTAGCTGTACTGCCAAGGCAGTGGCATTGCGAGGGTGAACGGTGCCTGGGGCAGTGGCGCCCCTTCCCCACCCACCCACCCCTACTGCACGCGTGCACCCCTTCTCTACCCCATACCTCTTTTAACTTCCCTGGCACAAGCAGTATCACCAACTTGCTGCCCACATCACCGTCGGCTCTCCCTCTGACATCACTTCTTAGGTGCGGGACCCATAAGTGACGCCAAAGGGAGAGCCGACGCCAGCGCAAGCAGCAGGTTGGAGTTGCCATTCGCGCCGGCGAAGAGATAGAGGTACAGTGGGGGAGGACGTGAAGACACATGAGTAGTGGGGGGAAGGAGTGGGAAGGAGCGGGAGGGTGGACAGGAGGAGGGGTGCTGGTGCCCTCACCAAGAAGGCGCCCAGGGCAGACCGCACCCCCCCCTTATTACGCCACTGGCCATGAGGTAGGTGTGGATGCAGTTGGCAAATACAACGCATGGGTATTTTATTTGGTAGCCTCTGCACGTGGTTTATAGCTCCTATGTCGCCCCTGTTGCAAAGAAGATTCCGGGCCCACAGGAACAAAACTATCCACAGTGCCACCTGTTCTAAAGTTTCAGCGAGAAACTGCAAGGAGTTTCCTTTTGAAAATGTGCGTGTCTGTTCTTACAAGTCGCAGAGTTTAAACCCCCCCCCCCCTATAATGCTCAAGAAGCAAAATAACAAATAGGACATTTCTCTGCTGGATGACACAGTACTCCTCCTACTCAGAGCAATTATTGTCTCTTTTTCTCTCCAGCAGCCGAGAGCATATTAAAATCCACCTTCTTGGTGTGTATCTCTCTGCCTAGACATCTCAGCTTTACTGGGTTCCGGGTTCCCCACCCCCCCTTCATTATCTATGGAAGGTGAATCAGCACTTTAAAAAGCAAATAGATCCCTCTATAAGCGTAGAGAGATTTGGGTCAATATCAAAGAGCACCTGCTTCCTGGATAAGTACAGCCGACCAGGATATTCAAAGGCACTATCCAGGCCCGAAGTAAGAAGAGTGAATAAAGGAAAGTTTGATTCTTCTCATTGATTTTCTTCCAGAAAATAGGGCCAGTGTCTGAAAGGGATCATGTTAGCGTCTCCAAAAGATGGAAGTGTCTAGCATGTCAAACCGATGGAACTGTCAACAGGCCTTGGTCAACCGATCATAGTAAGCAAGAGGGAATACGAATTCAGCATAAATTCAGATTTAAGTATCCAGCAAGGGTGATATTCAGCTATTCAGTGTATAATTTGTATGTCTAAGTGCTAATCACAGATGTGAAAGCTGGACACTACGGAAATAAGACTGACTCAGTTGAGCTTTGGTACTGGAGAAGGATTTTATGCATGCCGTAGACCGCCAGAAGAACTAACAAATCAAGTCTGGAAGAGATCAAACCAGCTACGTCACTAGAAGCTCAAATGAAGTTACAACTGTCTTGTTGTGGTCACACTGTCAGAAGAGACAGATCCCTGGAGAAGGGCATCACGTTTAGGAAGCTCAAAGGAACCAGGTGAAGAGGGCAATTTGCAATCAGATGGCCGGAAACATTGAAAACAACCATGGGGGATGAAGCTGGAGAACCTTACTGGACTGGCACAAAGCCGATTTCTTTTTAGATCTAAGAACATAAGAAGGGCCTCTGCTGGGTCAGACCCAGAGGTCCATCGTGCCCAGCAGTCTGCTCGCGTGGCGGTCCAACAGGTCCAGGACTTGTGTAGTAATCCTCTATCTATACCCCTCTATCCCCTTTTCCTTCAGAAAATTATCCAATTCCTTCTTAAACCCTAATACCGTACTCTGTCCTATCACGCCCTCTGGAAGCTCATTCCAGATGTCCACCACTCGCTGGGTGAAAAAAAACTTCCTAACATTGGTTTTGAATCTGTCCCCTTTCAGCTTTTCCGAATGCCCTCTCGTTCTTGTAGTTTTCGAAAGTTTGAAGAATCTGTCCCTCTCCACTTTATGTCCTTCATGATCTTGTAAGTCTCTATCATATCCCCTCTAAGTCTCCTCTTCTCCAGGGAAAAGAGACCCAGTTTTTCCAATCTTTCTCTATCTATTTCTCTCTCTTTCTTTCTATCTCTCTATATATTTCTCTCCGTCTCCCTTTCTCTCTCTCTTTCTGTCCCTCTCCACTCTCTCTATGCCCTTCATGATCTTGTAAGTCTCTATCATATCCCCTCTAATTCTCCTCTTCTCCAGGAAAAAGAGCCCCAGTTTCTCCAGTCTCTCACTGTATGAAAGGTTTTCCATACCCTTTATCAAATGTGTCGCTCTCCTCTGAACCCTCTCGAGTATCGTCATATCCTTCTTAAGATACGGCGGCCAGTACTTCAGATGCGGATGCACCATTGCCCGATACAATGGCAGGATAACTTCTTTTGTTCTGGTTGTAATACCCTTCTTGATTATACCCATCATTCTATTCGCTCTCTTAGCAGCTTCATTGTCTTGTCCACTATTACCCCCAAATCTCGTTCTTGGGTACTCTCAGTCAATAACATCCCTCCCATCGTACAGCTGTACCTCAGGTTTCAAGTCGGTAGGACTCAGACATGAGTCAATGGCACCTATGAAGAAGTGCCAGTGGGTAAATGGAAGATATACCTTCTAAAAATGAATATTTGATGTGGATATTCAAAGTGGTAGTTTCCACTGGGGACCCTCCTGTGAATAGTACGCCCCAGTGAAACCAAAAGGCACTTACAGGAATGAACTAGTGAAAGACGGCCATTGTAGAAACAAAATCAATGATATTGCAAGGCAGTTATCAGCACACAGAGCATGAATCTGAAAATTTGGATTTGATTTCCCTCTCCTCTGCACAATCTGTGACTTTGTTCTTAGTGAACCTCTTTGGGCTGGAGTCTGTGTATTTTTAGCTCTTCGGAGAAGATGCAGAGAACTGTGTACATGGGCAGAGTCATATAAATCACAAAAATTCAGGGGTTCTCAACCTGGTCCTCGGGTCACACTCAGATGCTCAGGTTTTCAGGAATACCCACAATAAATCGACATGACACAGATTTGCATATGACGGAGGCGATGCATGCAAATTTATCTCATGCATATTCATTGTGGGTACAATATCGAGAAAACCAGACTGTCTTTGTGTGTGTGTCTTGAGGTGTGAGTTGAGAACCCCCTGATATAATGTACAAGCAGTCCCCGGGTTACATACTCTCGACTTAAGTATGACTCGTACTTAAGAACGCGGTTGCGGCTTTGTTTGATTCCACCTAGCAGTATTTCCAGTGGCCTCGACTCCTACACTTCTCCTGTAGCAGATTCAGGACTGATGCAAGGCCACATTAAGAACAGTGTGTGGTTGTGCACAGTGGCATAGTAAGGGGTGTGCCCACCCACCCGCTCCCCACCCACTCACTCCTTGCTCGCTCACTCCCCGCTCCTCTCCTTGCTGCGCACACCCTTTGCCTTCCACCATGCCTTTTTGGCACTCTCTCTGACGTCACGTCTGGGACCAACGCCTAGGAAGTGACGTCAAAGGAGATATGGAGAAAGGAAGGGGAACACATGTGGCGGAGGAGGGGCGCCACAGTTCCAGGCACCCTTCACTCTTACTACATCACTGCTGTATCTTAGAGGGAACCCTGGTTAGGGACAGTTGGCCCTTTTGTCAGCTGGAAGCAGAGGTAAGCAGCAAGAATCTTAAAAGCTCTGAGTTACATACAAATCCAACTTATGAAGAGCTTTAAAAACGTAGCTCGTTCTTAACCTGAGGACTGCCTCTAACTTGAACGAGTTTAAGTCGTTCCCCACTTAACCACTGTTTAATTTAGACTAGTCTATAGGTAGGTATGAGTCAGGTTTTTCACAAAACTTCAGATTTATTTTTATTTATTGTGTATGGCGATGGTTGTCGTGTAATTCTTGTAAATTGTAGGGTTTTCACAAAACTTCAAATTTAGTCTTGTTTCCCGTAAAATGAAAGTATTAGCACACATCGGGGCCTGTTCTTCTGTGCACAATTATCAGATAACATTTGAGCGAGGCACAGATATGGACCGGCATTCCCATTATTCTGACATGAGCGTACGTTCTGTTACCCACTGTCAGTCTTTTCTACTTGCTGGCACGGCTGGTTGTAGAAGTCGACAAAACTGGCATTAAACCTTTTCTGCTATCCCTTCTATACTCTGGATCTGGTGAAAAATTTCTTATGTTGTCCACACGGCAAACTATAGTAGCATAGTAGATGATGTCAGATAAAGACCCATACGGTCTGTCCAACAAGATGAACTCATGGCATATAGTATGATGTGTTATAACATATGCAAACTTGATCTTGATTTGTCTTTGCCTTTTTCAGGACACAGACCATAGAAGTCTTCCCAGCACTGGCCTTGTTCTAAACTCTAGAAGCTCCCATTCCAACCTATCCAGATCTATCCAGTCATGATTAGGGAATAGATAAGAACATAAGAATAGCCTTACTGGGTCAGATCAATGGTCCATCAAGCCCAGTTGCCCATTTTCACGGTGGCCAATCCAGGTCACTAGTACCTGGCCAAAACCCAAGGAGTAGCAATATTCCATACAGCATCTCAAAGAATAGCAAGATTCCAGAATCCCAGAGAGTAACAAGATTCTAGAATCCCAGAGAGTAGCAACTTTCCATACAGAATCTCAAAGAATAGCAAGATTCCAGAATCCCAGAGAGTAACAAGATTCTAGAATCCCAAAGAGTAGCAACATTCCATACAGAATCTCAAAGAATAGCAAGAGATGTTTCAATGCACATGAGTCGAGCCTCTTTCATTTGAAAGGAAACTCTGCAATGAGAGGGCATAGGTTGAAGTTAAGAGGTGATAGGTTCTGGAGTAATCTGAGAAAATACTTTTTTATGGAAAGGGTGGTAGATGAGGGGAACAGTCTCCTGGAAGAGGTGGTGGAGACAGAGACTGTGTCTGAATTTAAAAGGGCCTGGGATAGGCACGTGGGATCTCTCGGAGAGAGAAAAAGATAATGGTTACTGTGGATGGGCAGACTGGATGGGCCATTTGGCCTTTATCTGCTGTCATGTTTCTATGTTATGTTAATCCACATTTGCAGGTAGTTTTAAGGGCAATTCTCCATTAAGCCAGTATACATTAAATAAAAAGAGAACGCAAAGAACTGAAGGCAATATGTGAATGAGGAGGTTTTGTAGAGCAACTTTGCATTTGCATATTATATAATCTGAACTCCAACCTGCCTCCCACCATCACCCTCCACCTCCTCCATTCTCCCAAGAGAAATGTGAGTCCCAAGGAGCTTTTCACCGGAGCTTTCTGCAGAGCTGTACGAATAATTGAAATCTCTGTATCCTCATCAACCCTGTGTGGGTTAAAAGTTTCCACCTTGATTTTTCAGAAAGTAGAAACAGTTCTTTGTTTGACAAACCTGCCAGAGCTAGTCTCACCTCTGCCATTTATTTAAACAGCAGTATACATGACACAATAGAAGTCAAACATACTGCAGGCAGGGGCTGGGAAGCAGTGTCAGAACCCATGCACAGCATATGCCGTTTGCTGGAAAGCAGAAGGGCTTAGCTCCCCTATAGAAAATTAATAGGTGGTTCTTTTAGGTTACTTGGCGTTTCAGTTTTTCTAAATTAGATAGCCCTGGAAAGGTCATAGGTGACACTCATAGAAAGATAAGTAAATAGCTCCTAGGAGGGGCTGCTGAAAAGTTCTCAGCCCAACCAGGAAGAGAATGACGTGGAGTTATTCCCCACTTTTTCTTTCATTTCATATCATTGAAACGTGTCAAAAAAAGTGTGGAATAACGTGTAAGTTTCCTGGCTCCACATCATTCTTTCTTGGTTGGGCTGAGAACTTATCAGCATTCCCTTGTATGTAACAAAAGTGAGCCAACTACAGGACAATCAAACCACTGTGACATCACTGATAAGGTTGGCTCTTATTGGTGGAATGAGGCATTATGACATCACAATCTCAGCTCTTTACATTACCAGGGGTGTGCTGAAAAGTTCTCAGCCCAACCAAGAAAAGAATGATGTAGATATGGTTCAATCAATGATCTGAAAAAAGGTCAAAACAGAGAATTTCGTATATAACACTCTTTTCAGCTCCAGTGGCAAATTGACGCTCAGAATTTAAGTTGGTTGGTTGGGCTGAGAACTTTTCAGCACCCCCTTGTATGTAATGAAAGTGAGCCAAGTGCAAGATAATCAAGGCATTGTGATATCACTGATGAGGTTGGCTCTTATTGGTGGAATGAGGCATTATGACATCACAATCTCAGCTCTTTACACTACCAGGGGGGTGCTGAAAAGTTCTCAGCCCAACCAAGAAAAGAATGACCTGGATATGGTTCAATCAATGATCTGAAACAATGTCAAAACATAGAATTTGATTTTTGCAGATTGGCACTTAATGAAATAAAATAATACTTTTTTCAGCTCAGAATTTAGGAAGTTGGTTGGTTGGGCTGAGAACTTATCAGCACTCCCTTGGATGTAATAAAAGTGAGCCAACTACAGGACAATCAAGCCATTGTGACATCACTGATGAGGTTGCCTCTTATTGGTGGAATGAGGCATTATGACATCATAATCTCAGCTCTTTACACTACCATGGGGGTGTTGAAAAGTTCTCAGCCCAACCAAGAAAAGAATGACCTGGATATGGTTCAATCAATGATCTGAAATAATTAAAAAAAAACAACAATCCACAGAATTTTGTTTCTGCAAATTGGCACTTAAAATAAAATAACACTTTTCAGCTACAGTGGCAAAATAACGCTCAGAATTTAGGAAGTGGGCTCCCCTCCTTGTACTGTGTCAGAACTACCAGAAATACACTGGTGCATGCAGTTAACGGGGCCAGTTAAGGACTGAATATCGAAACGTAACTGGCCAAGTACTGACTCCGTCCCCGGAATGCTCCCCAAATAGACGTTTTTCAGTCTTATGGTAGCTGGTTCTTTTCAATGGCACTAACCAATTAACCCCAAACAGGTGATTTTCTGGCCGTTTAAATTGCAGTGAATATCAACCTCAGGAGTGTTACTTAAGGTGCTGCTTACACGCACAAGACCCGTAACTGCGCGTGCCCAGTTACAAAATTGCACTGATTTTCTTAAATAGGTGAACTCGAGCAATATTATTTGTGAGCCGCTGAGCGAGAAGGTTCTAGAAATGGGGTTAGAAACAAGAGAGTTAAAAGCTAAACAAGTCTGGAGGGGCAACTTTCGATTTTGAAAATTTCGTGTACTGTAGGGTCAGCAGAATGGAACTTAGTAATTTTTATTTCATCATTTTGATGTTTTTCATGTTCTACAGCCTAAAATCTGGTGGTATTTAACATGGGGTTACTTTTTTAATGATTAACGTTTCACATTTTGTAAAGACTTACCCCCTCTTTTACTAAGGCGCCCTAGCCGATTTAGCGCCTTCTAAACGCTAATGCATCCGTAGAATATAACGGATGCATTAGCATTTAGGGCTCGCTAAATTGGCTAGCATGCCTTAGTAAAAAGACCCATTAATTAAGAACATAAGAATTACCGCTGCTGGGTCAGACCAGTGGTCCATCATGCCCAGCAGTCCGCTCACGCGGCGGCCCTCCGGTCAAAGACCAGCCCTACCTGCGCCCGTTCTGGTTCAGCAGGAACTTGTCTAACTTTGTCTTGAATCCCTGGAGGGTGTTCAAGACAAAGTTATTAGTCCATACCTGCAGCTAAAATTTGGCAGGATTACACAGTTGATATCTCTCCATCTTTTTTTTTTTTTTTTTTAATTTCTTTATTCATTTTAAAACTTTCAACAAGTGTGATACAGGATAAATTCATTTTACACTTTGACATCACTTAGGGCTCCTTTTATCAAGGTGCGCTACGGGGGTTAGCGCCTCGGACATTTCACTGCGCGCTGACCCTCACGGCACGCCAAAAAACTAACGCCTCATCAATGGAAGCGTTAGCGACTAGCGCGGCAGGCGGTTGAACGCGCGGTATTCCGCGCGTTAACCACCTACCGCAGCTTGATAAAAGGAGCCCTTAATATTCTTACGAGGTTCATTCAGATCAAATACCACTCCCCCTCCCTACCCGAAAGTTATTCACATCTGGAATACTGTGTGCAGTTCTGGAGGCCGCATTATCAAAAGGATGTGCGGAGAGTTGAGTCGAATCAGCGAATGGCCACCAGAATGGTTTTAGGACTCAAGGATATCCCGTATGAGGAACGGCTGGATAAGTTGCAGCTATACTCACTCGAAGAACGCAGAGAGAGGGGAGACATGATCGAGACGTTCAAATATGTCACGGGCCCTATCGAGGGGGAAGAAGATCTCTTTTTTCTTAAAGGACCCACGGTGACAAGGGGGCATCCGTGGAAAATCAAGGGTGGGAAATTTCATGGCGACACCAGAAAATATTTCTTCACCAAAAGGGTGGTTGACCGCTGGAATAATCTTCCACAACAGGTAATTGAGGCCAGCAGCGTGCCAGATTTTAAGAAAAGATGGGATTGGCATGTCGGATCTCTTCATGGAGGTAGATAGGGGGAGGGTCTTTGGTGTGGGCAGACTTGATGGGCCGTGGCCCTTTTCTGCCGTCATTTTTCTATGTTTCTAAACACAAGGAACCAAAAAGTACCCCACCCTCCCCCCTCCCCCATCTTGGATGTATATATTCAAAAGGGAAAAATAATATTCATTCTTTACAATATTTTGTTAATGGCTCCCAAACATCCCTAAATTTCTTAAAATGTCCCTGCTGTATGGCTATTACACGCTCCATTTTAAAGATGTGGCATAAAGAATTCCACCAAAAACTATAACTTAGCCGATCCCAATTTTTCCAGTTTTTCGTATATTGTATGGCAACTCCCGTCATAATGAGTAAAAGTTTATGATTATTAGATGAAATTTGACTCTTAACTCTCATGGAAGTACCAAATAATACAGTATCATATGATAATGCCACCGGATTTTCTGATAGATTATTCCCACTTGGTCCCATGTGGATTTCTAAAAACAAAGTATCAAAGGACAATAGAATAGAAGATGATCTAAGGTCCCAGCTGCAAGCTATCTCTCCATCTTGTGCTATAAATAAATCACCTTCCTGCTCAGAGGATCACATATTTTTCACATGTCAATATCCAGGATTGCTGCAAATATTGTCCTGGAGAGCAGCTCCCAGGCTCTCAGAGGCTGACAATGTCAAAGTGAGAGGGACACGATGCCAGTAAACCACCCCCAGACAGATACACGTGTAAGCAGGAGGATAGAATATGAATAAAGCATCCAGAATTTTTCCTCTCCGAGTTAATTGCAAAACTACCACAGACAACAGATTTGCACAGAGCATAGGAGGCATCTGTCAGACGCTGTCTGGAGGTCAAAACTTCCACCTCTTTGCTACATAACATGCTCTTCAAGCATTCCTAGGAAGAAAAGGAAGATCAAAACAGGGGAAATAATTGGACAGATTCAGAGCGTTCTATAAATAGAGAGATGCTGAGGCTCATTACATTGTGATAATTGATATCAAAGAGCCATCCCCGGCCACAAGACAGAGGGTCAGGGGTCAGGGTTTGAATCTTGATGCTACGTATTTCTAACTTCAACAATGCATTTCAATTTTCTTTTCAAAGTGCAAGTCAATTACAGGAAGAGAAAAAAAAGAGTGTGGGTAGTACCATGTCAGTTTAATGTCTCGTGATAGGAAAGAAGAATTATACTTATTAATAGATTTTGATATCCAATTTGAGATTTAAGTTTCCATAGCAACCAGGAGTGGTAACCAGCAAACATCGAGCTGAAGTAAACTAGCTGGGCCTAAGTTTATGTCATCTCAAAGGGTTCCTTGACAAAACCTTCTCCTTCCAGGCAGCTAAACTGAATCTAATCTAATCTAATCTAATCCTTAGGTTTGTATACCGCATCATCTCCACGTTCGTAGAGCTCGACGCGGTTTACAGTAGAAGAAATAGGAAGGAACTACAACAGAGGGTTACATAGTAACATAGTAACATAGTAGATGACGGCAGATAAAGACCTGAATGGTCCATCCAGTCTGCCCAACCTGATTCAATTTAAATTTTTTTTTTTCTTCTTAGCTATTTCTGGGTGAGAATCCAAAGCTTTACCCGGTACTGTGCTTGGGTTCCAACTGCAGAAATCTCTGTTAAGACTTACTCCAGCCCATCTACACCCTCCCAGCCATTAAAGCCCTCCCCTGCCCATCCTCCTCCAAACGGCCATGCACAGACACAGACCGTACAAGTCTGCCCAGTAACTGGCCTAGTTCAATCTTTAATATTATTTTCTGATTCTAAATCTTCTGTGTTCATCCCACGCTTCTTTGAACTCAGTCACAGTTTTACTCTCCACCACCTCTCTCGGGAGCGCATTCCAGGCATCCACCACCCTCTCCGTAAAGTAGAATTTCCTAACATTGCCCCTGAATCTACCACTCCTCAACCTCAAATTATGTCCTCTGGTTTTACCATTTTCCTTTCTCTGGAAAAGATTTTGTTCTACGTTAATACCCTTTAAGTATTTGAACGTCTGAATCATATCTCCCCTGTCTCTCCTTTCCTCTAGGGTATACATATTCAGGGCTTCCAGTCTCTCCTCATACGTCTTCTGGCGCAAGCCTCCTATCATTTTCGTCGCCCTCCTCTGGACCGCCTCAAGTCTTCTTACGTCTTTCGCCAGATACGGTCTCCAAAACTGAACACAATACTCCAAGTGGGGCCTCACCAATGACCTGTACAGGGGCATCAACACCTTCTTCCTTCTACTGACTACGCCTCTCTTTATACAGCCCAGAATCCTTCTGGCAGCAGCCACTGCCTTGTCACACTGTTTTTTCGCCTTTAGATCTTCGGACACTATCACCCCAAGGTCCCTCTCCCCGTCCGTGCATATCAGCTTCTCTCCTCCCAGCATATATGGTTCCTTCCTATTATTAATCCCCAAATGCATTACTCTGCATTTCTTTGCATTGAATTTTAGTTGCCAGGCATTAGACCATTCCTCTAACTTTTGCAGATCCTTTTTCATATTTTCCACTCCCTCTTCGGTGTCTACTCTGTTACAAATCTTGGTATCATCTGCAAAAAGGCACACTTTTCCTTCTAACCCTTCAGCAATGTCACTTACATTAGAGGTAGAAGTGTGAAGAAAATTTAGAGGACTTGGGATGCCAAGATAAGAGTTTCCTTGATTCCTAAGTTGGAGGGAGACTTACATTTTTTGAGAAAAGTCAGGTTTTCAGATGTTTGCGGAAAACTTGGAGAGAGCTCAAGTTCCGAAGAGGGGAGGTAAGGTTGTTCCAGAGCTCAGTGATTTTGAAGTGAAGGGAGGTCCCTAGCTTTCCTGTGTGGGAAATGCCTTTTAGAGAGGGGAAGGATAGCCCATGGCTAGCCCAAATTGTGCTCGACGCCCCCACCTACCTTGACTTCAGAAAAAAAACCTCAAAACACACTTATTTCACGGACAGAACCCTTAACACACCCTCTTACTTCTTCAACTCCCATCAATGCACGTGAACCTCCACCTACTCCTTCTTATTGTACTCGCCTAACCTGTTAACTTTAATGACCGGTAATTTCCTGTAAATAAATATTACCTTCCTATTGTACACTCTTGTATATTCCTGAAAACTTCAATGACCTGTACATTCCTAAACTGTTATCTCCAATGATTTCATCGTTTGTAATCTTAATTAATTGATGTGAACCGCCTAGAACTCCCTGGGTATGGCGGTATACAAAATAAAGCTATTATTATTATTAAGTTTGGACTGTTATTCACTATACTACTGTCGTGTACAAGGCAAGGAAAGAAAGCAGGCACCACTTAAAGCCCGAACATGCCATTCCAAACCTCTAGGAGGCTCCATAGCGCTAGTGAATTATTTGAGGAGCGGCTGCATCAAGGACACCTTCTCCCAGGCTTTATTTTCCAATATTGCCACTTTCTTGACCTTTATGATTTGGACTATAGATCTGTGGCTACAAGAACTGTTAGGGCCAGGTACAAGTTTTGGACAAGAGCAGAAAAGCCACAATTTTCTTGTTCTGAATTTGGGCTAACGATCAAAACACATTAATAAAGAGAAGTCAACTTTTGAATGCATTATTGCTTATTAAAACTTGCCATGCTGCCCAGTGCCTCAAGGTTCGGTGCTGGGACCGATTCTGTTCAATATGTTTGTGAGTGAGATTGAGGAAGGGTTAGAAGGTGTGGTTAGCCTTTTTGCGGATGATTGATTTAGTTAAAAAATTTCCATTCTGCCTATCAACTAGGCAGATTACAAATTCACAAGCATAAAATAAATGACATGATTCTACATGTAACAATAATTTTAAAAATAATACATTAGAGCAGTGTTTTTCAACCTTTTTTGGGCAAAGGCACACTTGTTTCATGAAAAAAATCACGAGGCACACCACCATTAGAAAATGTTAAAAAATTTAACTCTCTGCCTATATTGACTATATATAAAGTAATTCTCTTGAATAGGAATCAAATAAACACAAAGAAAGTATTTTATAATTACTTTATTACGAAATAAAAATTATAAAAATTATAAAATACTTTATTCAGTGCGAAACCTGGGCCTGTTTGGCTGAACACAAAGCTGATATTCTGGCTGGAATCAAAGAAAGACACACACGTAGCTCTTCGTCAACAGCTCTCAGTCTCTCTCTGTATTTGGTTTTTATAGCATACAAAAATAGACAAATATACCCTCCATCCTTTTTATTAAACCACAATAGCAGTTTTTAGCGCAGGGAGCTGCGCTGAATGTCCAGCGCTGCTCTTGACGCTCATAGGCTCCCTGCGCTAAAAACCACTATTGCGGTTTAGTAAAAGGTGACCATATTGTAAAATATAGACAGCAGATATAAATTCAGAACTGTGCATAGTAAGTGAAGGGAAGTTTTCATCTCTGGGAATTTACCCAGTTAACTATTAAGTTATTTGGGCAAATTCCTTTGAAAACTGTGGTAATACTGCCTCCACTTTGCTAAATTTAAAATAAAATCATTTTTCCTACCTTGTCTGGTGATTTCTTCTTCTGACTGTGCATCCAATCTTTCTTCCCTTCTATCAGCCTGTATGCTTTCTCTCCTCCACACCTCATTCCCTCCCCCAACTTTTTCTTCCTCTCTCCCTGACCTTTCTTTCTTTTTTTCTGTTTCTCTTCTTTCCTTCTGTTTCCCTGCCTGCCCCCTTTCTTTCTTTCTCCCTGCCGTTCCCCAAGCCACTGCCACTGCCATCGGGGAACAGGACCCACCAATGGATAACAGGCCCCAAAGCCGACGCCGACGCATGCTCTCCCTGACGACAATTCTGCAATCGGAGAGGAAGTTCCGCCCAGCCAGGCAGCGATTGGCTGGCCCGAACTTCCTCTCCGACTGCAGAATTGACGTCGGGGAGAAGAAGACTTATCGGCTCGATAGATTAGATCGCCAAGACAAAGTGAGTCCTGGGTGATCGACTCACTTTGCCTTGGCGAGCTACTGGCGCCCCTGCCTCGGGCCCCCTGTCAGCTCCGGGCCCGGCGGCCCTGCGGCACACCAGGCAACATCTCACGGCACACTAGTGTGCTGCGGAACAGCGGTTGAAAAACACTGCATTAGAGCTCCAAATGCACAATATCATTCAAACAATTTTATTTTGAAATCGATATTGTTCAAACCCAATGCCACATATAATCTGGACACTGACACTTATCTTAGATCCTGAAACCAATGGGGACCTGTTTCGCAGTCTGTTTCTTCACGGGATCCGGAAAACAGGATATCGCATTCTGTGCTTTGCACCCCTTGCTCTCAGCTGGCTGAGGTCCAAGGAGATATTTTTGGCCAATGATTCGAGAAACCCCATATTAAAGGCACAACATGAATATTGTACCACTTTTGCATTAATTGACTGTTGAAATTCAGTTCATACTGAGGGAGAATAAGGAAGAAGACCTTCATGAGACCCCCAGCAGAAATGTTTAATACAGATACTGACCATGTGACTCCTTCCTACCGACTCCTGCATTGGTTGCCAATAGAGGCACCTGTGAAGTTTAAGTTTGGATGTTTCTGCTTTAAGATCCTGTTCGGTTTAGCCCCTAAATATATAACTGACCTTTTCTCCTTCCCAACCAACAGACATAAGAGAAGCTCACACCTGAATTTTGGATCGCCACCGGTTAGAGGATGTAAATTCAAAAGTCATCATCAACATCTTCTCTCATATCAAGCAGCATTATGGGGTAAAAATCTGGTACTTATGGGGTAAAGACCTGGAACAATTACTTATGGGGTAAAGACCTGGTACTTATGGGGTAAAAATCTGGTACATATGGGGTAAAGACCTGGAACAATTACTTATGGGGTAAAAATCTGGTACTTATGGGGTAAAGACCTGGAACAATTACTTATGGGGTAAAAATCTGGTACTTATGGGGTAAAGACCTGGTACTTATGGGGTAAAGACCTGGAACAATTACTTATGGGGTAAAGACCTGGAACTTATGGGGTAAAGACCTGCTTGTTAATACTTATAGGGAATTCAGGAGACACCTAAAAACTTATCTGTTCCTGAAGTACTTAGGCAGCTGTTTTGTACAATCTTTCCCACAATAACTGATCTCTAGAGCCGCTATTCACTAGTTTTAACCTGCCAGTTCTATTCAATTTGTAGCATTTTTAATCATGGTAAACCGCATAGAACTTCACGGTCCTGCGGTATATAAACTGTTTATTATTATATTGTGTTGCTGAATTGAACTTACTCAATACGAGGGTTGACTCATAAGTCATGGCAACTATTTTTTTTTTCTCTCTCGAAAACGCACCAACATTGGAAATCGAATATATACGTTTGAAAGTGTGTGACATGCACTTCTTAATGTTGCACCAGATGAGAGATGGGTCCAGCGGTCTCTGGTAGGGGAGAAGCAAAACCGAGAGGCAGACTGTGGATATGAGACTATTTATAATAAACTTCGACATCAACCTCGTTTTCGATTCCCATCGGTTTTCTGTGGAACTTGTTGGGTGTTCTTGTATTGGAGAAGCAAAAAAACGTGACCTTTGAAATCATCGTTTTATTAACAAACAAGCAATAAAGGTTTAGCTGTTTGACTAAACCGAGCGCACAATCAGCTTGAGAGCGAGTCTGTTTAACTATTAGCATCCTTCAAAGCATTGGCATGTGGGATTATGGCGTTTGTGCGACAATTCTGGACGTTTCTCCCATACTGCTCGACGCAGATGGCACTGCAGAAATGACTCGTAATACTTTGCATTCACAGTGTGTCCCTCATGAACTGGATGACACACAAGACAACCTGGGAGATGACTTTGAGGGACTTTGCTGTTCGCATTGTACATTGTATGCCTTAATACAACGATGATTTCAAAGGCCATGTTTTTTGCTTCTCCCCTACCAGAGGCGCCTGCGCTCGCTCATCTGTTATCTGGTGGCAACATTAAGAAGTACATGTCGCACACTTTCAAAAGTATAAATTGGATTTCCAGTGCTGGCGCATTTGAGAGAAAAAAAAAAAACGTTGCCATGGCTTACGAGTCAACCCTCGGTACAATTTTCTCCCTCTATGTAATTGGTTGTTTTCGAAGAAGCAAGAAGGCCATTCGACTCAATGTTAGCCTAGACTCAGGAGCTCCTTGCAGGCCATGTCCAGTGGGTATGTTTTAAGCCAGCTTTTGAATGACTTTCTTGATTTGGGTTTAAACTCTCGCTAAGCAGTTCACCTGTGCTTTTACACTATGTTTAAATTATGAAATGCATTTATTATGAATGTGGCACTGTTTAGACTTTTATCCTTTAAAGGTGAACATTGATGAATATTTTATATGTAGATTTAAAAGTGACATTTTGCAAAAGGCTGTATACCGAAGCTTGATAGTCATTAAGTGAAATGGAGTGGGGCAGTTTCTGAAACTGTTTGCGTTGGGAGAACTTAGCCTTCACAGGCTTTGCACAAGTTTCAAACTGAGAGTCACGTGAACGTCTGTTTCCAGCATTGCCGTGCCATAAAAAGATTACAAATTATGCAGAACACTGCAATAAAACTTTGATAGGGTAACACCTCTTTATTTGCAATATCATCGGTTACCTGTTTATTGTAGAATTCGATTTAAAGCTTTAACTCTTGCGCATCGCGTTTTCTATTCTTTACGGCCTGATTATTTGCATTCTTTTCCAATTCCTTATTCACCATCAAGAACTCTAACATCTATTCAAGATAACAGGTTAGTACTCCCTTCTGTGCATAGAGCTAGGTGGGAGTCAACGTGGAATAAAGCGTGGCCTAAGGGATCTGGCCAATCAGAATCTTAGGCCACTCCCAGTGCATCCCGGAGTGCACTGCAAATAGGGCCTAAGATTCCGGTTGGCCCAGATGCCTAAGGCCCCTCCTACGGGAGGGACCTTAAGTGCCTGGGCCAATCAGGGCCTAAGATACCTCCCCCAGTGCATTCCATGATGCACAGGGAAGAGGCAGGCCCACAATTCATGGGAAAGCAGGCCAGTGGGCTGGAGGCAGCAAGGATGCCACTGACCGGCCAACGTTTTAAGGTAGGGGGTTCGTTGGGGCTGGGGGGCCCGGGGTGGTGGAGGGGAGTCCAGGGGGGGTGGGCATCCCTCCTGCCGGTGATGTATGGGGGGGTGGAGGAGTTCTGGCAGGAGGGATAAGCTCAGCGTCAACCCAATTTTCTAACCGGTGCCTTTGACAAAAAAAAAAAAAAAAAAGACATACACATATATATTCTAGCACCCGTTAATGTAACGGGCTATAAGACTAGTAGGAATATAATTCATGTCTATTATGCATTTCTTAACATTAAACCCCAATAATTATTTCTATCAGATACCTCATGAGCACGTTTCATGGAACATTTATTATGTCCCAATCTACTTAATACAGTCAAAATAAAACGTTTTCGCTTGAGACTATTAGCAATGACTTTTCCATAGACTCACAGTAGAGGGTTTCTGGATGTGTCAGATGTTTATAATATATGACACCACGGTGGTTTTAAGGAAAAGTTGAAAAGACACATGCTTCAATCACTTGTATAAATATTTTATTTGGAGGTATTTTGTTAGTGAAACAGAACTAAATCTAGACTTTATAAAGTTTATGTTAACAGTTCAGCAGGTAGAGGAAGAATACGTACATCCTACCCCATCTCGCCCCACGTGTCCTGCGGTTTCCATCACACCAGCAAAGCGACCAGTGGTCATTCCTTTTTATAACTAGGGAACCTTTCTGCTCCTGTGAAAACTAACATCTCTGTTAGCTAAGTAGACCTCTCATAAAGCAATTTAAAGTTTTGTTTTTTTTAATAATTGTGTTTCATTGAGATGAATTATTATTAGTTTTTTTTCTTAATGTTCAATAATTTTTATTGAGTTTTAAAAATAAAATATACATAACAAAAATCTTACAAAGAATATCATCTCAACTCAGTTAATACATTGTAGATCTATAAATTCAAAGAAATCAACAATCAATTATCATCACAATACAAACACGATAAAGCACCTCCCAACATGACTTCCTCCCTTCCCCCATCCCATTTCCAAATATTACTAATAAATAGTGCTTCATTTTCTGATTACTCCAAAACGGCCTGCTCTGACTGATAATTGCTGTATATAAGGTTCCCAGGTCATCCCAAATTTACTCTGGGGGGTCGCCCTAGCTTCCATAATCATAAGAGCATGAAACGCTGCCCTCCAATGCCAAAATGAGGGTGGACTTTCTTCCAACCAATGTGGTAAAATACATTTTTGACTTATAATAAAGGATGAGATTAATTATTTTTAAAAACATGCTAACTGCTAGTACTCTGAATAGCTCCAACTTTGATCTTTTCCTATCAGCTTTCTTCCATTTGATTTTCTGCTTCTCTGTCTGGGTTTCATTCATTCTTACTATCCAGTCTTCAATTTCCTTCTTATTACATCAGTCTACAGCTTTTAATCTCTTTATCTCATACTTGCTTTCCCATTTCCCTTCCTCTTATTCCCAAATCATTCAATAAATCTCTTTTCTCCCTTCCATCCAGTACCTCTCTTCTCTCTTACCACTTCCATCCAGAATCTCCCCTCTCTCCCCACCTTCCAACCTGCATCTCCCCCTCTTTCCACACTCCCATCTACTATCCCATCCCTTCCATCCACTATCTCTCTCTCTATCCCTCTTTCTTCCAGCATCTCCTCTCTTTCTCCCCATCTATCCAGCATCTCACTCTCCCTTCTATCCAGTGTTTTCCTCTCCCCCCTCTTCCATTCAGCATCTCTCCATCCTTCCTTCCATCTACCATCTCTGCCTTCCATCCAGCATCTCCCTCCTCTCTCTTTCCCTCTGCCAGCCAACATCTCTTCTCTCCTCTCCCATATACACCCTCAGAATCTTATGCTCTCCTCACCCTCATCTGGGTCCAGCAGTGACAGTAACAAGGAATAAAGTGTGGGACTTTGGTCTCCATATATGTAGCTGACCAAGTTTGCTGGTCCTCTCCCTCCAAAACAGGAAATCAACATCAGAGGGGGACACATGGAGGCTGCACCCCATGACTGTTTTCTGTTATTTTGCCGTTGCTGCTGGTCTTGAGAAGCAGCAGAAGGAAGGTGGGGAAGGTCCTGGTTGGAGCTGGTGAGGTTTAGCCTCTTCGAGCCATTTATACCAGGTGCCTATGATAGAAAGACAGAAAACAACAGCAAATAAAGACCATAGTCTGCTCATCTACACCAGCTACTGAGCTCTTCAATCCCATCTTCTTCCTCAGAGATTTTATATATTTGTCCCATATTTTTTAAATTGTAGGTACCATCTTGGCTCCATGTCCTCAAGGGTGCATTCATCGCCCTTTACATTGAGAAATATTTCCTTAGATTACTACTGAATCTATCCCCCTTCACCTTCATCCCTGTAACCTCTTGTTCCAGAACTTCCTTTCAATTGAAAGAAGCCCACCTGTCGTGGGGGTATTTAAATGTCTCTGTCGTATCACTTGTCTTTCTTCCAAAGTATACATTTTAAATCTGGAAGAGTAGCCCAGTGTTAGGGAAGCCCAGTTCAAATCGTGCATTTTGCCTCCCTTAGTAAACCATCAGGCACAGGGAGATATCCACTGTACCTGAATGTAACTTACCTTGAGCTACTACTGAAAAAAGGTGTGAGCAAAATCCAAATAAGTATGCCTTATGATGAAGGCCAGTGACTGTTTTATTAGCCATCCTTTAGATAGGCTTCATCCTGTTTATATCATTCAAAAACGTGCTCCTCAGGATTGTACACAGTGTTTCAAATGAGGTCGTACTAGAGAATGATATAGAGACACTGTCACCTCATTCAAGAGAGATTGTTAGACTTTAAGAAAACTACGTAACTGTCAAGATGGGAACCCTTCAAGCAGTCACTAGCAGGACGGGAACATCTGGAGGAAGTAGAAAAACAGTGGACTAAATCAAAGAAAATATTTTTTAAGGGCTAGGAACCTTTTTGTTAGGCAAGTAAAAATAGGATGGAAAAGAGGCTGTCATGATTTACAAAAGAAGCAGCGGAAAAAAGTAAGGGGAAAGAAGTGAGCCTTCGTAAACTACAAGGCAGAGGATGACAGGAAACGATATCTGGAAAAGCTATGAGAAGCTGGTAAAGTAGTCAAGAAAGCAATGATGCAAACGGAATTAAAAATAAATACAGAAAAGGGTCAGGGGGAAAGACATTTCTTTAGAGATACAGTACGCCCCGAAATTCACGGGGGTTCCGTTCCAGGAACCCCCGTGAATTTAAAAAAAACCCACAAATGTAGTTTTTCGCCTGTCAAAAGGCAGGGGAAGCAGGAGAGGGCAGCTGGAGCGCCGGCGGGTGAAGAAAATCACTCAGGGTCTGCCCCAACCGCCTCTTCCTGTAGTAAAGTTGGGCTACACCAATCAGGAACTGCTTTGACACACAGCTCCTGATTGATGTCACAATGGCTGGATTGTCCTACAGTTGGATCACTTTTAGTACGTTTTGATTTCTAGAGTGGCGCAGTGGTTAAGAGCTACAGCCTCAGCACCCTTGTGACCCTGGGCAAGTCACTTAATCCCCCCCATTGCCCTAGGTACATTAGACAGATTGTGAGCCCACCAGGACAGACAGAGGAAAATGATATGATTCAGACGTTCAAATACTTGAAGGGTATTAACGTAGAACAAAATCTTTTCCAGAGAAAGGAAAATGGTAAAACCAGAGGACAGAATTTGAGGTTGAGGGGTGGTAGATTCAAGAGCAATGTTAGGAAATTCTACTTTACGGAGAGGGTGGTGGATGCCTGGAATGCGCTCCCGAGAGAGGTGGTGGAGAGTAAAATGGTGACTGAGTTCAAAGAAGCGTGGGATGAACACAGAAGATTTAGAATCAGAAAATAATATTAAATATTGAACTAGGCCAGTTACTGGGCAGACTTGCATGGTCTGTGTCCGTGTATGGCCGTTTGGTGGAGGATGGGCAGGGGAGGGCTTCAATGGCTGGGAGGGTGTGGATGGGCTGGAGTGGGTCTCGGCGGAGATTTTGGCAGTTGGAACCCAGGCACGGTGCCGGGTGGAGCTTTGGATTCTTGCCCAGAAATAGCTAGGAAGAAAAATTAAAAAATAAAAAAAAAATTTGGGTTGAATTAGGTTGGGCAGACTGGATGGACCATTCGGGTCTTTATCTGCCGTCATCTACTATGTTACTATGTTACATTCATGTACACTGTTCTGAGCTCCCCTGGGAGAACCGTATAGAAAGTTGAAAATATAAGAGATGGTCTCCAGTTCTCACTGTGCATTTTTATTGTGGCTATCCTGGAAATTGGACCAGTTAGGAGGGGTCTTCAGGACATGGAAGGTAACACTGAACTCATATATTGTACACTGCAGCCTCCGACTGTAATTTGTTTGTAGCTGTATGCAATTGATATTCCGCCTTTTCCTAGGAGAAGACACCAGGCAGATTATATGAAAGGCATGAGAGTGATGGCTACATACAGATAAGAGCCAGATAAGGGGAAAGGCCGATATTGGACTAGAGGTAGCAGGAAGACGGAGGATAAAGTTAATTTCTTCTACCCACAGAAACCATCCATAAGCTAGAAATACGAAGAAATGAAACAGAGGAAACCTGGCAGCTAGAAAGGATTCAGAAGTATTTATTTAGCAATAAAAGCAAATTTTGTCCAGAGTATGACTGTCTCTTTGTACAAATGCGCCTTGCGCTGCCTATTTGCTTATAAAGACCCAGGAAACTTTCCATTGGAGAGATTAATTGCTTAAGTCAAGCTCGTGTTAACAATGGAGGAGAAACCGAAGGCATTTGCTCCCATCCCCCATCTGCCCCGTTCCTTTATTTTCGCTCACAGAAAACCAGAGCTGCAGACATAAGGAATCAGAACTCGTCCCGGACGTCGTATCCCAGGCCCAGAACTCAGAGCTGAGTGGAAAAATCTGAGAGACGTTCATTGATGATGCGACTCCAAACTGTGGTACAAAGTGGCCTTAGTGCGTGCTTACACGGGTCATCGGTGGCGTAGTGAGGATGAGCGTTGCCCGGGGCGGTGGCGGCCATCCCTTGCCCTCCGGGACAGACAGGGAAAAATGTTTGAGTACCTGAATAAATTCATGTAAACCGTTCTGAGCTCCCCGGGGAGAACGGTATAAGAAATTAAATAAATAAATAAATAAATAAATAGTGTGACGATTTTCAGCCTCTGATAACCGGAGCTGGTATTGTGACATCATAATGCCTCATTCCACCAATAAGAGTCAACCTCATCAGTGATGTCACAATGGCTTGATTGTTCTACACTCAGCTCACTTTGACTACATTTTGATTTCTAGAGTGGTGCAGTGGTTAAAGCTACAACCTCAGCACCCCAAGGTTGTGGGTTCGAATCCACGCTGCTCCTTGTGACCCTGGGCAAGTCACTTAATCCCCCCCTTTGCCCCAGGTACATTAGATAGATTGTGAGCCCACTGGGACAGACAGGGAAAAATGCTTGAGTACCTGAATAAATTAGTTATGACCTCCTCTAGAGAGAACAGTATAGGAAATTAAATAAATAGTGTGACAAGTTCAGCCTCTGATAACCGGAGCTGGTATTGTGACATCATAATGCCTCATTCCACCAATAAGAGCCAACCTCAGTGATGTCACAATTGCTTGATTGTCCTATAATCGGCTCATTTTTACTACATTTTGATTTCTAGATTGGCGCAGCGGTTAGAGCTATAGCCGGGTGGACCGCCCCCCCCCCTCGCTCCCCCTCCTTATTGTGCCACTGCAGGTCATTCTAAAGCACTAAGGCCACTTTTAGCACATGAGCCAAACAATCAATTCTCACACCATCAATTTTGTAGGCAGTAAAGGCACATTTCTAAAAACGGGCGCCCAAAATTGGGTGGCGGTAGGCGCCTCACTGCTGCCTAACTTAATTGGTTTCATTGGCACATTAATTGGCTATACCAATTAAAAAACAAATAAAACATCATTATAAAAACAATGGTGATTCAAAGGGGTGTCTGAAAACAGTGGCGGGGCCGCCACCGGCTCGGGCGCTGCTCACCCTTATTACACCACTGCTACCGCCGCCCAATTTGCCAGACTTTCTAATCTCTGTAGACATTTCTTCATCTCTCCGTTCATTCTGTCCTGGGGGACGGCAGTACAGTAAACCCCCGCCAATTCGTGGTTCGCAAATCGCGGACCCAGGTGGCGTGTCAGAGCAGCTCCTGATTGGTGCAACCATGGCTTTAGTACCAGGCGGAGGCGGTCGGAAAATGTTCCCGGCTTTGTAAGTACAATTTAAGCACCCTCCTGCGCCCCAGCTGCCCTCTCCTGCCTTCGATCCGCTGAAAAAAACATATTTGCGGCGATTTTTGAAATTTGCGGGGATTCCTGGAACGGAACACCCGCGAATTTCGGGGTGGGGGAGTACTGTATAGCCCTACCTGTACACCTTTGTTATTATCATATAGTAATTTTCGCTGTACTTTCAGAATTGCATGGCCTTCTCCTAACAGGCCCACTTGTAAATTTCTTCCAATCTGTATACCTTATACCCTCGCTCAGCAAATTGTATATCTATAATTCTGTTTCCTAAATGTTTCTGCACTCTGTATTTCCTCTGACTGTCTGTACATTGTAACTCGCTGAATGTCCAGCTCTCATGATTGTAAACCGCCTAGAAGTCGCAAGATTGTGGCGGTATAGAAGAATAAAGTTATTATTATTATTAAGAAGAGGTGGGGGCAGGTCAAATTTCTTGGAACCAGCGATTCATTTGCTAGAGATTTCAAGTTTTTTAAAATTGGATATACCACTTATAAAAGTATCTAAGCGGTGTACATACATCTAAAATTAAAATGGTATAATAAAAGGTAATGAATACTGGTTACAGACAGAATCTGCAAAACTTTGGCATTGGAGGAATCAATTTCATCATGTACTTTTGGTTGAGGTTCGTCGCTCTCCCAGGAGCACTTGTCTTTTTATGCAAATTTGGGATCCCTATATTCAAAAACTTTCACCTAGAACTCGGAGTTTGATTCTTAATGATTTAAGTTGATTTTTTTTTTATATCTTCATTGTTAAGTCATCTTCCATCCGGGTGGGAGGGGGGGAGGGGATAGGATATATTAAACTTAAAAACTTTGAAGGAAGTATAGTACGGCTTTGTTAATATTGTTTGCTTTGATATTCCTTCATTAAAAACAGTTTCAACATAAAAGGTAATCACGAGACAAGACAAACGGATACATATATAGGGAAATACAAGATTTGAGAGAAAAGGAGGTGTTCCCGCTAAGCTGCGCTGGCGTGCGCTGGCGCACAAAATATTACATCGCAGCGCACAAGTTTCACATCACAGCGCACACTCGAGCGGAGGTGAGAGGAAGCGGCGGCGGTCTGCCCTGATCGCCTAAGATGCAGCAGCGGCGGCTCCTTTCATGATCCCCGTAAATTACGGGGATGCCGCCGCTGCTGCATCTTAGGCGATCAGGGCAGACCGCCGCCGCTTCCTCTCACCTCCGCTCGAGTGTGCGCTGTGACGTGAAACTTGTGCGCTGCGATGTAATATTTTGTGCGCCAGCGCACGCCAGCGCAGCTTAGCGGGAACGCCGCGAGGGGATTAAAATCCTGTCAGAAAGGCTAAGTCAATTAGTATTCGAAAGCGTCCTTAAACAGGCATGTTTTTAAGCTGGGTTTAAATTTTATGAGCTTGGAATCTTCCCGTAGAGAGGAGGGAAAATTGCTCCAGAAAGTGGGGACAGTAACGGAAAAAATGGATTTCCTGGTTGCAGATGGTGTAAATCTTGGTTCATAGAGACAATCGCGCGCAGGACATCAGTGCACCGGATTTAAACTGAATTTTAAAGCTCTCCAAGGGGGCGTGTGTGTGGGAGGGAAAACCACCACACTTAACTTAGTAGGGTTGGCGCTGCTGTTGGGGGGGGAACCCCCCCCCCATTATAGAGGAAACAGGCTTTTTCCCTATTTTTTAGGGAAAAAGTTCAGTTTCCCCTGTATTGGGGGGGTTCCCCCCCACCCCCTCCTAAAAGCAGCGCCAACACTACTAAGTTAAGTGAGGGGGGGTTCCCCCCAACATCCCTTCAGAGCGCATTAAAATTCAGTTCAAATCCAGCGTGCTGATGTCCTGCGCGCGACTGTCGGCCCGGCTATGTCTGTGCGCAATTGTCTCGCATGATTTTGACACGTCACCGTAAAGGTTCATAATAATAATAATTTATTCTTGTATACCACCATACCCAGCGAGTTCTAGGCGGTTCACATCAATTAATTAAGATCCGTTATGATACGCAGATTTACAACATTTTATCAGAATTGCAAGGAGCCAAGAGGGTGAGGATAGAAGGTAAGGAAGAGAGAAGAGATCATGAAGGAAGGAGAACAGCAGTGCGAGGAGGGGGGGGGGTTAAGGGTCCTGTTCACAGAATAGGTGAGTTTTGAGTAATTTTATGAAGCCGAGGTATGTGGGAGCCTCGAGTACCATTTGGGCTAGCCATGGGTTCAGCTTAGCTGCCTGGAAGGCGAAGGTTTTGTCTAGGAATCTTTTGGGATGACATAGTTTTAGAGAGGGGAAGGCGAACAGCTGGATTCTGTCCCCACTTTCTGGGGCTATAGGTTGGATGTAGAGGTCTTAGGTTATAAATCGGTTAAATAGATTAGTTTTTAGTAGTTTCCTGAAGTTGAGGTAGGATGAAGCGCGTGAGATAATGTTGGCCAGCCAATTATTATTTTTTTTTTGTATATATATTTATTGAATTTTTCAATATAATCAAGCATAACTTGTACAGAAAGGAAATCCAGCAAGAAAGTTAGTAATTAAACATAAAACATCAAAAAACATCAAATATAAGCTTAATCTCTTCTCAAGTCCTCAAATAGGATCCAAGGTGGATGATGGGCAAGTAATAATAAGAAAAAATTAAATTAGATAACTATACTAGTAGACTGAAATAACACACCTTTTCTTAAACTAAGCACTCATGTTCCATCTTTCTCCAAACATGAAGTTGATAGAAAGGTTGTCAGTTGAGATGGCTCAAAGAAGACAAATTTATGTGAACGATAGTTAATTACACATTTACATGGATGTCGCAAATAAAATGTAGCCCCTAGAGCCATAACACCAGGTTTCCTTAGCAAAAATTCACGTCTCCTTCGCTGGGTCTCCTTGGCCAAATCTGGAAACATCTGTATTTTACAACCTAAAAATTCTTTTTGTTTATTTTTAAAGAAAAGTCTCAACAACCGGTTTTTATCTGGCGCGAGCGCTACTGTTAAGAGTAAAGTTGCTGGTTCCGCCAATTCTTTATCAGATGTTTCCAGAATATTAGATAAATTCATAGAGTCCTGTCCCATATTCTGTTGTTGTTGTTGCAGTTTCTTATTTAGAAGATAATAAACTTGTGTAAATGGTGGTAATGTTTCTTCAGAAAGCTCCAATATTTCCATCATTTCCATCATGTAACGCTTAAGTTCAAGTTTCAAGTTCAAGTTTATTAGTTGACTTGATTAACCGCTTAATCCAAGTTTCTAAGCGGTGTACACTTAAAATTTACATATATTAGGGAACAAAACAATACATACAATTAATAAATAAGATTAGTATATTAAAAATTAACATTACAAAAACAATAGGTAAGGAGGGATGAAATACAATTCATAAAGAAGAGGAGAAACATCAAGGGAAAATACAAAAGGGTAATAAGACATATGAGGAAAATAAAATAAGCCAGAGCAATAAGATAAAAGATTAATTTGCAAATGCATCTTTAAAAAGAAAAGTTTTTAACTCATTTTTAAATTTTGCAAACTCCTTCTCCTCCCGTAAAAACATAGGGAGGGCGTTCCAGGTCTGCGGTGCTGTACAGGAGAAGATGAATTGTCTCCTCGTATTAATAATTTTCAGGGAGGGAATCGATAAAAAATTATGTTCGTTAGATCGTAAGATTCTCTTTGCAGAATAAGGGATAAGTAACCTAAATAAAAAAGCTGGGGTCTTATTATATAAGGTTTTATTATATATTATTATATAAGCATTTCTAGGCCAGCCAATTATTAAGCTGACCTGCTTGGAAGGCGAGATTTCTGTTCAGGTATCTTTTGTAGCGGCAGGCCTTTAGAGTTGGATGGCTAAACAGATGGGTTTTAAGTGTGTGCTTGGATGGCGGTCTAAGATCAAATGGGGTACCAAGTATAGGGGGGGCCGAGCCAAGGATGGATTTGAAACAGAAACAGGCGAACTTGAATTGCACTCTTGCTTCCAAGGGAAGCCAGTGGAGGTTTTGGTAGTAGGGCATTAAGTGAGACAAATGCAATTTTGACGCGTCACCGTAAATCTTTTTGCCCGAGACCTTTATATAGCGCGTTGCAATAGTCCAATTAGGATGCTATAAATTAAAGCACTAAAATACATTTGTTGACTTGCAGTGAATATTTTACTAAGGGCTCCTTTTATCAAGCCGCGCCAGTGGTTTAATGCGCGTTATAGCGCGCGCTAGCCACTACCGCCCCCCTCTTGAGCAGGGGGTAGTTTTTGGCCAGCACGGGGGTTAGCGCATGATGAAACGTCGCGCGTGTTAACCCCGCTAGCGTGGCTTGATAAAAGGAGCCCTAAACGTTGCCAACGAATGCTAGGTTCTAGAATGAAATTTTGGCGCCGAGATGTCATTATGGAATTCACACTGAGAGCTTGGCATTTGGGCGCCCAAATTTGGATGACACTTTCTAGAATTGCCCCATGAGCTACTTCCGTCCATGTGGCATCTCGCTCATGGAATCTATTACACACTGGTTAGGGTTACCGGACGTCTGGATTTCCCGGACATGTCCCCCTTTTCGAGGACGTGTCCGGACGGCTTTTCAAAACCCGGCACTTTGTCCGGGTTTTGAAAAGCTTCTAGCGATGAGCGACATCAGGACGGCACCTGCACATGTGCAAATTCTGTCTCAATGAGCACGAGGGTCAAGGGGGCGGGCTGGGGGCAGAACGGGGCATGATGCGAGCAGAAGGGGGCATGGCCGGGTGGAAGGGGGCGGGGCTATGGGTCCGGATTTTCATTCCTGAAATCTGGTAACCCTACCACTCGTATTAAGAAGGAGGCTCTTTTGCAAAGTTTTTTTTTTAATTTATAAATTTTGAATACATTTACAATATCCAATAATTCCAAAGGAAAAAAAGGATAAATACATAAATCAATACATAATCAAATCATACATACATAATTCCTTTTAAGCCCACATTAATGGGGAGCACATATTGCTATTTATAATCAAATAAATTCAGGAAAATAAAGGACAATAATTCTCGATTCAAGCTAAAGAACCTTGAATCATTCCTTAAAATGGGATATTATTAATTTAATTCTCCTCATATTCTCAGCTAAATGAAACAAAATCTTATTTCTGTTCTCTTGCAACTAATAATTGTTGCAATTGTACAGGATCCCAAAAAGCATACTCAATATCTTGTAACTTAACCAGACATTTACAGGGAAATTTCAAATAAAAGGATGCCTCTAGGGCCAAAACTCTATCCTTCAATTTCAGAAATTCTTTCCTCCTCATTTGAGTGGTCCTGGATACATCTGGAAAAATCCTAACCAAATCCCCACAAAATTTCATTAACCTATTTTTGAAGTAAAGTCTCATTATCAACATTTTGTCCATCTCGCTCAAGCATGTTATTACCAGGGTGGACCGACTCTGAATCACATCCTGTGTATCTTCCAAAAATTCAGGACCTGAAAGCATGGTTCTTTAACCCTTTCAGGACCATAAGGATCGTAGGCCAATTTTTGTGGTTTTGACGACATTTTTATGGTAAAAAGGGCTTGCAGATGCCAAAAAATTGATTTTTTTTGTGAAATATCATTATTTTTTTTTTTTAAATCAAACTTCTGGCTTATGGACAGTGTGGCAAGTGAATCTTCTCGTCAATCTGGCAATGACGCTAATGAATGAATGTCGGAACCTGTTTGTTTACATAAAGGCAGTATCATATGGAATCCGTACATATCAAATTTAGAACTGTAGACTATCCCAATCAAAATTGATAGGATTTTAAAGTTATGGGACAAATATGTCCCTTGGTCCTGAAAGGGTTAATGAGGTTTATAAGTAAAGTGAGCAGAAGCTAGTTAAAATGTAATGGAGGAATCAACTTACAGTCTCTTATGAGTCTTTTTTTGGGGGAAGGAAAATTGTAACTGATTTTAATGTATTTTATTTATTTAATTTCTTTGATGTTATTGTTTACTGTATACACAATGCAATACAGCCGTTTGAGGGTTTGCCTAGGGCAACGAGGGCCAGAATCCAGTTTTCAGGGTTTCCCCAATGAATATGCATGAGATCTATTTGCATGCACTGCCTCCCATTGTATGCAAATGGATCACATACATATTCATTGGGGAAATCCTAAAAAAACCGACTGATTCCGGCCCTCATTGCCCACCCCTGGCCTAGGGCATCAGACCCTCCTTGGACTAGCCCAGGCCACGTGGGAAAGAGCCACAAACCCAAAAGTAGTCTGGCTTTTTGTTGTCCCTAGCAATTTTCAACACCTGTGAGAATTAGAACCCCCAAGCGGAAGATTTCTCAGGTCAAAGGGCTGAGTTTGGGGGAGCTCACTTTCAGGTGCAGGGCTTCCTCGGAAGACCTTTGGTGGTTTTGAGTCTAGGAATGATTTCTGCCGGGCAGCTGCAGAATGATTGCCAGCTCCAGTAGAAACCTGTCAAGCTGCCAGTGCTGTAACACTCAGGAAAATGTCAAGAAAGGTGAGAGAGAGGAGAGAAAATGGAAAAGCAGCTGCGGATCGATAAAACGTGATGCAGGTTTGCGCCAGCCTGTAGGTCTTCTGAGAAAAGCCAGGAGAGAACTCTTCTTTCATTGTGATCTGCTGCCGGGAAAGATGTGAGCTCACGTGTCCATCTATCCTGCCTTCTCATGAGTAGAAAATACAAAACCCTCCAAGGGATGAGCCCCAGCACAGAGTAGCTTGGGAGACCCGCCCTCCTGAGCTACCAAAGCCCCCACCTAACGGGCGGGCGTGTGGGAGAAAAAACCGCCCTGGAGGACCCTGGAAAAACCGAGTCCTCCAAGGTCCCAGCTTTATCGCCTCCCCCGCACCGTCAATCACTCTACTTACCCAATCCTCCGCCAGCCTTTTGGCACGCACCACACTTCCACACTTTCTCCCTAACTCTTGCCTACTACAGTCCCTCCCCTCTCCCAGCCAGCCTCGCAGGCGACACAGAGGCCTCCCAACCCCCGTGTTACAATATGCCCGTCGAGACAGGCTTTTGGGCTACTCTAAACCAAAAGACAGCGCATGAAGGAAGAATATCCACAACCTTGTATTCTGGCATCATCAGCCACGTACCCCCTCTTTTAGTAAGGTGCACTAGCGTTTTTACCGCACGCTGCCCCCCCCCCACCCCCCGCGCTACACGCTGTGACCACCACTGTAGCCCAGAGCAGGGCTCTATAGCAATCCCAGTGGTTACAACAAACAGTGCACCAGCGTGTAACCCGGCATGGAGTCACCCTGCAGGACTGGACTCTCAGCAGTAATCCAAAATTAAAGTCAAACAAAATAAAGTCCCAACAATTGGGTTTATTTATAGAAATAGTTCATTTTACTCAGTCCTTCATGTAGGTAAGTAATTCATCAAACCTTTGCAACATTAGTCAGGATTTCACACAGCATTAAAGCAAAACTGCCAAAAAGGGCAAGAAAAATAAACAGTCCAAAATAAAGTCCAAACTGTTTACAATCCTAATGAAGTCCCAATTGCTCTTGAGACCACAACTCTCCACAGAGCTAGCACTGCCTGCTCCAAAGCAGGTAATTCAGCAAATCAAAATGCAGTTCAGGATACTAGTTTCCCCAAGTCTCAGTCCTTAAAGCAAAAATGAGGAAAGCCTCTGGCAACCTTATATGACTTACTCATATAGAGAAAAATACCACTTAACATGATATATCCACTGTGTAGGAAACTTAGAGGAGGGCCTCAGATTCGGAGCATACGCGTAGTCCTATCACAGACTCAACTGTCAGCGTATTTTTTTGAAACTTTTTAATAAATAGACCTTAAGTGTAGTGACTAAAATTCAAGACTCTTAAAGGTGAAGTTAAGATATTAAAATTCAGTCCTATTCACAGTTATAAAGCATTGAATGTTTGCTGGCTATTGGCCCCGACGCAGTGGACTAGCAACGGTGTCCACAAAACGCTGGCAGCGTCGGCTTAGCCACTAAATAGGCTAAATAAAGAACTTGACGTGGAAGCCTTAAAAAAGAAAAAAAGAAAAAATAAGAAAAAGCAGATTGAGATAAGTGATTTAGCTGCCTATTATATAAGGATACACTGTGAATAGGACTGAATTTTAATATCTTAACTTCACCTTTAAGAGTCTTGAATTTTAGTCACTACACTTAAGGTCTATTTATTACAAAGTTTCAAAAAAATACGCTGACAGTTGAGTCTGTGATAGGACTACGCGTATGCTCCGAATCTGAGGCCCTCCTCTAAGTTTCCTACACAGTGGATATATCATGTTAAGTGGTATTCTTCTCTATATGAGTAAGTGATATTTTGACCACTTGGGTTAAGTATATTTAGTTTATACAAACCTTATATGACTGCCAGGAAAGGAGAGTGATACAGGTTTTGTCAAAATACAGCCACAGATATGGCCTTCAAAATCCCACCCAGGGTGACAACAAAACCTCTCCCCACACACTCCTAGCTTTCCCAAAACCAACATAAAAAAAAAAAAACACACAGCAAACAAACAGTTCCCAAAAATCCAAACTCACTGTTTGTAGCTTGAGGCCAAGTCCACCTGCATAGGCTCAGGATAATTAGCTTCACAACCTGCACAAGCTTCTTGACATTCCATAGGCTCTCCATTCAAGAGTGGCAAGTCTTCATCTTGTCCAGCCTCTGTCAGCTCCATAGGCATAGGGTTGTTGCTCCTGTTTGGCCCAAGTGGATCTTTAGGGAGGCAAGGCCTGAACTTCCTCCCTAATTGGCCTGCTGGCTTGAATGCCACTGCTGGCTTACATACCCTAGGGGTGTGGCCTGATCTGAGTGAGTCTGCAGGGGCCTCTTGAGCTCCCCCGGTGGTGACTCGAATAAAGCTCACCTACTTCCTCCTCAGATGAATCCAGCTCCCTTTGGTGGTCAATGGCATTATCTCCCGAAACATAACCCTGGGAGATCTGGGAATTTCCCTTCCTTGTTTTTATTCTTACATTTTTCCCTGGCTTAACTGGGACCTTGGCAGAGCCCGGGTCTGACTGGTCACAACGCCAAGAACTAATGCCAGCTCAATGGTGGCATTAGCGTCTAGCGTGCAGCTTAGTAAAAGGAGCCCTTAATTCTCCATCCTAAAAAGAGGGCATGCCATTGTCTTTTTCTAGGCATTGATTCCTCTTGACGTCTGACATTTTGAAATTCAGTATTTAATTGTTTGCATAGGCCTTTTTTGAATCGATTTTCCCGTTGCTGATATTTTGAGAACCTGTTTATTTATGTTTATGTGTTTTTATTTTGTTTATAAATTTATGTACGTGATATCATGTAAACTGTTTAAGCTTTACGGTATAGAAATTTTTTAAAGAAATAAATACTCAGATGGAAAGAGGTAAAAAACCGCTCAAAGAAGAGCGACCAAGATGATGAAGGGGATGGAACTCCTCTCGTATGAGGAAAGACTAAAACGGTTAGAGCTCTTCAGCGTAGAAAAGAGACGGCTGAGGGGAGATAGGATTGAAGTCTACAAAATCCTGAGTGGAGCAGAACGGGTACAAGTGGATCGATTTTTCACTCCGTCAAAAATGACAAAGACTAGGGGACACTTGATAAAGTTACAGGGAAATATTTTTAAAACCAATAGGAGGAAAAAATTTTCACTCAGAAAATAGTTAAGCTCTGGAACGCATTGCCAGAGGTTGTAGTACGAGTGGACAGCACAGCTGGTTTTAAGAAAGGTTTGGACAAGTTCCTGGAGGAAAAGTCCACAGAAAGACATGGGTGGAGCCACTGCTTGCCCTGGATCGGTAGCATGGAATGTTGCTACTCTTTGGGGATTCTGCATGGAATGTTGCCGCTATTTGGAGTTCCAGAATCTTGCTAATCTTTGAGATTCTGGAATGTTGCTACTCCTTGGGTTTTGGCCAGCTACTAGAGACCTGGATTGGCCACCGTGAGAACGGACTACTGGGCTCAATGGATCATTGGTCTGACCCAGTTAGACTATTCTTATGTTCATGCGCAGATGTGACGTGATGAATCACATCACATCTGCACATTCTTGGAGGCCCTCCAGATGTGGCCCGGACAAACTGCTGGGTTTTAGAAATCCCCCCCCCGGGCACCCAGACAGAGCCACTGAATGTCTGCAGATAGCCCCAACCAAGCGATTTAACTGGCCAGGAACTGGCTGGTTAAATCGCTCTGAATATCGACCCCCTACAGCCTGCGCATGTCCTCCCAAAGCCTGCCTCACTCTTACACACAGCGGGAGGAATTAACACGCTGCCAATTCGACTAACTTTCGCTGTCTCATCGATATCATTCCCACAGGCAACAACGTGCATGAGGCTTTTCATCAATCAATACACGGTGTACAAACAAGCCACTTTCTCTTGTCCCTGCTCTTCTTTGAAAAAGGGATAGAGAAGGAGGTGAAAATCGTTTGATCGATAACAGAAGACAGGATAGGGCACAGCCAGGACGTTGCCTTCAGTAGAAATGCCGTTTGCTACCGGGCAACACTGAAAAGACCGTTCTATAACTAGGGACCCAGAAAGTGTCTAGTCAGAGCTCATTCTATAAAGAAATGCAGGGACACTGTTCCCTGTAAGTTGAACGGGAGTCTGTCATCTACTGTCCTACCCGGAGGGGGGGGGGAGGTTGCTTCACTATCAAATTTTCAATAGTGATGGATAGGCAAAGCTCTGCGTGACTCCGGGGGAACTGCCTGTCTCTAGTGGTTGAAAACACAATATTGAAACACTGCCCCCCACTGGCAGCAATGCAGTTGGAGGACTCCCACTCAGCCTTGAGGGAACAGTATGTAGGGATGTATTTCCCTTTATAGCCGCAAAGCACCTAGGCCAGTCTAAGAACTGGTGTAAATAAATGCTTGTGCCTCAGTTCCAGTGATAGATATGTAACTTAAAGTATGCTATACATTTACATGTATAAGTGGGTACTCCGCCTAGGTGTACACCCCTGAAAACTACACGCTATTCAAGATATGTGCATAATGACAGAATATTGCTTAGGTGGGCATGCAATGAAACCGATAGGAAGTAACTTCAAAACAAATGATATTTCTTCACTCAGCATGTGATTAAACTCTGGATTATGCTGCCAGAGAATGTGGTGAAAGCAATTAGCTTAGCAGGGTTTTAAAAAGGTTTGGTTAATTTCCTAAAAGAAAAGTCCATAAGCCATTATTAAGAAATCCATTGCTTATTCCTAGGATAGATCATGCCACTGGTTCATGGCAGAGTACAGGAGTGGTCTGCCATTGCCTTTGCCTTCTCCACTATGTTGCTGATGCCAATATAGGGCCCTTCAGCTATTCCTAAGTCAAGTTTCAAGTTTAATAGTTTTTTTGATTAATCGCTTAATCCTATTTCTAAGCGATGAACAGTTTAAAATTACATTTGATGGGAAACAATACAATAAAAAACAAACAAAATTTAAATAATGACAAGGGATTGAAATTTACTCATAACATTGGGTAAAGGGGAAGTGAAATACAAATCAATAAAGTAAAGTAAAAACAAAAAGGGAAAGATACAGAAGGTAAACAAACAAAATAACAATAAAATATTATAAGATGAAATTTATTAGGGCTATGGGGTATTAAAATTAGTTTTCAAAGGCATCCTTGAAAAGAAATGTTTTTAAATTACTTTTAAATTTTCCAAGTTCCTGTTCTTCCCTTAAAAACATTGGAAGGGCAGGTAACCGAAAAAATAAATTGCCGTCTTGTATTAATAACCTTCAGCGAAGGAATAGTCAATAAATTCTGTTCATTGGATCTCAAAACTCTATTTGGAGAGTATGGAATTAACAATTTGTATATAAATGCTGGAGTTTTATTACAAAGAGATTTGAAAGTCAGTATACAAAGCTTATATGTAATTCGATGGATAACTGGAAGCCAGTGTGCATTTTTAAGAAGCGGTGTTACGTGGTCAAACTTTCTGGATTTGGTTATAAGCTTAAAATTTTGAATAATTTGATGACGCTTTATTTCGTTCAACGCAATTCCCTTAAAGAGAGAATTGCAATAATCGATC
The DNA here is from genome assembly GCF_902459505.1 of Geotrypetes seraphini. Taxonomy (NCBI): domain Eukaryota; kingdom Metazoa; phylum Chordata; class Amphibia; order Gymnophiona; family Dermophiidae; genus Geotrypetes; species Geotrypetes seraphini. Next base: position 11,395,036 of record NC_047094.1, on the reverse strand, counting down.
TTAGAAATCACCAAAGTGTGAATAAGAATATTAAGTGATTTTGAACATAGAAATTTGGAAATAGATTGAATTTTATGTAATCTATAAAAGGTAGTTTTAATAATATTACTAATGTGATCATGAAAATTCAATTTATTATCAAAAATCTCCCATCGAGGTCCAGCCCTGCTTCCAACGGCTGTTCCTAGGACAAGCAACATAAAATCTGTTCTACTTAGGGTTACCAGATGTTTGGATTTCCGCGAACATCTCCTCCTTTTTGAGGACATGTCTGGGGGTCCGGACAGCTTTCAAAATCCCGGCACTTTGTCCGGGTTTTGAAAAGCGTCCTCGAAATTGCGTCGGGCAGGAGGGCATCCACTCAAGCGCGGATGCCCCACAATGATGTCATAGGCATATGTGCACGTGATGTCATTGCATCGAATCCGCGCATGCCCTCCTACCTCAAGAGAGCAGGCAGCGGGGGCAGGGCTGGGTCGGAACGGGGCATGGATGGGCGGAACTGGGCGGTCCTGGGGGCAGGTCTAGGGGGGGGGGCTGGATTTTACTAAAGTAAAATCTGGCAACCCTAGTTTTCCTGTTTTGGGATCTAGCCAGGTACTTGTAACCTGGGTTGGCCATTGCTGCAAACTGTCTTTCCTAGTGCGGCTACTCTTATGTTCTTAAGTCTGCTCGATGGCCAAGAACTAGATCATAAGAACATAAGAATAGCTTTACTGGGTCAGACCAATGGTCCATCAAGCCCAGTAGCCCGTTCTCACGGTGGCCAATCCAGGTCCCTAGTACCTGTCCAAAACCCAAGGAGTAGCAGAATCTCAAAGAATATCAAGATTCCGGAATCCCAGAGAGTAGTAACAAGATTCCACAATCTCAAAGATTAGCAACTTTCCGGAACCCTAAATAGGTGCAACATTCCATGCAGAATCCCCAAAGAGTAGCAAGATTCCGGAATCTCAAAGATTAGCAACATTCCCAAACCCCAAATAGGTGCAGCATTCCATGCAGAATCCCCAAAGAGTAGCAAGATTCCGAAATCTCAAAGATTAGCAACATTCCGGAACCCCAAATAGGTGCAACATTCCATGCAGAATCCCCAAAGAGTAGCAAGATTCCGGAATCTCAAAGATTAGCAACATTCCCAAACCCCAAATAGGTGCAGCATTCCATGCAGAATCCCTAAAGAGTAGCAAGATTCTGAACTCCTGAAGAGCAGCAACATTCCATGCTACTGATCCAGGGCAAGCAGTGGCTTACCCCATGTCTTTCTCAACAACAGACTATGGACTTTTCCTCCAGGAAATTGTCCAAACCTTTCTTAAAACCAGCTACGCTATCCGCACTTACCACAACCTCTGGCATCGCGTTCCAGAGCTTAACTATTCTCTGATGAAAATGAACCACAGTGGCACTGCTCTTTGTGTGTCGGGGGGGCAGAGAAATACCTAAGCAATTGCCTAGTATGTGCTAACAGCATCTGAATCAAAGGTTCAGTCCTTAGAACCGACAGTTAAACACTTTAAAATCCTAAGTAGCAACATTGTAGAGCTCAGATTGTGATGTCATAATGCCTCATTCCACCAATGCCTAAGCTCCGTCCTCATCTGCACAAGCCTCAAAACCCTTAAAATCCTAAGTAGCAATATTCTAGAGCTCAGATTGTGATGTCATAATGCCTCATTCCACCAATGCCTAAGCTCCGTCCTCATCTGCACAAGCCTCAAACCCTTTAAAATCCTAAGTAGCAACATTCTAGAGCTCAGACTGTGATGTCATAATGCCTCATTCCACCAATGCCTAAGCTCCGTCTTCATCTGCACAAGCCTCAAACTCTTTCAAATCCTAAGTTGCAACATTCTAGAGCTCAGATTGTGATGTCATAATGCCTCATTCCACCAATGCCTATGCTCCGCCCTCATCTGCACAAGCCTCAAACTCTTTCAAATCCTAAGTTGCAACATTCTAGAGCTCAGATTGTGATGTCATAATGCCTCATTCCACCAATGCCTAAGCTCCGTTCTCATCTTTACGAGCCTCAAACACTTTAAAATTATAAGTGTTCGAGGCTTGTGCGGTTAAGTTTCAAGTTTTTCAAGTTTTATTAGGATTTTATATACCGCCTATCAAGGTTATCTAAGCGGTTTTTACAATCAGGTACTCAAGCATTTTCCCTATCTGTCCCGGTGGGCTCACAATCTATCTAACGTACCTGGGGCTATGGAGGATTAAGTGACTTGCCCGGGGTCACAAGGAGCAGCGCGGGGTTTGAACCCACAACCCCAGGGTGCTGAGGCTGTAGATCCAACCACTGCACCACACACTCCTCAAGGCAGAGCTTACAGGATTGGGACAGGGACAAAACTCACAGGGATGGTACGGGAAAATTGAGTTACTGGGGGGACGGGGAAAAATTTGTCCCCATGTCATTTTCTACATTGGACGTAGGAGATATATAAAATAGTGAAGGGAAATTAAAGATAAATTTTAAAACCCCCCAATGAACTGCTGCTGAACATCCTGCATTTTAAATACTCCCATATGTATAGAAAGAGCTGCCATATTAGACAAGGATAATCAGTTCCAGCTACAGAACTTCCAGTCCGCATTAGCCAAGGATCCGAGAAGCCTTAATGCATCTGCTGATGAAGTCACCCTCACCTGATCTTCTGGAAATGCGAAAGCGTATATGATGCTTTGTTGTACTGATTCCTTAAATCCACCTAGAGGCTTGGCCAGCTTCTCTGAGACTGAAGAGCAGGGGTTGTGCTAAGAGTGGATAGCGTAGCTGGTTTTAAGAAAGGTTTGGACAAGTTCCTGGAGGAAAAGTCCATAGTCTGTTGTTGAGAAAGACATGGAGAAAGGCACTGCTTGCCCTGGATCGGTAGCATGGAATGTTGCTGCTCTTCAGGAGTTCAGAATCTTGCTACTCTTTAGGGATTCTGCATTGAATGCTGCACATATTTGGGGTTCCGGAATGTTGCTAATCTTTGAGATTCCGGAATCTTGCTACTCTTTGGGGATTCTGCATGGAATGTTGCACCTATTTGGAGTTCCGGAATGTTGCTAATCTTTGAGATTCCGGAATCTTGCTACTCTTTGGGGATTCTGCATGGAATGCTGCACCTATTTGGGGTTTGGGAATGTTGCTTATCTTTGAGATTCCGGAATCTTGCTACTCTTTGCGGATTCTGCATGGAATGCTGCACCTATTTGGAGTTCCGGAATGTTGCTAATCTTTGAGATTCCGGAATCTTGCTACTCTTTGGGGATTCTGCATGGAATGTTGCACCTATTTGGAGTTCCGGAATGTTGCTAATCTTTGAGATTCCGGAATCTTGCTACTCTTTGGGGATTCTGCATGGAATGCTGCACCTATTTGGGGTTCGGGAATGTTGCTAATCTTTGAGATTTCGGAATCTTGCTACTCTTTGGGGATTCTGCATGGAATGTTGCACCTATTTGGGGTTCCGGAATGTTGCTAATCTTTGAGATTCTGGAATGTTGCTACTCTGGGGATTCCGGAATCTTGCTACTCTTTGGGGATTCTGCATGGAATGTTGCACCTATTTGGGGTTCCGGAATGTTGCTAATCTTTGAGATTCTGGAATGTTGCTACTCCTTGGGTTTTGGCCAGGTACCATTGATCTGGATTGGCCACCTTGAGAACGGTCTACTGGGATTGATGGACCGTTGGTTTGACCCACCAAGGCTATTCTTATATTCTTAACCAGGCAGAATAGTCTAATCTCGCAACACACCCTTAATCTGTTCTCTTCTATTGGGGAGAAGGAAGCAAACCAATCACATCCGCCCAAAAGTGGAGAAAAAAGACCTCACTTCATAACTGGGAGTTCAACATAACAAACACCGCTGAAAGCAAGTGAGCTCACCCTTCATCATATGTCAAAAGAGCTCCAAACTAGGACAGAGAACACTGTATATGCTCCTCCTCCGCCAATAAGAAAAAAGATACCCAGCAGTATATCCTATATATTTCTGTCCAATATAAAGATGGTTGGAATAGTTCAAAAGAGCAAGTTTCAAAAACTCAATAAAGTCCATAGCTTAAGTCCAGCAGCATTTCCTTGGGAAATCCTCCGGTAGCGTTTATCAGGAAATCCTCCTTTCTTGGTGCTCGATTCAGGCTAGCAAAACCCCAACGGGAGTATCCCGTTTCGCTGAAAGCGTCATCAGGGGGGGTGTCAATTGATGTCGTCTATGCTGAGCTGCCGTCCCAGGGTCACTTCGTAAGCTCCAACCATTCAAACATACGTGGTCTGCACTGAGAAAAACATGGCGCCAGCGTCTCATTCAAACGCCTTCTGCGCATGATGTCATTAATGACGCTACTCTTACAGGAATGCCCTCCACTCAATGTCTCGATTCAAGCCCATAGGGATTACTGACTGCAAATTAAAAATCCATCGCTGCTCCTTTTGACGCAAATAACGCCGAATTCCCCCCCCCCCCCGATGGGTTGTCAGTTGTATTTGCTCCAACACCCGACATAAAAAAGCTGAACACATATGGTGATCTGCATCTGGAAGACCTCTGAGCATGCGCAGGTGCGACACGATGACATCACGCCCATGCGTGTAACATCCTCGTGTCGCACCTGCACATGCTCAGAGGTTCCCCCAGACACGGCCCTGAGCTCAGGCTTTCTAAAACCCAAACAAACTGCCGGGTTTTGGAAATCCATCTAGGCACCCGGGCAGTCCTCTAGAAAGAGGACATGTCCGGGTTTTTCCAGACATCTTGTAACCTTAGGGTAGTGCAGGGATCGCAAAGTCCCTCCTTGAGGGCCACAATCCAGTTGGATTTTCAGAATTTCCCCAATGAATATGCATTGAAAGCAGTGCATGCACATAGATCGCATGCATATTCATTGGGGAAATCCTGAAAACCCGACTGGATTGCAGCCCTCAAGGAGGGACTTTGAGACCCCTGGGGTAGTGGGTTCTGGCAGTTTTCAGTGCCAGAGCCTATAGACCAGGGGTAAGGAACTCCGGTCCTCGAGAGCCGTATTCCAGTCGGGTTTTCAGGATTTCCCCCAATGAATATGCATGAGATCTATGTGCATGCACTGCTTTCAATGCATATTCATTAGGGATATCTTGAAAACCTGACTGGCTGAGGGTCCCCCAGGACAGGTTTGGGAACCACTGGGGTAGTGGGTTCTGGCAGTTTTCAGTGCCAGAGCCTATAGACCAGGGGTAGGGAACTCCGGTCCTCGAGAGCCGTATTCCAGTCGGGTTTTCAGGATTTCCCCCAATGAATATGCATGAGATCTATTTGCATGTACTGCTTTCAATGCATATTCATTAGGGATATCTTGAAAACCTGACTGGCTGGGGGTCCCCCAGGACAGGTTTGGGAACCACTGGGGTAGTGGGTTCTGGCAGTTTTCAGTGCCAGAGCCTATAGACCAGGGGTAGGGAACTCCGGTCCTCGAGAGCCGTATTCCAGTCGGGTTTTCAGGATTTCCCCCAATGAATATGCATGAGATCTATTTGCATGCACTGCTTTCAATGCATATTCATTAGGGATATTTTGAAAACCTGACTGGCTGGGGGTCCCCCAGGACAGGTTTGGGAACCACTGGGGTAGTGGGTTATGGCAGTTTTCAGTGCCAGAGCCTATAGACCAGGGGTAGGGAACTCCAGTCCTCGAGAGCCGTATTCCAGTCGAGTTTTCAGGATTTCCCCCAATGAATATGCATGAGATCTATTTGCATGCACTGCTTTCAATGCATATTCATTGGGGAAATCCTGAAAACCCGACCGGAATACGGCTCTCGAGGACCGGAGTTCCCTACCCCTGCTATAGACCTAACCAGGCAAACTGGACCACAGAAAAAACATTCCTAGCTTTGTCCAGTTAGATATGTAGGTACTGAATACCGTCTGTAGTCACATCGCTTCCAGGTATTGTCCACCTGCGCATTCAGCGCCATCCTCCGATAACAAACCAGGCAAGTAAAATCACATCACAATCAGACCTTTCTCTGGTGAGTGATCCAGGAAGCAGCACTGAATGTCGGTGGTCTCCAACTTTGGATGACTGCCAATGACTGGATATTTGGTGCGAATAGCTGGGTATGACCCAGCTGAATATCAATTTCAGCCCATGGTGGTCATCATTTATAAAAATATTTATTTCTCTTATTTTTTATAACATTCTCCCAGGGAAGCCCAGAACGGTTTACATGAATTTATTCAGGTACTCAAGCATTTTTTCCCTGTCTGTCCTGGTGGACTCACAATCTATCTAATGTACCTGGGGCAATAGGGGCATTAAGTGACTTGCCCAGGATCACAAGGAGCAGTGGGAGGGTTTGAACCCACAACCGTAGGGAGCTGAGGCTGGAGCTCTAACCACTGCGCCACTCTAGAAATCAAAATGCAGTAAAAGTGAACCAAGGATAGGACAATCAAGCCATTGTGACATCACTGAGGAGGTTGGCTCTTATTGGTGGAATGAGGCATTGTGATGTCACAATATCAGCTCTGGTTATCAGAGGCTGAAACTTTTCACACTATTTATTTATTTATTTAATTTTCTATACTGTTCTCCCCAGAGGAGCTCAGAACTGTTTACATGAATTTATTCAGGTACTCAAGCATTTATCTCTGTCTGTCCTGGTGGGCTCAAAATCTATCTAATGGACCTGGAACAATGCGGGGATTAAGTGACTTGCCAAGGGTCACAAGAAGCAGCATGGGTTTGAACCCACAACCTCAGGGTTCTGAGGCTGTAGCTTTAACCACTGGCATCACACTTTCCCTGTCCTGGGCAGAATATTGTCCAGAATGTTTTTGGTTCTGTGCCTTGTATCGCAGTCTTCACTCACGGTTCCTTTAACTGAAGGAAGGCGTAGCTCTAACGTGCAGTGGGTAGATATTGTTTTCTTCTGCCTTCTAACTTCCAGCATCTCAGAATTCCCTCCTTGGCTACCGGAGTTCACAGGCATTTCCAACATCTGCCTGAAAAACTTTTGATAAACAGCTTCTTGCAAATGAAATGTGGAAAAATTTTTTTTAGAGAATTAAAGAGATCCTCCTTAGAAAGTGGTCGTAGCTCCAGGGGTTTCCATCAAAACATCTGACTGCACTCCAGGCAGTCACTTTAATTCATTAAGTAACTTTAGCAGCATTTTTAAAAACAATTTCCAGATGTCATTCCAACGTTGATGTTAAAGGTGACATCTGATTTCTTTTCTGACTAGGGGTTAGGGTTGACAATATCCAGGTCAATTTTCAGCCACCAGAGGTCAGCATTTCTTTAAACACTGACCATCACTGGCTAAATTAGGCTAAGATATTTGGTATAGTTGGCTCTTCATATCCATGGGTTCCACATCCATTGATTCAACTACAGCTCCTTCCCTCAGGTCCCCTCTAACAGGTGTACCTTTACTTGCAGTTTTTGACCCTGTAGCAGCTATACTCAAGGGTTGCAGCCTGCACTGGGCCTTTCCCTCTGACCTGGCCCACTCAGAGGGACAGGCTTGGTGCAGGCCTCAGGTAGCCTTTGAGCATGGCCCCGAACATATCCTCAAAAGGAGGACAAGTCCGGGGAAATCCGGAAGCCTGGTAACCCTAGGTGTGGAGGCTCCTGAGAGAGCAAGCTGTGAGATGCCAGACCATGCGGGGGGAGGGAATTAATAGAAACTACAGCATCCGTGGATAATGGTATCTGCGAAGTGTCCTGGAACCCATCTACCTGAAGACTGGCACCAAATATTCATGTCTTTAGTCATGCAAATACAGCCAATGTTCAGTGCCACACTTGCAAAGCTAACCAGGCAAAATTGGAACGACAGTTGCCTCTAAGCTGAGCGGGGAGTCCTCCATCTACAGTCCTGTCAGTAGGGGGTGCTGTTTCACGATCACATTTGCAATTGTGAGGGACAGGCAAGCACTGCAAGGAACCTGCCTGTCTCAAGCAATTCAAAATACAATATTGAACCACTATTCCCCATTGGCAGAAATCAGTTAGAGGGCTCCTCTGCAGCTGAGAGGGAACAGAGACTGCTGAGCCATCCAGCATGATTTAACTGGCACTGAATATCGCTGGTGTCTGCATCAGTCCCTGCTCCTCCTCCTCCTCTGACCCCCCAACTGTTCCAGCACTAACTGGCGAATACTACTGAATGTCCCCTTCCATCCAGTACAATTTAACCGGGTAGGAGCAGTGACATAGTAAGGGGGGATGGTGAGGGGGGTGGTCTGCCCCAGGTGCTGGCATTCTTCCTCCTCTCTGTCCCCAGAGCACGGGGAAGAGAAGGGGATGTGCACACAGCATGGGGATCAGGGAGCGGAGACAAGGGCGGAAGAGGGGCACCTCTCACCCTCGCTGCGCCACTGGGTAGGAGCCTTTCCTGCTTGGTTAAATTGCTTTGACTATCAAGCCCACCATCTCCTTTCTTTTGCCTTTATGTGCATTATCTAGAATTTAAACAAAATAGCTTTTGTTATTTATTTACTTTCAATTTATTTACATACTTTCAAATAAAATGAGAGAAAAGTTCAGTCATGTGGCCTTTTCTTCATGTATCAGATTCAGATGAAATAAAACAATATTTGGAAGTTCTTCCTTTCTGGAAAGACATTTTTGCAAAGTGTATAAATTTTTACATGAAGTAGGTGGACAGATTCCTTACAATTTATTTATTTATTTTTTTAAAAAGGCTAATCATGCCTTAATTATTAGTGCCTTGGAGGAATAATGAAGAATCCTTCTGCCACCCAAATCTCCAGATATCAGATCTTCATAGTACATGTAACAGGGCAATCCTAAAGAACCTACGTCTTTTATAAGCAAACTTTGTAGCACAGATTAATCAGGAACAATAAATATTCAGAGCCCTGACAATACATTTGATGATACTCAGGATGGAGATTCTTCTGGGAGGTATATGCCTGGGAGAAGCTCTTGTATACCGAGGTGGGGGGGGGAAGGGGTTATGTGCTGGGGTTGTGACAAAGTCTTCGGTGGCAGGGGGAGACCAGGAGTTTGCAAAGGCTCCCTTAAGGTGCCATTCAGGAGCACTGGGTCGCAGTCCAGTGGCTTGTGAGGTTTATTGCAGGTTGTGCTCTTCATGTACCATGGAAGTCAGGGACCTATAGTGCTAAGATAACCTAAGAACATAATAATAATAATTTCTTATATACCGCTATACCGTGAAGTCCGAAGCGGTTTATAGCCTTATTGGGATAGACAAAAGGTCGATCAAGCCCAGTAGCCTATTCTCACAGTGGCCAATCCAGGTCACTAGTACCTGGCCAAAACCCAAAGAGTAGCAACATTCCATACAGAACCCCTAGGAGTAACAAGATTCCGGAATCCCAAAGAGTAACAAGATTCCGGAATCCCAAAGAGTAACAAGATTCCGGAATCCCAAAGAGTAGCAACATTCCATACAGAACCCCTAGGAGTAACAAGATTCCGGAATCCCAAAGAGTAACAAGATTCCGGAATCCCAAAGAGTAGCAACATTCCATACAGAACCCCTAGGAGTAACAAGATTCCGGAATCCCAAAGAGTAACAAGATTCCGGAATCCCAAAGAGTAACAAGATTCCGGAATCCCAAAGAGTAGCAACATTCCATACAGAACCCCTAGGAGTAACAAGATTCCGGAATCCCAAAGAGTAACAAGATTCCGGAATCCCAAAGAGTAACAAGATTCCGGAATCCCAAAGAGTAGCAACATTCCATACAGAACCCCTAGGAGTAACAAGATTCCGGAATCCCAAAGAGTAACAAGATTCCGGAATCCCAAAGAGTAGCAACATTCCATACAGAACCCCTAGGAGTAACAAGATTCCGGAATCCCAAAGAGTAACAAGATTCCGGAATCCCAAAGAGTAACAAGATTCCGGAATCCCAAAGAGTAGCAACATTCCATACAGAACCCCTAGGAGTAACAAGATTCCGGAATCCCAAAGAGTAACAAGATTCCGGAATCCCAAAGAGTAACAAGATTCCGGAATCCCAAAGAGTAGCAACATTCCATACAGAACCCCTAGGAGTAACAAGATTCCGGAATCCCAAAGAGTAACAAGATTCCGGAATCCCAAAGAGTAGCAACATTCCATACAGAACCCCTAGGAGTAACAAGATTCCGGAATCCCAAAGAGTAACAAGATTCCGAAATCCCAAAGAGTAGCAACATTCCATGCAGAATCTCAAAAAAACGGTGACGGGACATTCGCGCACGAGACTTCAGCATGCTGACCGTAGCGCCGACAATTTGGCGCAAGATAGCAGCGCGCCGCCTAAAAAGTGACTTTTAAAGAGCTCCGACTCGGGGGGTGGGGGTGGGGTTGGTTTACTTCAGACTCTTCGCGCTGCCTTTGGGGGTGGGTGGGGGGTGCAACTCCTCACATTATAGAGAAAACTTAACTTTTTCCTAAAAAAATCGGGAAAAAGTTAAGTTTACTCTATAATGGAGGGTTCCAACCCCCCCAACGGCAGCGCGAAGAGTATGAAGTAAACTGGGGTGTCCCCACTCACACCCCGCGTTGGAGCTCTTTAAAAGTCACTTTTTAGGCGGCACACTGGTGTCTCGCACCGAATTGGCGGCACTGCAATGTCGGTGCGCTGAAGTCTCGCGTGTGAATAACATATTAACATAGTAGATGACGGCAGATAAAGACCCGAATGGTCCATCCAGTCTGCCCAACCTGATTCAATTTAAATTTTTAAATTTTTTCTTCTTAGCTATTTCTGGGCAAGAATCCAAAGCTCTACCCGGTACTGTGCTTGGGTTCCTACTGCCAAAATCTCTGTTAAAACCTGACTATGAACCCACAAAACAGCAGCATTCTGGAATCCAATATAATAGCAACATTCTAGAATTCCAAAGAGTAGCAACATTCCATACAGAATCCCAAAGAACAGCAAGATTTCGGAATCCCCAAAGTAGCAACATTCCATGCTACCGATCCAGGGCAAGCAGTGGCTTCCCTCATGTCTTTCTCAATAACAGACTAAGGACTTTTCCTCCAGGAACTTGTCCAAACCCTTCTTAAGATACTGCAGGTTAATTGATGGTAGGCTGTAGTCAAGAAGATACTTAAAGACTACATTATCAGCTCCATTAAGGCATAAAGGTGATGGATTTGATATATTGCTTTTCTGTAGTACAAGTCGAGTGGTTTATGTTTATTACATGCAAGTACTTTCACTCTCCCTAGTGGGCTTATAATTTAAGTTTTTATTGCAATGGTGGGTTAGGTGACTTATCCAGAATCACAAGGAACCACAGTGGGAATCAACCCAGTTTGCCAAGCTCTTAGCCCACCACACTAATCCTTAAGCTACTTCTCTGCTTCCTGTAAGAAAAGCCTAAAGTGGCTAGAGCTCTTCACCTTGGAGAAAAGACGGCTCAGAGGAGATATGATAGGTCTATAAAATAGTAGAGTGGAATGGGTAGACATGAATTGCATGTCTACTTTTTCCAAAAATACTTGGAATAGGGGATATTCAATGAAGCTACTAAGTAGTACATTTAAAACAAACTGAAGAAGATATTTCTTCAAGTAACATGTAATTAAACTCTGGAATTTGTTGGCAGAGAATGTGGTGAAAGCAGTTAGCTTAGCAGGGTTTAAAAAAGGTTAGGCTAATTTCCTAAAAGTCCATTATTAAGACAGGTTTAGGAAAATCCATTGCTTATTTCTAGGATAAGCAAATAAAATATGATTTACTCTTTTGGGATCTTGCCAGGTACTTGTGACTTGGACTGGATACAGTTGGAAACACAGGATACTGGGCTTGATGGACCTTTGGTCTGTCCCAGTGTGGCAAGACTTCTGTCCTATAGAACAAATTCAAGTTTCTGTGGAAAAAAATAAAGATGCATCAAGTTGGCAGGTCAGTTTGCTATCACAGTTTTTAAATAGAGCCTCTTTTGTCCACTTTCTAGGAATGACATTAGTATGGCAGAGGAGTTTTACTTTTTTTTTTTTTGCAACTTTTGCATGCCTCTAGCCTCTAGGGAAAGCTCTGCATATCTGATCCAGAAGCAGGCTAGATGATGAAGTGCTGTTTTGGGAGTTCTAAGCTAACTACGTTAAAAAAAAAAAATCTCCTTTTTCCGGCAACCCTTTCCATGCCTGCATTCAAGTAACAGGCAAATGGCCCTAGAATAAATGTGTAAGATACAGTATTCCCCTCAAATTCATGGGGGGTTACGTTCCCGGAGCCCCCGCAAGTTTTTGAAAAACCGCAAATATTGTACTTTACTCTGTACAGTACTTTCAACTCGTCTCAAGATCACCCGCATCAACGGGCTTTTAGTTTCGCTTTCATTCGTATGCGGTTTCGCAACCCTCGCTGTCCGCTCTTAGAAACATAGAAGATGACGGCAGAAAAGGGCCATAGCCCATCAAGTCTGCCCACTCTAACAACCCCACCCCCTTGAATTTACCTCCCTAGAGATACCCCATGTGTATCCCATCTACATTTTTACCCCCCTAGAGATCCCACATGTGTATCCCATTTCCTTTTAAAATCCGGCACGCTGCTGGCCTGAATCACTTGAAGTGGAAGTTCATTCCAACGATCGACCACCCTTTCGGTGAAGAAGAACTTCCTTGTGTCGCCATGAAATTTCCCACCCCTGATTTTCAGCGGATGTCCTCTTGTGGCCGAGGGTGAGTTAAAGGTTTCTTTTTCTGTATGCTGATTATCCTGGCCACTTGTACAAAGTTTGGCATAAAGATTAGTAACCGTAAAATTAAATTTCTATAGTTGTTTTCGTCACTTTGTGAGCAGTATAAACTAACGGTTGCTTCCTGTTTCCGGCAAGGCGGGACAGCTGTTGTGTCAGAGGGGACAAAATGGGTGGTGAAGGAAGAGGGTGTCTGAAGGAGAGCAGGCAGATCGCCTCCAGCGGTCCAGGAAGGAGACCAGGAAGCGATGGTGGACCACGGGGAGGGGAGAGCGGGCACCTAATCGTTGTGCTCGAGTGAGGGCGGCCTAACGCTCGCGGCTTGATATCTTTGGTCCCGTACACGGCAGTTAGGAGTGGGATTCATTCGTGTCTGGGTTGGTAATGCTAGCACGGAAACCCCCCACAAATGACTGAGTCCACGAATCTATTACCGGACAGGGAGCTGTTTAATGTAAGCAATCTGAAGTAGATTATATGGCAAGGAGTTATCTTCGGCCTCAAAAAATATGACCCCTATTACGCTAAACTCCACTGGCTGCCGGTGGAGGCAAGGATCATCTTCAAATTCGCCTGCCTCTGCTTCAAAACCCTAGCAGGCTCTTCTCCAATCTACCTAACCGAGCACCTTGAAATTGCTGGCCCCTCTCGTACACGAAACACCCACCTGTTCTCCTTTCCTTCCCTGAAAGGCTGCCTCTACAAGAAATTTCTCGACAGATCCCTTGCATTCCAAGCGGGCAAATGGAACAAATGCCTCACTGCACTCATCTCCAATTCCCCCCCCCCCTCCCTACCAAATGTTCAGGAAGTCAATCAAAACTTACATTTTTGATAAATTCCTCTAACTTCTCCCCCCCCCCTTTTTCCTTGCCTCCTCCTCCTCGGACCTTGACTTACCTCAGTCTCTCGACTCCTCCAATCTTGTCAGCCACCAAACGGCTTAACAAAATGGATCACCCTATCCAACTAATCACCCCTCCTTCGTTACCTCCTTTACTTAATGCCTCTGTTCGACTTTATCGAACTCTACAGTATATATCACTGCTGTATGTAACACTACTGTATGAACTCCGCTATATATATGCAACTTACAGCAAATGTAACTTCTCTGCAATAGTAACCGACCTGAAAAATAACTTCACCGTAAATGTAGCGTCGCCGAAAATGTAAATGTAGCTATGCCAAAAAAAAAAAAAAAGTGTAACTTCGCTGTAATGTACAGTCTCTTCATCTGTTAACCGCATAGAACTTCCATGGTAATGCGGTATACAAAAATAAAGTTATTATTATTATTATCCCCTGAATTCTATGAGTGGAGGAGGTGGCCTGGTGGTTTGAGCGGCTGTCTCAGCACCCTGAGGTTGTGAGTTCAATTCCAACCTGCTCCCTGGTGAATCTGGCAAAGTCACTTAATTCTCCAGGTTAGATTGAGAACCTGCCAGGGCAGATAGGGAAAACGCTCGATTACCGTTCAATGCATTGTAAACCACTTTGGGCGAATCTCTTCGTGAAAAGGTGGTAAATAAAATGTTTAACTCAGATTTAGCCACATAATAACTGCAGTGCAATTGGCATTGGGAAAATTTGCCTCAAGTGCACAGGGCAGAACCTTCAGCCATGCACCCCCAGTCAGGTGACAGCTCAAGACCACCCTTACCCCTCATGTCTGGTATCGAACACAAGAACATAAGAAACGCCTTCACCGGATCAGACCAAGGTCCATCCATTCCGGTGCTCCGCACACGCGGCGGCCCATTTAGGTACTCTTTTTTTGGAGACCCGACTTTACCGTATCCCTCAATATGATATGCAAGAAGGTGTGCATCCAACTTGCGCTTGAATCCCAGTACAGTAGTCTCCGCCACAACCTCCTCCGGGAGAGCGTTCCAAGCACCCACCACGCGCTGTGTGAAACGGAACTTCCTGGCATTTGTCCTGAACCTGCTGCCACTCAGTTTCAGGCTATGACCCCTTGTCCATGTCACATCTGAAAATGTTAGCAATGCTTCTTCTTGGTTTATTTTCTCAAATCCTTTTAATATTTTAAAAGTCTCTATCAAATCGCCTCTCAATCTTCTCTTCTCGAGGGTGAACAGTCCCAGTTTCCTGAGTCGTTCTTTGTAGCTCAAATGCTCCATTCCTTTGACAAGTTTCGTGGCTCGCCTCTGCACTTTCTCCAACAGAGTTATATCCCTCTTGAGGTATGGAGACCAGTGTTGGACACAATATTCTAAGTGCGGTCTGACCATTGTTCTATACCATCCATAGTCCAGCATCTCTCCCCTTTGCTACCACCACATGGTGTCCAACATTTCCTCTCCTACCATCTTCTCCCCTCCGTCGCATCTAGCATATCTCCCCTTTCTCTCACATGTTCACTCTCTTCTGTTCCCCCCCCCTCTTTCCCTATCAAGGTGCTCAGCAACTCACTCCCCACCCCCATGGTGCGTTCAGCAGTTCCCCTCCATGCCTATAGAAAATTAACGATATTAATCCGTTACGATATCAATTGGTATCTATGACATGTTATTAACTTTTATCTGTTTGTAAGCTGTTTCTATGCAAAGCTATGTTAGTATCTTTTAGCTATGAATTTTAAGACTTCTTTGTATGTTTATTTTACTACTAGTCTTCAAGCCTGTTACGTTAACGGGTGCTAGAACAGGTGTGTCTGTCTTTCTTTCTGTTTCTCTCTCTCTCCTTGGCAGCTTTCTGTCTGTCTGTCTTTCCTTCTGTCTCTCTCTCTCCTTGGCCGCTGTCTGTCTGTCTTTTTTTCTGTCTGTCTCTCTGGCCCCCTGTCTGTCTGTCATTCTTTCTGTCTGTGTCTCTCCCTGGTCCCCTGTCTGTCTGTCTTTCTTTCTCTCTCGCTCCTTGACTGCTGTCTGTCTGTCTCTCTGGCCCCCTGTCTGTTTGTCATTCTTTCTGTCTGTCTGTCTCTCCCTAGCCCCTTGTCTGTCTGTCTTTCTCTCTCTGGCCCCCCGAGCAAACCAAGATTGCTTCCTGACCCCCAGCACACCCCTCCCCCCAAAGCAGCCCCTTTTCCCTCTCCCCCTCCACTTCCCTGTGCAGCAGTAGCAGCCGGACACCTCGTAGCACCCGCACCCTGTCCGCTTCGTCCAGGCCAAAGGACACCCTCCTGCCATTGCTCTCACCGCTACTCAAACCGCCATACAAGCCAATGCATGCGCCACAAGCCGACGCATGCCGCATGTCGCACGCGGCACAAATCGAACACGGCCACAGAGTCACACATCACGGAGTCAAGACAAGTGAGCGCCAGTATAGTCTTGCCTGATCTGCCGAGCGACTGAGAAAGCCATGTGCGTGTGTGCCTTTGAAGTTAGCAATCTCGCCTACGACAATATCGCTTACAAAAATGTGACAAAGAACAGGCCCAAGAACTGAACCTCGAGGCACATCACTGGTGACATCCCTTTCCTTAGAACGATCTCCATTGACCACTATCCTCTGTCTCACCTTCCACTCAACCAGTTCCTAATCTAGTCTTTTTGGGGCCTATACCAAGGACACTCAAGTTTATTTATTAGACGCCTGTGTGGAATAGTGTCAAAGGTTTTGCTAAAATCTAAATACACCACATCTAGCGAACCCCCTCCGTCCTCTGGTCACCCAGTCAGAGAAATTGATCAGATTTGTCTGACAAGACTTGCCTCTAGTGAATCCATGTTGCCTTGGGTACTGGATTCCAGAAATGTTGCTATTTCTCTGTTTTGAAAGCGTTTCCATACCGGCCTGTAGTTCCCTACTTATTCTTTACTTCCACTTTTGTGGAGAGTGACCACCTCTGCCCTTCTCCAGTACTCCGGTACCACTCCCGACTCCAGAGAAGCATTGACAAGGTCAGTCAGGAGCCACAAGAACTTCCCTAAGTTCCTTCAGTACCCTCAAATGTACGCCATCCAGGCCCAACGTTTTGTCCACCTTAGGTTTAGCCAGCTCCTCACAAAAATCCTCTGAAAATTGTTCAGGATTTTTACCACATCTCCATTTCTATTTTTGTGCTTGTCTTCTGCAGTTCTTCTCCAGGCTCTTCAGCTGTGAACACAGAACACAAATATTTGTTAAGCAATTCAGCCTTTTCTTGATCACTTTCTCCATAGTCTTCCTCTTCACCTTTGAGTCTCACAACTTCACTTTTGTA
The DNA here is from genome assembly GCF_902459505.1 of Geotrypetes seraphini. NCBI lineage: Eukaryota > Metazoa > Chordata > Amphibia > Gymnophiona > Dermophiidae > Geotrypetes > Geotrypetes seraphini. The sequence continues at coordinate 11,378,193 of NC_047094.1, read as the reverse complement.
CTTCCCTCCTATCACTAATATAATCTAAAAAATGTCTTGTCAGCTATTTTTTTCTTCCAATTGTATCTTGTTTTCCTGGTCACTCTACCAGCTTCTATTAATTTTTCCAGATATTTTTGCCCGTCTTCCTCCTGCGAGTGCTGTGAAAATTATATTCTTTGAAAATCCAATGGACCAACAGCTCTATCTAAGCCAATTAGAGCAAGCGAGGTTGTTTTCTTCTTAATCGCAATTAAATCTATCTCAAAACATTCTCTGTGTTTTCACTGTGAATCTACTCTGTACCAACCTGTGATGTTTTTAGAGCAGTGAGGAGATGTGATAAGATTTACACTTGGCTGAGAGGCCTTTTAGAACTCACACGGTGAAAATCAAGCCAAATCCATAGACAAGTTGTAAAGGGCAAAGGATCACGGATTCGATAGTCTGCCTTTCTGTGATACAACCTAAGCAGTTTCTCTCTCCAGCTTTTCCAATCATAGCTTCCAGCAGCCCACTGAAAACATTACAGGTCTGCAGCTGCGGCCTGCACTTTGACCACGAGATACAAAAGACAATATAACCTAGTAGATGACGGCAGATAAAGACCCAAATGGTCCATCTAGTCTGCCCAACCTGATTCAATCTCAAAATTTGTTGGGTTTTTTTTTTTCTTCTTCTTCTTCATATCTATTTCTGGGCAAGAATCCAAAGCTCTGCCCAGTACTGTTCTTAGGTTCCAACTCCTGAAGTCTCCATCAAAGCTCGCTCTAGTCCATCTACGTCCTCCCAGCCATTGAAGCCCTCCCCAGCCCATCCTCCCCCAAACGGCCATATACAGACATAGACCGTGCAAGTCTGCGCAGTACTGACCTTAGTTCTTCACTATTTACTATTATTTTTTGATTTTAGATCCTCTGTGTTCATCCCACGCTTTTTGGAACTCCGTCACCATTTTCCTCTCCACCACCTCTCTCGGGAGCGCATTCCAGGCATCCACCACCCTCTCCGTAAAGAAGAATTTCCTTACATTGCTCTTGAATCTCCCACCCCTCAGCCTCAAATTATGCCCTCTGGTTTTACCATTTTCCTTTCTCTGGAAAAGATTTTGTTCTACGTTAATACCTTTCAAGTACTTGAATGTCTGAATCATGTCTCCCCTGTCCCTCCTTTCCTCTAGGGTCGACATATTCAGGGCTTCCAGTCTCTCCTCATATGTTTAGGGACAGATTCTTCAGGCTGAAGGGGACAACAGGTACGAGGGGGCACTCGGAGAAACTGAAGGGAGATAGGTTCAGAACGAATGCAAGGAAGTTTTTTTTCACCCAGAGGGTCGTGGACACTTGGAATGCGCTACCGGAGGAAGTGATCAGGCAGAGTACAGTACAGGGATTCAAACAGAGACTGGATGGATTCCTGAGGGATAAAGGGATCATGGGATACTGAGAAAGCTAACCAGAAAATAAATGTAGAAACCCAACCAGGTCGTGCAGGTGCAAGACCGGAGGGCTAGGACTTGATGGGAAGATAGGACTCAATTAGGAAACCGAGGTGGCATGGGGGCCCCTTCTGGTGATTTAGACAGGTCGTGACCTGTTTGGGCCGCCGCGGGAGTGGACTGCTGGGCAGGATGGACCTGTGGTCTGACCCGGCGGAGGCACTGCTTATGTTCTTATGTTCTTATGTTCACCTGCTTTGGCTTTCAGTATCTATAGAAGTCCATGGTTCATCTCTCTCTTGTCTAAAAACTTTAGCGATACTGGGGGGTCATTTCAGATGGCTTTAGAAGCAATTTTCGAAAGCCACCGCTTACATGTGTAGTAGAGAATGACACGGTGACAAAATTCATCACCGTTCCCATCCCCACGGAAAACCGCGGTAAACAACCTTCTTATCATTCTTTAAGGAGAGAGGGAAAAATCAGAGTATGAATGGCCACAACCACTGACCCGCAAGCTTTGCTTTGAAGAATGCTGGTGTAGAAGGACTGAGGTTGAAACAGACACTACAGAATGACAGTCTCTGGTATCCAGATATTGTGATGTCATAATGCCTCATTCCACCAGTGCCTAAGAGCCAATCACATCAGTGATATCACAATGGCTTCATTATCCTTGGCTTCCATAAGAATCAGAGTATGAATGGCCACAACTATTGACCCGCAAGCTTTGCTTTGAAGAATGCTGGTGTAGAAGGACTGAGGTTGAAATAGACACTAGAAAATGACATGGGATTATTTCCTGCGGTTATCCGCGGGGACGGGAACGGTGATGAATTTTGTCACCGTGTCATTCTCTAATGTGTAGCTCTTCGGTCTGTACTTCTCAATAAAATGTATACCAAATTAGGGTTACCAGATTTTCTGTAACAAAAATCTGGGCCCATGGTCCCGCCCCCAGGTCCGCCCAGTTCTCCCCTGCTCCGTTCCGCCGGAGCCCCGCTCCATTCGCCCCTCAACCTGTCCATTTGTCGGGAGGGCATCTGCGCAGGTGCTGGTGTGATGAGATGATGTCACGCCCATGCACGTGATATCACCGCGTCGCATCCGCCCATGCGCAGATGCCGTCCCGACGTCGCTGCTAGGTGGAAGCTTTTCAAAACCCGGACAAAGTGCCAGGTTTTGAAAAGCCATTTGGACCCCTGGACATGTCCTCGAAAAAAAGGACATGTCTGGGAGAAATCCGGGCGTCTGGTAATCCTATATTATGCATTGAACTTACGGCTATGCGGTCTAGAAATCTGCTATTAAGTTATGTTATGTATGTCAAACTAGATTTACTCTGTGTTGTGTAAATTTAGGATGGACAAACGGTATGATATGTACGTCAATTTGTAACCCAATTTTGACTACAGTACTCCCTCGCGAATTTGTGGTTCAGGATTCGCGGCCTCAGTCATTCGCGGGGGGGTGGGGGTGGAGGTTTCTTCTTCCTCTTGCTGCTTTCGAGAAGGGCCGGCGCTCCGGTGAATAATAATAATAATCAGTTTATATACCGCAAGGCCGTAAAGTTCTATGCTATTTACAATAGTTTTTAAAAAGACAAAAGAAGTTGACTAGAACTAAAAAAGTTAAAAGCCAATAATTAGAGACACTAAAATGATCAAAATAGTGCATAATAAAATTTACAAATTAGCTGCCTAAATACTTTGAAAACAGATATGGTTTTAGATGTCTCCTAAATTCCCCATAAATGTCAGTAAGCAAAAGCAATTGTGGAGAGAACAAGAGGGGATCGATTCCGTACAAACGTAAGGAAGTTCTTCTTCACCCAGAGAGTGGTAGACAACTGGAACGCTTTTCCGGAGTCTGTCGTGGGGGAAAACACCCTCCAGGGATTCAAGACGAAGTTAGACAAGTTCCTGCTGAACCAGAACGTACGCAGGTAAGGCTGGTCTCAGTTAGGGCTCTGGTCTTTGACCAGAGGGCTGCCGTGTGGGCGGACTGCTGGGCGCGAAAGACCACTGGTCTGACCCAGCAGCGGTAATTCTTATGTTCTAAATCCTTACCCCATGACGCTGCTTGATATGAAAAAAGATTTTGTGATGTTTTTTAAAGTTTACATCCTCTAACAGGCGGAAAAACAAAATTCTGATGTGAGTTTCTCTTCTGTCTGTTGGTTGCAAAAGAGAAAAACTCAATTATATATTTGGGAGCTAAACCAAAGAAAGCCTTAAAACAGAAGCAACTGAACTTAAACTTCACCCGCACCGCCATTGAAGGACCCGTGAGGAGAAGCAGCAGCTGCGAGGGAGATTGGGGAGGGGGGAGAGAGAGAGAGAGGAGATCGGTGGCAGTTGAGGCGGTAGAGCGCGCGCACGCGATGGAGCCTTCCAGCCGATGGCGACCAATGGCAGCTGCTGCTCGGCTGAGAATGGCTCACCATCACCGTGGCAGCGAGAAGCCAAAAATGGAGCGGGGAGGGCATTTTTGGACTTCGTCTTTGTGAAATGAGGACGTCGTGTCATAAGGAGGGGCCCAACAGAAGGAAGACAGTGAGCATCGTCGAACAGGCCTGTGTGGAGATCGGCTTGCTCTTCTACAAAGTGTGTGCCAGCGGCAGGGACGGAAGCCAGCTGGAGCCGCCAGACCCGTGAGCAAGGGTGGGGAGGGGTTGGAGCCCTCTGCACCCATGAGAGATGGGGAGGGGATGGACTCCGCCGGACCCGTGAGGGAGGAAAATCAAACACCTACATTTGTTTCACTCAGGACTCCCGAGGGGTAGGGATGCCTGGAGCCTCGAGGGGGGACTGTGATCATGGGTGGGGTTCCCGTGTAATCAGAGCTTTTTACCGCTCCTACAGAGCGGTAAAAAGCTTTGTTCCCACTCCGGCGGTAAACAGACAAAGGTTTTACCTGTTCTTGCGGTTTGCCACGGTTTTACCGCAGGAACGGGTCACCATGTCATTCTCCATGCTGAAGGGCTTCCCTTGGTTTCCTGGGGGCCTCCCTGGTCTGCCTGTGTTCAGCTTTTATCTGGCTGTCTGGGCCACATCCTTCCGCTCTGTTCTGCAGGATCCAAGGTGGCTCTGAGAAGGAGTGTTGTTAAGAGGAACTGGGAACTTCCTGTACACTCCATCATGTGCCACTTTAAAATCCTCCCCTCCCACCCAAACACTTTTTTTTTTTTAGCATGGTTCTCTTATTGGCATTAATGTATGGAAGTTCCTGCAGTAATGCACTCACACGCGTAAGTTATGAAATCACCACTTACACGTATAAGTGCCAGCACTTCCATGTTCAAAACATAACATAAACTTTTATTTGTATACCGCCATACACCGTGGCGTTCGATGCAGTTAAGCAGGAGTTAACTGAAGAGATCGTCCATAAGAGGTAAGTTTGCAATTCCAAGTAACAGAGGACCACGGAAAAGTCGGAGTCGAGAACAAAGGAAGTAGGGAATCCAAGGAGAACTCGAGTCAAACAGTTCTTTATTGAACATGTTTCTTTGTGAAACGACATTCCCGCCCGATGCCCTACACTCTCCGCATGTGCTCGTATTTCCTGGCGTCCCTGTCTGTATTTTTTTTTTTTTTTTTAAGGCTTCAAATTCACAAGCCTGGTGTAAAATGCTTGGGAAATTATGAACGCCCTGGGCTGGACGTTCCATCCTTACCTAGACAACACGGTGCAAAATCAGGTTCACTGTGTTTTTATGAAAAACTCTAATCCACAGCATCTTCTCCATTTTTATCTCCATAGAACAACTGCTCTCGCCCACCACTTACGAGGTATTCAGGAAGCGCCTCAAAACTCACCTGTTCCTGAAGAATCTAGACAGCTGACCCGTTCCTCTCTTTCCCCTCTATAACGGTTTTCTCACCCTATCCCCCTCTTGTTTTCCCATCCCTTAAGTTCTCTCAACTTGTACTTCACTAATCTTTTGTAAACCGCATAGAACTTTACGGTACTGCGGTATATAAACTGTTATCATTATTATAGCCTTGTCAGGGAGTCTTTAAACTGTCCTAATTATACAGTTCTCAGCACTGAGGACTGTCTCTTTCACTTTATAGTGGGATAACCTTTTCAGCTGCCACACTGTCTTCGAGTCACCCTGCTAAGAACATTCTTTGTACCGTTAGCTGGCAACAGTTAAATTTCCTGCCGCTGGACATAATCTTCTAAGGTTTCCATTTCTCCCATAGCAGACTTCACGTGTGGTAAAAGCGTCTAAATTCTGAGGCTGAGGTAAGGGTAAAAGCAGCGAGGAAGGATGGAGCCACTTCGCAGCTCATTCCCGTCACGATGTCTGCACAATTATAGTTTATATAGTTTATAGTTTATTCAATTTTTGATTAAACGCCTTTTCGATACTACAAAGCGTTGTACAAAGTAAAAAGTATTAACATTTAACAAAAATGACAATTAAACATACTTTCCTATAGTAAACTACAAGACTACAGACCGTACAAACTGGGTAAATGTTGACCCGTAGGCCGTAGAAACATAAGGAAAAGGGGGAAGAAATACACTTGTAATAGGAAAGTGAGGAACATATAAGGGAAAAACACTTAGGAACTGGGGAGCAGTATAAAATTAATAGTTAAGGGAAAGTAGTTCAGTTAAAAGCATCGTTAAAAAGAAAGCACTTTAAATTGCTTTTAAAATTTTTTAGGTTTTTTTCCATTTTTATATACAAAGGGAGAGCGTTCCAGATTGTAGGGGCTGTAACAGAAAACGTAGAGGTGCGACGCGTGCCAATGATTTTTAAAGAGGGAATATTAAGGTTATATTGAGAGATGGATCTTAAAGTTCTTGGGGGGTCGTATGGAATCAGAAGTCTATCTATGAAAGCTGGTGTGTTGGTCTGCGTTGTTTTAAATGCCAGAAGAGCGATTTTATAAGTTATTCTGTGTGAGACTGGCAACCAGTGGGCCTTTTGAAGCAAAGGGGTAACATGATTGTATTTTTTTGCTCCCGAGATTATTTTAATGGCCGTGTTTTGAATAAGCTGCAAGCGTTTTAAATCTTTGTGAAAGATACCATTTAGTAGAGAGTTACAATAATCCATTTTTGAAATTACTAGTGAATGAATCAGAATGTTAAGGGAATTAATATCTAAAAGAGGGGCCAGTGATCTAATCATTCTTAATTTACTCGTTTGGAGTAATTAGCTCGTTTGGAGACTAAATTACCCGATCAGAACATGAAAGGAAGTTAAGGGGGAGGAGCTCTCTCCCAGGACTGGATGACTTATTCAGGTGCAGACAGTGGCGTAGTGAGGGGGGATGGGAGTCGATGGGGGGGGCGGTACACCCTGGGCACTGACGTCACTTCCAGGTGCCGCGTGTAGGAAGTGGCGTCATAGGGAGAGCCGACGGGGTCGCGAGGAGCGCGTGGTTGACCGCCGTGAGCAACAACTTCAACTAGAGGCACGGGGAAGGGGGCCGCAGGCGGGAGAGGGGAAGGATTGGCGGGGGCGGAAACAAGGGCATGGGAGTGACGCCACCGATTACCCTATCAGAAGATGAAAGTAAGTTATGCGGAAGGAGCTCAAGCCCAGGATTGGTTGGATTTTTCAAGTGCAGACAGTGGCATAGTGAGGGGGAGGGAGCAAAAGGGGTGGTACACCCAGGGTGCCTTGTTGGTGGGGGCGCTGGCTCCCCTCATCCACTCTGCCCCTCCCCCTCCACGTGAATGTCTCCCTTCCCTTCCCCCATACCTCCGGTTCAATGGTCTCCAACTCAAACCCTTTGCAGGGCCACATTTTCGATTTGTAGGTACTTGAGAGAGCCTTAGAAAAAATAGTTTATGTCTTATTAAAGAAATTACAATTTTGCAGGATGTAAAACTCTTTATAGTTTATAAATCTTTCCTTTTGACTAAGTATAAATAATAACATTGCAATTTATAGCTAAAGAGATATATGATCATGAAACTGTTTTGTTTTACGTTACTTTTGTGATTATGATAAACATCCCAAGGGCCTCAAAATAGTACCTGGCATGCCGCATGTGACCCCCGGGCCACGAGTTTGAGACCACTGCCTTAACTGTATCCATGACATCCTGTTTGCCTGTTTACATTGTAAGCTCTTTGGAGCAGGGACTGTTTTCTTACTCTTTGTGACTCTGTTCAGCATTGAGTGCGTCTGGTAGCGCTATAGAAATAATTCATAGTAGTAGTGTGTTGAGTTTCAGTCTTTGGGAAGCAGAGTTGAGATTGTGATGTCATAATGCCTCATTCCACCAATAAGAGCCAACTTCATCAATGATGTCACAATGGCAGACAGCAGATTAACCCTTCCCCTTAACTCAGTGGTCTCAATCTCAAACCCTTTGCAGGGTCACATTGTGGATTTGTGGATACTTGGAGGGCCTCAGAAAAAAATAGTTCATGTCTTATTAAAGAAATGCCAAAAAAAAACCCCAACCCCAACAAAAACTATAGAAAAAAATGCAAACCAGAAAACAAAACCAGAACTGCAGTATAAGGTACAAGGTGCAGGAATTTAATTAAGAAATCATAAAATGTATAACATTCATAAAATAAATGACAATTTTGCATGAGATAAAACTCTTTATAGTTTCTAAATCTTACCTTTTGGCTAAGTCTTAATAATAATAATGTCATTTATAGCTAAAGAGACATATGATCAAGAAACTGTTTTATTCTATTTTTGAGATTATGATAAACATACCGAGGGCCTCAAAATAGTACCTGGCAGGCCGCGAGTTTGAGACCACTGCTCTAGCTGAAGCTGAATGAATGAATTTGCCTAACTGCAGGTTCCAGTACCAGAGTGCTTGTTATGATTGTGTGAAATAGGTCTCTTCTATCAAGTTTGTGGCAGGATGGGCTGGGGAGGGCTTTGACGGGAACACCAGAAATTTGGGATGGTTTAGATAGGCTGAAGTGAACTTCGAAGGTTACTCCAGTAGTTGGAACCTAAGCAGCTGAATTCAATCATGAATTTGTCATGCATGGGCCTAGTGGGGCAGACTGGATGGACCATTGGGGTCTTTATTTGCTGTAATCTCCTTTGAGCAGGGACTGTCTTCTTCGTGACTCTGTACGGCACTGCGCGTGTCTGGGAGTGCTATAGAAATAATGATTAGTCGTAAAACTCAGTCCTCGTGTATGCGTGCATGTGGAGTAGATCGCTGGGGGCCACAGATAAGAACATATGAAGCGCCATCTCCGGAACAGACCCTAGATCCATCAAGTCCGGCGATCTGCACACATGGAGGCCCCGCCAGGCGTACCCTGGCATAGTTTTGGTCCCCATATCGCTCCAAGCTTCTCGTAAAGAGAAGTGCATCTAGCCTACCCCTACCCATGTCACTTCATGCCACCCAAGGACAAAGCTGGAGGCTGTGCATTGCCTTTCCAGAAAATCTCTCTGAAGGACATGCAAATTTCTGTCATTCATTCCTTGGAGCACAGAGCAAGCAGCCAAAAAGCCTGGAGGGAAATGAGACCATCTTTTCTTTTCAAGGTTCCTCCAATCGGATTTTCTCTTGTGACCTATGAGAAATAGAAACTATTTTTGTCTCCAGGCCTTTGGCAGGAGGCAAAGAAAAGGGCACGCACGCCTGGAAATGAATGGAGTTATTTAGGTACAAAGGGCAGCTTTCAGTTTGCCTGCTACAAAAGGTTTGAAAGACAAGCAAGCACCAGGCAATGATGTGTCTGAAAAGGTAAAGGGGGACCGATTTGCCAGCCCTAAAATACTGTGCGAGCTCGGTTAGTCAGTGAGGACTTGGAGAAACCCCAATCTCCACTTCATACACTGCTCTGTCTCCAGTGCATATAGCTCACACTTCAGTATCAGCAGAGTCCTGTAAGGGATTTGGGCAGGAGCGATATTTTGATCCTATCCTCAATAGCTGAGAAAATGAATATGAAATCAGATCCAGAAACAACACTTGTGACCAATGCAGAGTGAGAAATGAAAGATTGTTAAAAGAGCTTCAACAACTGGAACGCTCTTCCGGAGTCCGTTATAGGGGAAAACACCCTTCAGGGTTTCTAGACAAAGTTGGACAAGTTCTTGCTAAACTAGTGAGACTGGACTCATTTGGAGCACTGGTCTTGACCCAGGAGCCGCTGCGTGAGCGGACTGCTGGGCAGGATGGACCACGGGTCTGACCCAGCAGCGGCAATTCTTATGTTCTTATAGGGGACATGATTGAACATTCAAGATACTGAAGGGAGACATGATTGAGAGGGGACATGATCGAAACATTCAAGGTACTGAAGGGAATAGACTTAGTAGATAAAGACAGGTTGTTCACCCTCTCCAAAGTAGAGAGAACGAGAGGGCACTCTCTAAAGTTAAAAGGGGATAGATTGTGTACAAACGTAAGGAAGTTCTTCTTCACCAAGAGTGGTAGAAAACTAGAACACTCTTCCGGAGTCTGTCATAGGGGAAAACACCCTCCAGGGATTCAAGACAAAGTAGATAAAGACAGGTTGTTCACCCTCTCCAAGGTGGAGAGAACGAGAGGGCACTCTCTAAAGCAAAAAAGGGGATAGATTCCATACAAACGTAAGGAAGTTCTTCTTCACCCAACTGGAACGCTCTTCCGGAGTCTGTCATAGGGGAAAACACCCTCCAGGGATTCAAGACAAAGTAGATAAAGACAGGTTGTTCACCCTCTCCAAGGTGGAGAGAACGAGAGGGCACTCTCTAAAGTTAAAAGGGGATAGATTCCGTACAAACGTAAGGAAGTTCTTCTTCACTCAGAAAGTGGTAGAAAGCTGGAACGCTCTTCCGGAGTCTGTTATAGGGGAAAACACCCTCCAGGGATTCAAGACAAAGTTGGACAAGTTTCTGATTGAGAGGGGACATGATCGAAACATTCAAGGTACTGAAGGGAATAGACTTAGTAGATAAGGACAGGTTGTTCACCCTCTCCAAGGTAGAGAGAACGAGAGGGCACTCTCTAAAGTTAAAAGGGGATAGATTCCGTACAAACGTAAGGAAGTTCTTCTTCACTCAGAAAGTGGTAGAAAACTGGAATGCTCTTCCGGAGGCTGTTATAGGGGAAAGCACCCTTCAGGGTTTCAAGACAAAGTTGGATAAGTTCTTGCTAACTGGTGAGACTGGACTCATTTGGAGCAGTGGTCTTGACCTTGGGGCCGCCGCGTAAGCGGACTGCTGGGCAGGATGGACCACGGGTCTGACCCAGCAGCGGCAATTCTTATGTTCTTAACACAGGGTTCAAAATAGACAAGACACCTGCCGACTTCTTTAAGTTAACTACGAGGGGGTGCTGAAAAGTTCTCAGCCTAACCCACCAACTTCCTAAATTCTGAGCGTTATTTTGCCACTGGAGCTGAAACGTGTATTATCTTATTTCGTTAGGGGCCCATTTGCAGAAACGAAATTCGCTGTTTTGACCTTGTTTCAGATCATTGATTGAACCATATACATAGTAACATAGTAGATGACGGAACATGAAGACCCGAATGGTCCATCCAGTCTGCCCAACCTGATTGAATTTAAATTTATTTTTGCTTCTTCTTAGCTATTTCTGTGCTTGGGTTCCAGTCTCCGTCAATGCTCAATCCAGCCCATCTACACCCTCGCAGCCATTGAAGCCCTCCCCAGCCCATCCTCCACCAAACGGCCGCAAACAGACACGGACCGAGGAAGTCTGCCCAGTGCTGGCCTTAGTTCTATGTCACTCTCTTCTTGGTTGGGCTGAGAACTTTTCAGCATCCTCTCCTACTGTTAAGAGTTTCAGTCTCTGGTAACCAGATCTGATACTGTGATGTCATAATGCTTCATTCCACCAATAAGAGTTAACCTCATCAGTGATGTCACAATGGCTTGATTGTTCTGTACTTGGTTCACTTTTATTACATCCTCTGAGGGGGTGCTGAAAAGATCTCAGCCCAATCCACCAACTTCCTGAATTCTGAGCGTTATTTTGCCACTGGAGCTGAAACGTGTATTATCTTATTTCGTTAAGGGCCAATTTGCAGAAACGAAATTCGCTGTTTTGACCTTGTTTCAGATCATTTATTGAACCATATACATAGTAGATGACGGCACATGAAGACCCGAATGGTCCATCCAGCAACTCCAAAAAAGGAAGTACATGGGGCTCAGTGGTTAAAGGCACTGCTTCCATCTGCCACAGGTCATGGGTTCAAATCCCTAGTATGGTCAGGTACCCCAGCACATATTCCTATTTTATGGGGGAAGCCTCTTCTTGCCCTGGATCGGTAGTATGGAATGTTGCTACTCTGTGGATACCGAAATCTTGCGATTTGTTGATGCCGTTTTTTTAGGTAGTCTTGACGGAGTTGATGAACTATCCATGATCTTTTTATCTCTCGAGCTACTGGGTCATGGGGCTCATCAGGTGATGAGCGGTGGGACGGCTGGGAGCCTTGCCTGGTGGGTCAGATGACCCGGGTAAAAGGGGCATGAGGGACATGTCACCCCTCTGACCCGTGCTGAGGTGGCAGGGTCGAGGGCACTGACACCACGTATTTTTGGTAGCTCGGGAGGAGCTCTTTTGGTTATGATGTTAATTGAAGTTACGATACCTTAATGTGGTTTAATAAACTGAGCTGCGGCTAATTTTTACCATCATAAAGACTGTAGTGTGTTTGAAGATTGTTTTTATGTTTATTTTATGTTATTATTTAACTATGCATTTGTTTTTATTATGTGTTCATTTTAAATACTGTGGGGCTCATAATCGAAAGAGAAAAACGTCCAAAAACCGGCCTAAGTCAGTACTTGGACGATCGTAAACGACAGACGTCCAAGTGCCGAGATTAAAAACGGGTTTTGGACGTATTTCTAAACGACCTAGGCCTTCATAGTGCTGCTGAACGACCATCGCTAAACGGGGCGTTTCGGGAGGAGTGTCGAGGGCGGGAGTTGGGCGGGACATGGGCCGGCTTAGACTTAATCGTACTGCGTGTATAACCGAAAGTTATACAGCATAGGTTATGAAATAATGATACTTGGACATGTGACTTAGACCATTTAAAACATGGTCTAAGTCACAAAAATCCACCTAAAGTCACCAAATAAGCACTGCAAACACATAATACAGACCCCCACCCACTACCCTAGTGATCACCGACCCTTCCCCACCACCCTATAAAGATATTAATCACAACTTGAAAATTGTGCCTCCAGACCATCATCACCTGGCAGCCTGGCATAGGAAAGCCTAGTCGTCCAGCACAGAGGCGGCTTAAGCCATCTTGGGGGTGGGTTAGGGACCCATGGAGAGGAGGACCCATGCCCATAAGCCCCTGTAATCACTGTAATGATACTTAAACATGTGCACTCCCCTATATACCTCCAAAACCCTTTTTTACTGGCATATAAGTGGCTCCTGCAGCCATAATAATAACTTATAATAATAACTTTATTTTGTATACCGCCATACCCAGAGAGTTCTAGGCGGTTCACAGCAGTTAATAAGATTACACACGAAAATAGGGCTTTTAGGGTGGTAGATAAGTGGGTTTAGGGGTTTATTGAGGTGGTTTGGGGGGCTCACCATGACCTATAAGGGAGCTGTAGTGAGATGAAGACATGGCACCCTTTTTGTGAAGTTCACAGCAGTGCCCTGTAAAGTACCCCACTATTTAGGTGCCATGTCTGGGTGTTCAGTCCATGACTTTGCGAACTCCTCCCACGTCCAACAGGGCTTGTTCTAGGCGTTTTTGACTTGGACGAAAATTTGGACAAAAATGTGGTATAAAGATGGACGATTTAGCGGCTTGGACGATCAGATCAGCTGGACGTATAGTTAGACGATTTTCGAAACAAAAAAATTTTGGACGTATTTTTCAAAAATGTGTCCTAGGCTGTTTTTTTTACTTTGGACGACTTGTGGCTTAGACGAAAACGGACTTAGATGTTCCTTTCGATTATGCCCCTCCACATATGTAAATTTTGTAAACCGTGTAGTTTTAAACGGTATATAAATTTTTAAAATAAATAAATATTTGGGGTTCCGGAATCTCGCTTACTCTGAGATTCTGGAATGTTGCTACTCCTTGGGTTTTGGCCAGGTACTAGGGACCTGGATTGGCCACCGTGAGAACGGACTACTGATCTTGATGGGCCATCGGTCTGACCCAGTAAGGCTATTCTTATGTCCTTAACTTGCTGCTCGTGCCAGCGTTGGCTCTCCCTCTGACATCGCTTCTGGGTCCAGTGCAGCGAATCGGTGGTGCTGTTTGCGCTGGGGAAGTTAAAAGAGGTACAGGGTAAGGAAGGGGTGGTGTGCACGCCGTGGGGGAGGTGAGGAAGGAGCGGAGGCAGAGAAGAGGGCGGGGAGGGGGCGCCCTGCGCCGAGCGCCTCCACTGCTACCCACGGTTGCATTCACACACTCTCTCACATTCAAATCTACATAAGTGCACGTGCTCTTCCATGGACGTTACACTTTAATAACTTTAAGCAATAATTTATTTAAAGATTTTATTTTACAGTTATATACTCTGATAGGTTAAGAAATAAGGGTACACTCCAGCAGCAACTGTGTATGATGCAGTAAAACCCTGAAAACATCTAAAGCATTTTAATATTTTAAAATAAACATTAAAAAAAAAAAATATATATATATAAATGTATGTCTTTACTTTTCCCCATGTGCGTGCATTCAAGTTTTCCTTGACTCAACAAAAGAGGGCCCTGAAGAGAATTTGATTCCCGTTGATCCGTGCGCAGCTTATGTGAAATGCAATTACTCTTCCGCTTCCAAAACAATGACAAAGTTGACTATCTTAATATCCATCTCACGAGTATCTTCAAACTGTTCTAGTACTTATACTCTGTTAAGGGCTACCAAGTGACTCCCAGGGGTGTTGGAATAAGTGATCCAGGCCACATTTTGTCTCTTGGTATTCATACACTGGTAACCCTGATGTACGGTCACCAAATTTAACGCCTGGAAAATCCGGACCCCCCTAGACCCGCCCCCAGGTACACCCCATCCCAGCCCCGTCACGCTCTGGTTCCACCCTGTCACGCCCCCAAGCCCGCCCCAGCCCTGCCCCCCCACCACTGCCTTCTCTCGTCGGGCAGGACATCCATGCATGCGACACAATGATGTGTATGCGTGTGACATCATCGTGTCATATACGCGGATGCCCTCCTTCACGAAGGAAAGCTTTTCAAAACCCGGACAAAGTGCTGGGTTTTGAAAAGTCGTCCGGACATGTTCGGGGAAATCCGGACAGCTGGTAACCCTACCCTGATGCCCCTGAGGACTGCAAGATGGGTGGAGCCAAGATGGGATCAACCTGAGCAGCTGATCTTCAGCCAATTGGGTAACCCCACACCAGGGTTTCACGTTGTAACCTCCCACCTATTCTCAAATCACCAAAGGGACAAATCTATTCAGGGGTGTCTAAATGTAGGTACGGCAAAGAAGAATTCCTAGACGAGGAAGTCAAAATATTGGGCAGCGTCGCTTGTAGATCAGGATTGCAGCCTGGAAGGGTCCTGAGGGAGAAGTTATCAACATGGGCGACCATTAAGATGGGCTATTTTACCACTAATTCATGTTTTCTTTTGTTTTTTACCTTTGTTCATTTCATAGACGGTACAGGTTCTAGTTTATGCATTGACTACCACCTATGCCCAAGATTTGCACCTAGCCAGGTGCGTCTATTCACACCTGCTAAAACCTGGTGCAAAACCTCAGCCTTAAGGTTAAATATGGCTCCCACCCCCCTTATTCTATAATTATATATGTAACTCACAGAACACCCCTGATCTACTCATGACCCTCCCATTTCTGCACCCCCTTTTCTGAGTCACATGTAAAATTTAGGCACTGATCCCATGCCTAAATTTACATGCATCTCAAGAACATAAGAATAGCCTTACTGGGTCAGACCAATGGGCCATCAAGCCCAGTAGCCAATCCAAGTCCCTAGTACCTGGCCAAAACCCAAGGAGTAGCAACATCCCATTATCTCAGAGTAAGCAAGATTCCGGAACCCCAAATAGGAGCAACATTCCGTGCAGAATTCCCAAAGAGTAGCAACATTCCAGCATCTCAAAGAATAGCAAGATTCCAGAACCCCAAATAGGAGCAACATTCCATGTGCAGAATCCCCAAAGAGTAGCAAGATTCTAGAATTCCAGAGAGTAGCAACATTCCATTATCTCAGAGTAAGCAAGATTCCGGAACCCCAAATAGGAGCAACATTCCATGCGGAATCCCCAAAGAGTAGCAAGATTCTAGAATCCCAGAGAGTAGCAAGATTCCAGAACCCCAAATAGGAGCAACATTCCATGCGGAATCCCCAAAGAGTAGCAAGATTCTAGAATTCCAGAGAGTAGCAACATTCCATTATCTCAGAGTAAGCAAGATTCCGGAACCCCAAATAGGAGCAACATTCCGTGCAGAATTCCCAAAGAGTAGCAACATTCCAGCATCTCAAAGAATAGCAAGATTCCAGAACCCCAAATAGGAGCAACATTCCGTGCAGAATTCCCAAAGAGTAGCAACATTCCAGCATCTCAAAGAATAGCAAGATTCCAGAACCCCAAATAGGAGCAACATTCCATGTGCAGAATCCCCAAAGAGTAGCAAGATTCCGGAAGCCCCAGAGTAGCAACATTTTTTTACTGTTAACAGTAAAATAAACCTGTCTTAAGAGTAGTCCAGGTTGATAACGTCCCTCCTAAAAGTGCAGCCAACAAAGGGGGACGGGCAGTCCACAGATTTTTGTTTTGTGTCACTTCCTGGGTCATTTGCAGCATTGTTCGTTTTGTTTCGCTTTGGTTGGTCTCCATTTTCATTTTGTTAACCAGGTGTATTCTTTAAAAAAGGAGTCCCCCCCCCCTTTCCGACAGTGTGCACTCTTTGCAAATACCCCCAAATTCTATAAAAAGCACTAAAAATTGCATGTTCCCAACCTGCACGCGCAATTTTGTTGAATAACATGCCAATTAGAACAAATAATTGGACTCTTAATGAGCAATTACCAGTACTAATTAGTTTTCATTAAGCTCTGGAACGCGTTGCCAGAGGTTTTGTTAAAAGCAGATAATGTAGCTGATTTTAAGACAGCTTTGGACAAATTCCAGGAGGAAAAGCCCATAGTCTGTTTTTAAGACATGGGGAAGCCTCTGCTTGCCCTGGATCAGTAGCATGGAATGTTGCTACTCTGGGGATTCTGGAATCTTGCTACTCTTTGGGGATTTTGCACGGAATGTTGCTCCTATTTGGGGTTCCGGAATCTTGCTTACTCTGAGATAATGGGATGTTGCTACTCCTTGGGTTTTGGCCAGGTACTAGGGACTTGGATTGGCTACTGGGCTTGATGGCCCATTGGTCTGACCCAGTAAGGCTATTCTTATGTTCTTGAGATGCATGTAAATTTAGGCATGGGATCAGTGCCTAAATTTAACATGTGACTCAGAAAAGGGGGTGCAGAAATGGGAGGGTCATGAGTAGATCAGGGGTGTTCTGTGAGTTACATATATAATTATAGAATAAGGGAGGTGGGAGCCATATTTAACTGAGGTTTTGCACCAGGTTTTAGCAGGTGTGAATGGAAGCGCCTGGCTAGGTGCAAATCCTGGGCATAGGTGCTAATCTATAAACTGCACCCAGCAGCATAGTGAGGGAAGGAGGTGCCTGGGGTGGTGGCACCCAGCATCATTGAACCGTGCACCCCCTGTGCACCTCCCCCCTGCATTCTTCTCCACCATCTCTTCAAATCTTCACCAGCATCTCCTACTTTCAGCTCGCACCAGCTTCAGCTCTTCCTCTGACATCACTTCCTGGTCCTGTGACCAGGAAGTGACATTAGAAGGCGAGCTGAGGCCAGAGTGGGCAGCAGGTAGGAGACGCTGCTGGTGACAATTTGAAGAGGCAGGTGGTCAGAGAGGCAGAGAGGTGCCGGCGCCCCTGCCAGGATGGCACCTGGGGCAGTCCGACCCCGCCCCCTCGCTACGCCACTGACCACGCCTAACTTTAAGAACAATTTATAGAAGAGAGCTCAGCATTTCTTTTTCTTTTTTCAGTGTCAGTCCATAATGTGCACTCTTACCTGAATAATTTATACTTGTGCAACGGTTTATGCATGTGTGCCAGTTCACACATGCATGCATTCTTTGCAAAGAGTGCATACTAATATCATCAGACACACGCACACCCCCCCCCCCCATAAAATTCTGGCTTTGGTTGTTAATGATGTGGATACATTTCCCATGTTGTTGCAAATGGCAGCCCATCCCTATTCCCTACTTCCAAGTCCACCCTGACTGGGAAACATTTCCAGCAAGCAGTCACGGCCTCTCCACCTTCCTGCTACTTTCTTGCATTCAGGATTGGTTTCCCACCACTTTTTAATGCAATGCGCAAACACCAAAGAAAGTCTTAAGGCAAACGTAGATCTCATTGGGTGAAGAAAAAATAAAGAGGCCTGTATGTGATTGCATACCTATCTGTACATATATGGACCAGCAGAAAAAATATACCTAGGAGGAGAGTGCAATAACTGCCATAGTTATGCGTTGCCTGAGACTGAATTATTCAATGTGGTATTCCCTTGATAATGATCTATTTCCTTTCAGGGAGCCAAGATAGATTTACGATCAACCAGAATTAAGGAATGGGTTTTACTTTGGTATGTGAAATAACTGGGACAGAGTTAGACTTATCATATGGTCAAATCAACTATGAATTAGAGAGTTGTGCAGGGACATAAATCCCACCCATCCCTGCCCGTCCCCACCAGGATCCTCTCTGTCCCCACCCATCACCGCAAGGAATTACCTCCATCCCCGCCCGTCCCCATAAAAAGCAGCAATTACTTCTGACAGGATCATCAATTCTACATTTTCTTTTGCTGTTTTCCTTGTGGAATCTCTTTGGTGGAACCCTTTTTTTGTTTTCTGTTCAGGTAATTAACTTATAAACCCCCTCTTTTACTAAGGCTGACGTGTCCATTATAATATATGGACGAACCCTGCTTCCAAAGCCTTCCATCCCCGTGGGAGTCCCGTTGGCTAGAGGGGGGTCCCCGTGGGAGTCCCGTGGGCCAGAGGGGGGTCCCCATGGGAGTCCCGTGGGTTAGGGGGGATTCCCGCGGGACCCCCGTGGGACCCGTGGGATTTCCGCGATCCCCGTTCCCGTGCAGACCTCTACTATGAACTATTGCTTTGGAGAATAACATTTCTTTTTATGCTGGACTATGTGAATCCGTCCAGACCCACCAGCAGACATTATTCTGCAGGAAGTAACATCCAAGAAATCAAATTTTCATAGGCTTTGATTGAGGAGGACCAGTGGTTGGGTAGAAACCTTAATAAAACCATCAATGGTTCATTTTATCCTGCTGTTAGAAGGAGAGTATGGTGGACTGGTGCACAAGTTTCAAATAAAACGAGACCCACCTCCACCCGAATGCATTCTGTAAATTGGTAGCTATCAAAATGATATTTTTCAAACGTGTAATACCGTTACTGCAATAGAACGTCTCCAATTCACGTCCTGAGAAGGTGATTCAGAACGGATCTGAAACAAGAGCTAAACAAATCACTTCTTTTTTTATTTTTTTTTTTTTCCCCAGTGCAAAAATCTACAGATACATATTTTAGGAGTGTGAAAGAATATTTTGATTGTTAAAAATAAAAAAATCTATTTCTTAGCAAGGGTCTGTGTTTTGGAACAGGAATGTCTGGCTCGAGGGAATCTTGAAAGTAGGAATAGACATTCGCTGGCAAATTCAGTTTATTAGGGACGTAATTATCAATGGGGGCTTCCATTAGGACATGCCATTACACCACTAAAGGGCTATTTTAATACAGGCCCCATCTTCGCGGTGAAAATTCCATAAACAAATTTAAAACTAACCTCAAAACATTTCTATTCAAAGATGCATAACAAAACTTCCGTTAAGAAGCGACCCCCCCCTTTTCCTCCTGTTTTATCCTCCCCCTCTTCCCTTCCTTTTATTTTTATTTTTTAATGTAATTAAGATTGCCCTCCCAACCTGTCTAAATTTTGTCCTTGTCTTGGCTCAAACCTGCCCTATTTTATTAATATTGTAAACCGGCCACATACCTGTGATGATCGGTATACCAAACGTGAAATAAACTTGAACAAATACTGTAATTGAGGTTAGCAATAAAATAACCCATCTTGACGGTAAGATAGAATGATAATTCCCCCTTAAAGCATACAAAATTGATATTTTATGGGCTGCTATTATTTCACTGTTAACTCCAAGTATTAGTAACTAGATTTCACTTCTTACAATGGACTCGTGCTAAAATTACAGGTAGCCAGAGCTGGTATTGTGACATCATAATGCCTCATTCCACCAATAAGAGCCAGCCTCATCAGTGATGTCACAATGGCTTGATTGTCCTAGGCTTGGCTCACTTTTATTACGTACCAGGGGGGGTGCGGAAAATTTCTCAGCCCAACCAACCGATTAACTTCCTAAGTTCTGAGCATTCTTTTGCCACTGGAGCTGGAAAGAGTGTTATCTTGTTTCGTTAAGTGGTAATTTGCAGAAACGGAATTCTCTGTTTTGACATTGTTTCAGAACATTCATTGAACCATATCTACCTCATTCTCTTCTTGGTTGGGCTGGTAGTGTAAAGAGCTGATACTGTGATGTCATAATGCCTCCTTCCACCAATAAGAGCCAACCTCGTCAGTGATGTCACAATAGCTTGATTGTCCTATACTTGACTCTCTTATATTACCCATAGCAGTGATTTTGGTTTCTAGAGACATTTCTTAGTTCTTTAAGGAGGGGGATGTTATAAACATGAGCTTCCATTAGGACATGTTATTTTACTGTGGAAGAGTGGTGAAGAATGGAGTGTTTTTAATATTCACAATGAAGGCGATGACCAAAACAACAGAAATCAAAACTCTTCTATTCAAAAAACACCTCCCATCATTCTAACCTCCATCCTACTCGCACATGCATACTCCATCATAAATACCACCCCTTTAGTATTTCCTAGCCAACTCTTCAAACCTTACCCCCAAAATCATGATCAGAAACATAACCAATCTACCTCCAAATGTAACCAGACTATTTCTCCCTTCAACGCTATGTAAACAACCTCCATCTGTAACCAGAATGCTTCTTCCCTCAACATTATGTAATAATCTTCCTAACCTGAATGTATTGCTATTCTTACCAAATATGGTAAACTTGATATGTAAACTTGTTATGTACCTGATATGTCAACTTCCTGGAAATGTCCAGTTTTCTTCTAATTTGTAATCCGCTAAGAACCGCAAGGCACAGGCGGAATAGAAATCTAGATAGCACAAGGACATTGCGGGAACTGGTATGCTCAAGATAAGGAAATTGCCCACATGAGGACTTTATGGATACATTGTATTGGTGGTGGTGATTTAATAAGAGAAAAACGATGTAGCTTTCATGTAGCTCTTTTACGCAGGTGTAAGGGATAATGAGCACATCACATCATTTTCAGTCATATGTGTGATGTAATATAGCAAGGGACCTGTGGCTAATTGGAAGACATTTTCTCATTTTAGGGCTCCTTTTACTAAGCTGCGATAGCGGTTTTAGCACGCGCTTAGCCCGCGTTGCATTGCCGTGCGCGCTAGACGCTAACGCCACCACTGAGCTGGCGTTAGTTCTTGGCGCATAGCGTGGGGGGGCAGCACACGCTGCTAAAAACGCTACCGCAGCTTAGTAAAAGAGGGGGTTAGTGTTGATTGGTTAAAAATTTATAACACGTATTTAAAAATTGTTATGCAAATGAGTGTGTGAGGCTGGAGAGTTAAGATGGACTAAAACGCAATTGTTTGCCAATGCCTTCCTATGCGAATGTTTATTCCATCTGATAATATCCGCTTTAGAGGAGACATGATAGAAACCTTCAAGATCCTGAAGGGCATAGAAAAAGCAGATAGGGACAGATTTTTCAAATTATGGGGAACCACAAGTACAAGGGGGCACTCGGAGAAATTGAAAGGGGACAGGTTTAGAACAAACGCCAGGAAGTTCTTTTTCACCCAGAGGGTGGTGGATACATGGAACGCGCTTCCGGAGGCTGTGGTAGGCAGGAGCTTCAAAGAAGGTTTGGATAGGTTCCTAGAGGACAAAGGGATTGAGGGGTACAGATAGGAGTAGAGGTAGGTTATAGGGATAGGAGTAGAGGTAGGTTATAGGGATAGGAGTAGAGGTAGGTTATAGGGATAGGAGTAGAGGTAGGTTATAGGGATAGGAGTAGAGGTAGGTTATTTCAAGGAGTAGAGGTAGGTTATAGGGATAGGAGTAGAGGTAGGTTATAGGGATAGGAGTAGAGGTAGGTTATAGGGATAGGAGTAGAGGTAGGTTATAGGGATAGGAGTAGAGGTAGGTTATAGGGATAGGAGTAGAGGTAGGTTATTTCAAGGAGTAGAGGTAGGTTATAGGGATAGGAGTAGAGGTAGGTTATAGGGATAGGAGTAGAGGTAGGTTATAGGGATAGGAGTAGAGGTAGGTTATTTCATAATGGAAAAAAATACGACCATGTAACTCCTTTTCTTATAGATTCGCACTGGCTTCCCATTAATTAACGCATAACATACAAAATATTGCTTCTAGTATTTAAAACATTATCCACCAACGAACCTCAATTTATCGACCGACTACTAATTCCATACAACACGACTCGTTCTCTTCGTTCCACAACTCAAGGGTTGCTTATGGTTCCTTCTTTAAAAGTTATTGGAACCAGACGTCATGATATATTCTCAGTTATGGCCCCTCTTACCTGGAATTCCCTACCTTTATATGTAAGAGAAACAAAAGACCTTAAAATATTCAAAACCCATTGAAAAACTTTTCTTTTTAAAGCTTCTTTTAATCTCTAAACAAAATTTTTCCTAATAATTTTACCCCAAACCTCATGTTTTTCCCTTACTTGGTTTTTCCTTTCTTCTCGTCTGAAGAACAGCAATTTTGTAACTTTTTCCCTCCTTTTTTCCTTTCCACGTGTGTCTGAGTATGTTTGTTTTGTCAGTTTGTTTTTTTCCCCTTTTTTAAAAACTGTACAATTTATATTTTATTGTTAATCGCTTAGTATGTAATAAGCGATTCATCAAGCTTGATTAAACTTGAAACTTGTTATAGAAATAGTCAGGGACCACTGCTCAGGCAATAGGGCTGATGGGCCGCCACGGGAGCGGACCGCTGGGCGAGATGGACCTCTGGTCTGCCTCAGCGGAGGCAACTTCTTATGTTCTTTAGATTTCCCTGCCAGTAATGTATGATTTAAAGCCTGTTCGTGTTTCTGAATTGTTGGAATCTGACTCGCTTTGCATGCAAATGTGAATTGGTTTGGCTATCTCCTTTGGAATTGATCATTTGATCGCCTACCCTTCACTAAAGCTGTGTCATCTCAAAAGATTTCTAGACAAAACCTTCGCCTTCCAAGCAGCCAAGCTGAACCCATGGCTAGCCCAAATGATACTCGAGGCCCCCACTTACCTCGGCTTCAGAAAACTACTCAAAACTCACCTATTCAGCAAACAAGACCCTTAACCGTCCCCTTCCGGCAATCGCCTGGCCTTCTCTCGGCTCATCTCCCCCTTCACGATCGCTTCTTTCTCCCCACTCTTCTACCCTCTTCCTTCTTCATCTGCCAAGCTCGGCTAATTTTGTTGTTAATCTAATAAATTGTTGTAAATCTGCATGTCAATGCGGATCCTAATCTAATTGATGTGAACCGCCTAGAACTCATTGGGTATGGCGGTATATAAGAATAAAATTATTATTATTATTATTTGAGCTGACGTCTCTTGTTTTTTTTAATTGGTGAATTTTGTTTCGACTCGATATACTGAGGCTTTATATTGGGGGATGTTTATGATGTCGTCCAGACATGTCTACGTTATATGTGGAAATTGCAGGGAAAACAAGATTTTATGTGTGTGGTATGGAAACCGCATAGTCGTATGCGGAATATAAATTTTAAAATAAATAAATAAGAACATAAGAATTTCCGCTGCTGGGTCAGACCAGTGGTCCATCGTGCCTGGCAGTCCGCTCACGCGGCAGCCCTTAGGTCAAGGACCAGGGCCCTAATTGAGTCCAGCCTTACCTGCGTACATTCTGGTTCAGCAGAAACTTGTCTAACTTTGTCTTGAATCCCTCTTAATTGCTGGTTTCCTTTTTAAACTTCATTTCCTATTATTCTTTTTACGGGATGTGCTGGCCCTCCTTTTACAAAGCCGTGCCAGAGTGTTTAGCACCGGCCATGGCTTTAAGACCTCCGACGCTCATAGGAATTTTATGAGCGTTGGAGTTCTTACCGCCACGGCCGGCGCTAAACAAAACTAGCGCAGCTTTGTAAAGGAGGGAGGAAGAAAGCTACGCAGAATTCCTCGGAGGACAGCCTGTTGGACAGCTTTGTGAGGCCAGGTGTTGGCGTGACTCTGCGAAGCTCACTTAGGGCTGCAGGAACGGAGGGACACCCCTTGCTGACATTAGAGCCCGATGTCGCCATGAGCCCAGAGGCCTGGGAATTCCAGCATTGTCCAGACGGAGGAGATGTGGAGACACGTCAAGCGGGGTGCCGGTAACTTATACTGAAGTTCTTGAGCTTGATTCCACCCTTTATACTGAAGTTCTTGAGCTTGATTCCACCCTGAAGAGAAGCAAAGTGTTCTGGGTGTTTCTCCCACAATGAGGTTCGTTTCCCGCATGGGCAGAGCGACAGTCTGAAGTCAGCTTCTGCTCTACGTTTGGTGGAAGATTCGAGGTGTGGGAAGAATTTGGAGGATTCTTTTCTGGAATTGAAATCAGGTTTTCTAAGACCCAGTTGCGTACCAAGGGGCGGGGGGCAGACCGCCCCAGGTGCCAGCTATTTAACATAGAAACATAGAAATAGACGGCAGATAAGGGCCCACGGCCCATCCAGTCTGCCCACCTTAATGTCCCTCCCCTACCTTTGCCCTGTGAATAGATCCCATGTGCCGATCCCATTTGGCCTTAAAATCAGGCACGCTGCTGGCCTCAATCACCGGTAGTGGAAGACTATTCCAGCGATCAACCACTCTTTCAGTGAAAAAGAATTTCCTGGTGTCACCTCGTAGTTTCCCGCCCCTGATTTTCAACGGATGCCCTCTTGTTGTCGTGGGACCCTTGAAAAAGAAGATATCTTCCTCCGCCTCGATGCGGCCCGTAAGATACTTGAACGTCTCGATCATGTCCCCCCTCTCTCTGCGCTCCTCGAGCGAGTATAGCTGTAATTTGTCAAGCCGTTTTTCGTATGGTAGATCCTTGAGTCCCGAGACCATCCGGGTGGCCATTCTTTGCACCGACTCCAGTCTCAGCACATCCTTGCGATAATGCGGCCTCCAGAATTGCACACAGTATTCCAGGTGGGGCCTCACCATGGATCTATACAATGGCATAATGACTTCCGCCTTACGACTGACGAAACCCCTTCGTATGCAGCCCATGATTTGTCTTGCCTTGGACGAAGCCTGCTCCACTTGATTGGCAGACTTCATGTCCTCACTGACGATTACCCTCAAGTCTCGTTCTGCTACCGTTTTTGCTAGGATCTCGCCATTAAGGGTATAAGACTTGCATGGATTCTGGCTGCCCAGGTGCATAACTTTGCATTTTTTGGCATTGAAGTTGAGTTGCCATGTCCTAGACCATCGCTCCAGTAGGAGTAGGTCGTGCATCATGTTGTCGGGCACTGAATCTTCGTCTGTTGTGCATTTGCCCACTACATTACTCAGTTTGGCGTCATCGGCGAATAATGTTATTTTACCTCGAAGCCCTTCTGCCAAGTCTCTTATAAAGATGTTGAATAGGATTGGGCCCAAGACTGAGCCCTGTGGTACTCCACTAATCACCTCCGTCATTTCGGAGGGGGTGCCGTTCACCACCACCCTTTGGAGCCTACCTCCAAGCCAGATCCCAACCCATTTCGTCAATGTGTTACCTAATCTTATAGAACTCATCTTGCTCAGTAACCTGCGGTGTGGTACGCTATCGAATGCTTTGCTAAAGTCCAGGTACACGATGTCCAGGGACTCCCCAATATCCAGCTTCCCCATTACCCAGTCAAAGAAGCTGATCAGGTTGGATTGGCAGGATCTCCCCTTAGTAAATCCATGTTGTCGGGGATCCCGTAGATTCTCTTCATCCAGGATCTTATCTAATTGGTGTTTGATTAGAGTTTCCATTAGTTTGCTTACTATCGATGTTAGACTCACTGGTCTGTAGTTTGCTGTCTCCATCTTTGAGCCTTTCTTGTGGAGTGGAATGACGTTAGCCGTCCTCCAGTCCAACAGGACGCTACCTGTACTAAGGGAGAGGTTGAAGAGCGCGGACAGTGGCTCCGCCAAGACATCACTCAGCTCCCTAAGCACCCTGGGGTGCAGGTTGTCCGGCCCCATTGCTTTGTTACCCTTGAGCTTTGACAGCTCACCGTAGACACTGCTGGGCGTAAACTCAAAGTTACTAAACGGGTCAACTGAGCCAACCCTTGTCTGTAGCTGAGGGCCGTCCAGGGGCGGAGACAGCATGTAATGGTTAAATGCCAATATGAATTACATAAGTTGACCACGTAGGGAATGGGACTTGGACTCCACCTTTTTCTGGCTACACATTCAAAGCTGTTTACATATATACAGGTCCTTATTTTGCACCTGGGGCAACGGAGGTGTACGTGACTTGCCCGGGGCGACAAGGAGTAGCACTAAGATTTGATCCCACAACCTCTGCTGCAAAAATAGCATTTCTAGCTTTGGCTAATTTAACATCCAGTTAAGGCTGAATGCTGGCACTTAACCGGGTAAATAACAGCCGGCTGCACATATCCGGATATTCAGCGCTGGTGACTGGACATAACCCAGCATTGAATACTTAAGCATATAGGCAGCAGTGGCAAAAAAAAAAATTAAAAAAAATACAGACCTCCACCAGATCCGTATTTACACCATTGACCCTGATATTAAGCCTGCGGGCTGCAGCAATCCCGGAAATTTAATGCCGGGTCTGCGTTCTGCCACCGGCACTGAAATTCCAGTTTAAAGTTCACCAGCGTGGACCTACCTGGCCAAAGATAGATCTGATTTTTAGATCTGGTTGCGTGACTTAGCCGGCCAGCTACTGAATATCGGTGAGGATCAGCTCTGTGGCACAGCATAGCTGGCCACCGAGCTAACTGGCAATCTGGATTTTCAGCAGGTGAGAGCCAGCGGATGATGATGGTTGGGAGCCGTTCCCGGCCATTTAAGTACTGCTGCATATTGGGGGGGGGGGGGGGGGAGGGGATAGTCATTATGAAAAAATATAGAAACAAAGAAATAGATGGCAGATAAGGGCCAAGGCCCATCTAGTCTGCCCACCCCAATGACCCTCCCCTACCTTTCTCTGTGAATAGATCCCACGTGTCGATCCCATTTGGCCTTAAAATCAGGCACGCTGCTGGCCCCAATAACCTGAGGTGGAAGACTATTCCAGCGATCAACCACCCTTTCAGTGAAAAAGAATTTCCTGGTGTCCCCGTGCAGTTTTCCGCCCCTGATTTTCCACGGATGACGGCAGATAAAGACCTGAACGGTCCATCCAGTCTGCCCATTAGTTATACCCATTACAAATACATGATTAAATTAACTTGTCTCTTCTTTGCTATTTCTGGGTCATAGGCTGTAAAGTCCACCTGGTATCGTCTTAGGTTCCAACTGCTGAAGTTGCCATCTAATCAAGCCATTGTGACATCACTGATGAGGTTGACTCTTAGGCATTGCTGGAATGAGGCATTATGACATCACAATCTCAGCTCTGGAATGTTGCTACTCTTTGGGTTTCTTCCAGGTAACATAGTAAATAGAAATATAGAAATAGACGGCAGATAAGGGCCACGGCCCATCCAGTCTGCCCACCCCAATGACCCTCCCCTACCTTTCTCTGTGAATAGATCCCACGTGTCTATCCCATTTGGCCTTAAAATCAGGCACGCTGCTGGCCTCAATCACCTGAAGTGGAAGACTATTCCAGCGATCAACCACCCTTTCAGTGAAAAAGAATTTCCTGGTGTCCCCGTGCAGTTTCCCGCCCCTGATTTTCCACGGATGCCCACTTGTTGCCGCGGGACCCTTGATGCAACCTATGTATTTATTTATTCAATTTCTGTTGTCCCATGGGAGCTCAGAACGGTTTACATGACTTTATTCAGGCACTCAAGCATTTTTTCCTGTCTGTCCTGGGGGGGCTCACAATCTATCTAATGTCCCTGGGGACAGGAGGGATTGGGGTCACAGGGAACAGTGTGGGTTTGAATCCACGACCTCAGGGTGCTGAGACTGTAGCTTTAACCACTGCGCCACTCTAGAAACCGAAATGTAGTAAAAGTGAGCCATTGTGATATCACTGAGGAGGTTGGCTCTTATTGGTGGAATGAGGCATTATGACGTCACAATACCAGCTCTGGTTATCAGAGGCTGAAACTTTTCACACTGTTTATTTATTCAATTTTCTACACTGTTCTCCCAGGAAAGCTCAGAATGGATTTGCATGAATTTATTCAGGTACTGAAGCATTTTTTCTGTCTGTCCTGGTGGGCTCACAATCTATCTAATGTACCTGGGGCAATGGAGGGGGGGATCAAATGATTTGCCCAGGGTCACAAGGAGCAGCACGGGTTTGAACCCACAGCCTCAGGGTGCTGAAGCTGTAGCTTTAACCACTGCACCACTCTAGAAACCAAAATGTAGTAAAAGTGAGTCTAGTACAGGACAATCAAGCCATTGTGACATCACTGATGAGGTTGGCTCTTATTGGTGGAATGAGGCATTATGATGTCACAATACCAGCTCTGGTTATCAGAGGCTGAAACTTTTCACACTGTTCATTTATTCAGTTTCCTATACCGTTCTCCCAGGGGAGCTCAGAACTGTTTACATAACTTTATTCAGGTACTCAAGCATTTTTCCCTGTCTGTCCTGGCAGGCTCACAATCTATCAAGTGTGCCTGGGCAATGGACAATGGTGGGATCAAGTGCCCAGGAGCAGCATGGGTTTGAACCCAGAACGTCAGGGTGCTGAGGCTGTAGCTTTAACTGCTGCACCACACTGTGCGCCATTCCTGCCTAGCTTTCCTATTATAAGATTACCCTCCGCAAATATTTGGGCATTCTGGGTTAGGAATGATTAGTGCCCGTCTGCACGAAAGACCTACAAAATATTAAAAGAAAGGAAAGAGATTTGTTCAGCCCTTGCTTTGAGTTTTTTCTGTAGCTTTGACTGTTTTGTTTTTCCTATAATATCACTTATGACAGGGATCTCAAAGTCCCTCCTTGAGGGCCGCAATCCAGTCGGGTTTTCAGGATTTCCCCAATGAATGTGCATTGAAAGCAGTGCATGCACATAGATTTCATGCATATTCATTGGGGAAATCCTGAAAACCCGACTGGATTCAGCCCTCAAGGAGGGACTATGAGACCCCTGGTCTAGATCAGGGGTGGGCAACTCCGGTCCTCGAGGGTCAGAATCCAGTCGGGTTTTCAGGATTTCCCCAATGAATATGCATTGAAAGCAGTGCATGCACATAGATCTCATGCAGATTCATTGGGGAAATCCTGAAAACCCGACTGGATTGCGGCCCTCAAGGAGGGACTTTGAGACCCCTGGTCTAGATCAGGGGTGGGCAACTCCGGTCCTCGAGGGTCAGAATCCAGTCAGGTTTTCAGGATTTCCCCAATGAATGTGCATTGAAAGCAGTGCATGCACATAGATCTCATGCATATTCATTGGGGAAATCCTGAAAACCCGACTGGATTGCGGCCCTCAAGGAGGAACTTTGAGACCCCTGACTTATGACATCATAATCTATATGGAGATCAATCAGATCCAATGTATGTGGGCAAATTGTTGACATTGTTTCAAGCATGGAACTGAATAAAAGGAGCTTACAGAGCTTCAGAAATGCATTTTTAGTATATGCCCCGGGCTTTATTCAGATACTGAGTGGGGAACAAGTCCTCTTTGGGTGACTAGTAACACACGCACATCAGAAATCTGTACGGTGCCTGACAAATATGGTTTCTTTCAAAAGCAATACAAATGTATTCTTTCATTCAGACAAAATGGTACAAAATCTGTAAACTATGTTCTTAAGCCAGAAATTTTATACTAACGCAAAAGCCCATTCGGGAAAAGACTAGCATTAAGGCCTGGAGGGTGGAAAAAGCTGCAGCGCTCAGGAGCGTTTTGCGTCTCCGAAGCGACCCCACTTCCATTTGGACAGTAAAGGCATTCCAGAACGCTAGCTGACTCTTTACCTCCTACTTTTTGGAAACTGGCCTCTAAAGTGCATTTGTTTGTGACATAAAACAGGTTGAACAACAACAACAAAAAATCTACATGGAATCCATTTTCCCGCCGTTGCTCGTTTCAAGTAATCTGTAACCTTTTTCCTGAAGAAATGGGATACTAATGGAGTGAAGTTCCACCGGTGTCTCTTCAAACGCTGTTCAATAGAGGCCCATGTTCAAAGCATCCTAAACAAAGCCTGATTATCGGAAACAAGGGGTCTGAACTTGAGAAAACCTGTCTAAAGAGGGAGCCTCCTTGATTCATGAATGGTTCCGCTGAACACGTAAAAGGCATTTCTATAACTGAGTGCCTTCGGTTGTGTGCACTTTGCACCCGTAAGTGCACAGAAAAGTATGATTTACACGTGTAAACGCTCTATGCTATTCTATAAGGAAGCATACCTAGAGGCAGAGCATGGGGGAACATGGGTGGGACTGTCATTATACATGCAACTTACAGACTACCGTGTTACATTGGTGTACGCTACGCCTAGACGCACCTTGGCGTAAAGGGGTGCCCCATTGCAGGTCTGCACCCAGATGCGTTACAGAAAAGGTGCTCCCCGTTCTGCACTGGGGTGTCTAGAATGGCGCACCTCTTTGATAATTGCCACCATAGCTTTGTAAAGTGCAAAAGCTAAATGAGCCGTGATCTTAATGTGGAACTGTGTCCCCCAGCACGCCTTCCCCCCATTTTTTTTTTTTTTTTAATAACTTTGGGTTTGTCTATAGCAGGGTCCTCTGGTGAGCCTCAAGGATTATTCTACACTGACCGTTAATTACTGCAGGCGAACACCTCCTATCTCAGTTGTGAGGTTTAAATGGAGCAGCTGTTCTAGGTCTTGCTGGTTTTCTAATGCTACATGGAAGGTGCTGAATGCGAGAAGTCACCACGGAAAGCGTTTCTGGCTATAGCCATTAATATCCGTAATTGTGTTTGTTCAGTTAAAATACTTTTTGTAAACGATCCTAAATGCCTAAGCGACATTGATAAATGGTTCTCTCTCTCTCTTAAGTTTACAGGAGTCCTTGGAGATCATGGTACTTTAGCATCACAAGCTCCAGGGCTTGTGTAACTACTAGAAGTCTACCATAAGTTAGCACGTTTAATTTTTGTTCTGCGAGGAATCTAAATGATGCGGCCATTTTAATTCAAAAATCCATGACTCAGCCCCTCGGTCCTAGTCTTGGGTTCTTTTTTCTTTTTCACCTTCCTTTCCAATTCTCCCCCCAGCTCGCTACAGATACTTCAAGTTTCAAAGAACTGAAACAGCTCTGCATGCAAATTATACCACAACATGTCAGGTCCTGTGATTTAATGAATCAGCTTTCGGTAATTTGGAACCTTCTGTCAACACCAAGAATTCACTTAGTGGTCCACAGATGCCACTAAGGATCATTCTGTGCTTATTGCATTGAACAAAACTAAAAATAACATTCATTCAGAGACATTTCTATGGCACTTGTATTGTTCTGCATAATTTGTAGAGGATGCAGGAAAAATAAAACAAGAACAAAAAAAAAAAAATAATCACACAAAATAGGTAGCCAAAGGTCAAATCTCTGACTCCCTTCTGTATGACCTCTGGTCCAGTGCTATTGTTGCCTGCAGTCTGTCATATTCATGTCTGCTGTCTGGGCTCAGTTCATCTAAAACTCTGTCGTCGTCGTCGTCCTCATCCTCATCTCGGCTCAAGAAGGCCAGCTCATTCTCATAACAGAAGGAGTTGGCGTTGGGAGGCAAGAATTTGTTTTCCACCAGGTCCTTGGCGCTGCACCGTGGGGTCGATGGAACTTCATAGGTTTTGTGGAAGTGTGAATAGTCAATTTTGTATTGGTTTTTCTCCTCGAACAAGACGGGCTCGAAACGGTGACCCCACAGGACTTCGCTGGCCAAGTACGAGCTCCGAGCTTGCGCCGTCATGGCTGTGGCTTCAACCATGCCCTCAAGGATGACCACAATTTCAAAGTCTGATGATTCCAAGTCCTGCATGCTAATTCCAAATAACGGGCTTTCCTCGTCAATTTCGTGAAGAATAGTAATAGGAGAAACCAAAAATATACGGTCCAAGCCTTTATCAAATCCAACATTGATGTCTATTTGATCGAGTGGTATATATTCCCCCTCTTCTGTGATTCTAGGCTTAATGAGCTGAGCTCTCACATGGGCTTCTACTATGTGACTTTTTCGAAGGTTCCCCACTCTCCACATTAGACAGAGTTTTCCATCTCTCATGGCTATCACAGCATGATGGCTAAAAAGTAGGGTTTGGGCCCTTTTCTTGGGCCTGGCCATTTTTGCCATTATTGCACCAATCATAAAAGAGTCTATAATACAGCCCACGATTGACTGAAAAACCACCATAAAAATGGCTATTGGACATTCCTCTGTCACACAACGAAATCCATAGCCTATGGTGGTTTGAGTTTCAATGGAGAACAAGAAAGCAGCTATAAAACCATTAACATTAAGAACGCATGGTTTGAAGTTCTCATTTCCAGAAGGCTTTTCTAGGTCTCCATGTACAAGTGCAATTAGCCAAAAAATCAGCCCAAAAAATAACCAGGATAACATGAAAACCAGGGAGAAAATCAAGAACATGTACCTCCAGCGAATGTCAACACAAGTTGTGAACATGTCTGCTATGTATCTTTGGGACTTTTCATCCATGTTGGTAAACTGAACGTTGCATTGACCATTCTTCTTCACAAACCTGTTTCGACATTTCCTTCTGGTATGAATTTTACCATTGCCAAAGCCGTTGGCACCTGGCATGGTGGCCAACCTAAGCCCGTCTTCGTCAGAGGATACTATGCTGTAGGGGTTGACCCGACCTGTGTTCATACCCATGCGATGCTTGGGATGAGTCCTTATGTTCCCTCGCTTCTGGTTTTCTGTATGCCCAACCTGCAGGCAACGCTGTTTTAGAAGGAAAGGCCAATGCCTTAATGGCTAAACCAACAAACCCACGAAACAAACCTGTAACAAAAATAAAGAATATTTAGTTTTGAGTTATAGAGTTAAAATATTAGAAAATTCACCAATTTTACATATGGGAGGCATAGTGACCCAAAAATTGAAACAGACAAAGTTTTGCGACTGATTAGTTTAATAGGACAGTGATGAAACTGTTTTCTGTTGTACATCTACACTGGTTGATGTGATCATCAACTGAATCTGTAATTATTCATTTTTATTATGCATTGTTTTGGGAGACTTCTGCTTTTCACGAATGAAATGTGCCAGAGTCGATATGAAGATCTCGGACACACAAATATTTAAACAACTTGATCAAAAACTTGACCATCAGCCAACGTGTGTAAAGTGACATAACCCAAACTGAATAGAGGTATTCCTGGGAAGATTTCATATTTATGTGTATACGTGAGAAAGTTCATTTATTCATTCACATGTTTATCAGCTACCCTCCAAAGATGAAGTTATGCCCAAAACAATTTACATAAAGCATATAATCCCCTCATTCTTTAATTTAGGTTTTTATAACCTGCTTTTTTGCCTCAAAGGGTTCAGAGCGGGATGACATTCCGAGAGTCAATTCCTTATTCAATCAGGATAATTCAGCAAAACAAATTAAAAACAAGAAACTATTATCGGACAATAAAATTTTTCTAAAAATTTATGATTCTATATAGGGTGTGCACAGTTAGACAAGCAATTAGATGCCTGATCATAGAATAACACCAGTTCCACGTGTAGTTTAATTAGTTAATTGGCAATCAATTGGCGGGGTCAATAGTTGCTTTCAGTTATATGTGTAACTGACTTACAAGTCTATTCTATAAACATAACGCCTAACTTCTAAAGCACCCAACTGCTACATTGGGTTTTAATGTGAGAGGTCATAGGTGGGTCACACCAGGGGTGTAGCTATGAGGCAGGCCTAGATGGGCTTGGCCCGCCCAGTTTGGGCTCAGGCTGTCCACCCAACAGTCGCAGGCCACCAGCAGCATTTCCTATATGCTGCCAGCAGCTGATTTGGAGCCTTCTCTCTGACGCATTTGCGTGTTGCATTAAAGAAAAGGCTTCCAATCAGCGCCAGCAGTATGTAAAAACTGCTGTCCGTGACCTGAAGATGCTGCATGGGCTGGGGGGCTGGGGGGGGGAAGAGAGTCTGCCCGGGCTGCTGGGGGGAAAGGAGGAAAATAGAGAGGCTGCACAGGCTGCTGGGGGTAAGGAGGAAAAGAGAGAGGCTGCACAGGCTGCTGGGGGGAAGGGAGGAAAAGAGAGAGGCTGCACGGGCTGCTGGGGGGAAGGGATGGAAAGATATGCTGCATGGACTGGGAGGGGTGGGAAGGGAGGAAAAGAGAATGGCTGCATGGGCTGCTGGGGGGAAGGGAGGAAAAGAGAGAGGCTGCACGGGCTGCTGGGGGGAAGGGATGGAAAGATATGCTGCATGGACTGGGAGGGGTGGGAAGGGAGGAAAAGAGAATGGCTGCATGGGCTGCTGGGGGGGAGGGAGGAAAAGAGAGAGGCTGCACGGGCTGCTGGGGGGAAGGGATGGAAAGATATGCTGCATGGATTGGGAGGGGTGGGAAGGGAGGAAAAGAGAGAGGCTGCACGGGCTGTGGGGGGGAGTGGGAGGGGTGGGAAAGAGAGAGAGAGATGTCCATTTTAGGCTCAGGCCTGACCAAAATTGGCTGTCTGGCTACGCCACTGGGTCACACACTTACACATATAATTACAGAATACAGAATTTCAAAAAACCGTGAATGGGGGTTTTCACCTGTCAAAAGGCAGGAGAGGGCAGCTGGAGCGCCGGTGAGTGAAGAAACTCACTCGCGGTCTGCTCCGACCGCCTCTTCCCGTTACTAAAGTAAGGCTACACCAATCGGGAGCTGCTTTGACACGCAGCTCCTGATTGGTGTAGCCCGACTTTAGTACAGGAAGAGGCGGTCGGAGAATACCGCGAATTAGTGAGTCCACGAACCGCAAATTCGCGGGGGGAACACTGTACTTTAAGTTGTGTGCCTAATTGCTAATATTTCGGTGCGCCCAATTATACCAGCTACAGACAGAGTCGGTGGGTTCATAGACAACCCCGTGAAAGACAAAGGCGCGCGCCGACAACTGAGCGCAAGACGGAGGCGTGCGCCAAAGAAAATTACAGTTTTTAGGGGCTCCGACGGGGGTTTTTGTTGGGGAGCCCCCCCCAGTTTACTTAATAGAGATCGCACCGGCGTTGGGGGGGTTTGGGGGGTTGTAACCCTCCACATTTTAGTGTAAACTTAACTTTTTCCCTAAAAACAGGAAAAAAAGTTGTTTTCAGTAAAATGTGGGGGGTTACAACCCCCCAAGCCCCCCACAACGCGGCGCGATCTCTATTAAGTAAAGTGGGGTGGTTCCCCCCCCACGCCCCCCGTCGGAGCCCTAAAAACAGTAATTTTCTGCGGCGCGCACCTCCACGCTGCGCTCAATTGTCTGCGCGCACCTTTGTCCCGGCGCGCTTTTGACCTGACACCGAGACGGTGTTAAGTGGTTGCACCATAATGGCGGCACATTGCGGCCAACTTGCGCTAGAATTCTGTTACTGAATCTGGACACCCAGATGGCGTTATAGAATACTAGTTCAGCGCTCATCAATCTAGCAGCTACATTTTAGCACCTTGTCTAAAAATAAGACACGATTGCGATGCAACTATTGCAGGATTAATAGACAGGGTCAGAGATGATATTTGTGCTGTGTTTTGTATTTGCTCCTGTAATTTTATAATGAATGTTTTAATTGTTCAACGTCTAGAAAGCAAGATAGTGCAGAATGAATAAATACCACCAGTGGTGCCCCTCCCCACCCTCTACTCCACCTCCCGATCCTTTCCGACCCCCCTCGCCATGCGCACACCCCCCTTCCCTTCCCCCCGTACCTCTTTCACTTTCCCAGCGCGAGCAGCATTACGAACTTGCTGCCCGCATCGTGTCGGTTCTCCCTCCGACGTCACGGGACCCGGAAGTGATGTCGGAGAGAGCCGACATGGGCAGCAAGCTCGTGATATTGCTCACACTGGGAAAATTAAAGAGGTAGGAGGGAAGGGAGGGGTGTGTGGCGGGGGAGTGGCAGAGAGGAGGATGGGTGCTGGCATCCCTACCAAGACGGTGCCCGGGGAGGACCACCCCCCACTCCACCCATTACTATGCCATTGAATACCACACCTTCTCCAAAAGAAATCATACACCGTGATACCCATCGCTAGGCTGAAGAGTAGTCCCCACACTCAGGAACGCGCTCTTGTAGCCTGGCTTTCCAAGCCTCTTTAATGTGATGCTTTTTCCCTGGAAAGACAACTCCTCCCTTACTGCTCCCATTTCTATAAAAAATGTTCCCCTACAATTAGTTAGTAGCACAAAAATTTTAGGGGTGATCTTCGATCCCAAACTGAATTTTCATGATCATATTAGTAACATTATTAAAACAACCTTTTACAGATTAAGACAAATCCGATCAATCTCAAAATTTTTATGTTCTAAATCACTTAATATTCTAATTCATTCGTTGGTGATCTCCAGGATTGACTATTGTAACGCCCTCTTTAAAGGAATCTCTTTAAGTGAAATAAAACAATTACAGATCATTTAAAACGCTTCCATTAAACTTATAACCAAAACTAAGAAATTTGATCACGTAACACCCCTTTTAAAAGACGCGCACTGGCTCCCAGTCTCCCACCGGATAACATATAAGCTATGCATACTCACTTTCAAAACCCCTCTTAATAAAACCCCAGCGTTTATTTACAAATTATTGATACCATATTCTCCAATCAGAACCCTGAGATCTAATGAACAGAATCTACTAACTATTCCATCCCTTAAGGTCATCAATACAAGACGACAATTTATTTTTTCTGTTACGGCACCTCAGTTATGGAACGCCCTTCCAATCTATTTAAGGGAAGAGCAGAATCTTGATAAATTCAAAAGTAACTTAAAAACATTTCTCTTTAAAGACGCCTTTGATAATTAACGAAACTTACTGCAGCTCAGAATATTTTATTGTACTTTATTACACTGTTTTTCTGTTATTCATTTTGTATTTTTCCTTTTTTGTTCTACTTTCCTATAATGATTTGTATTTTGTTCTACTTTCCTATAATGATTTGTATTTCATCTCCCCCCTTTCCTTGTGTTTTTAAGTTTGTAATCGTAATTTTTTAAATATTGTTAGTTAATATGTATTGTTCTGTTTTGTATTACCTCCCAGAAATTGTAATTTTAATTTGTTCATCGCTTTGAAATATGATTAAGCGATTAATCAAAACAATTATTAAACTTGAAACTTGAAGAAGCATCTAACTCGTTAGTCACGCACCCAAAGATTAATAACTTGAGAGTCCTCCAGAACATGGCTGTCCGCCTCATTTTCGGTCTAAAAAAATGGGAGCGTATCTCCCCCTTCTATCAAAAGCTTCATTGGCTGCCATTCGAATCCAGAGCATTATTTAAGTTCTCTTGTATCTGCTTTAAAGCAGTGTCTGGTATGCTTCCAGGTTATCTAACCCCTCATTGTACCTTGAGTCACTCCAATAAGAGCTCCCGAAGAGTCCACCTGTTCGCATACCCTTCACTAAAACTCTGTCACTATAAAAGGTTCCTTGAGAGAACCTTTTCTTTTCAGTCGGCCAAAATGAATGCATGGCGTGCTAAAATTGTTTTAGAAGCTTCCCCCTATCTTGACTTTAGAAAACAGATAAAAACACATCTATTCAACAGAATCTTTATGTTGTTTATTTTTTAATCTAACTTTTATCCTTTTAAATTGTTTGCATTTCTTAATATAGTTATCATTTTAATAATAATAATAAGTTTATATACCGCAATACCGTTAAGTTCTATGCGGTTTACAATAGATTAAGCGAGGTACAAATTGATTGAATTTAAGAGGGGGGAAGAGGAGAATTAATAGGACCGGAAATGCTTTGTTGAGGAGAAAGAGATTAATAGGACAGAGGAATCATTATGGAGGAGAAAGAAGAAGAGTGGGTGGGTCAGTTGTCTAGATACTTTAGGAACAGGTGAGTTTTTAGACGTTTTCTGAATTCGAAAGCAGTTGATTTAGGTCTTTACCCCACAATGCTGCTTGATGTGAAAGAAGGTATTCATGGTGTTTTTTCAGTTTACAACCTCTATAACTGGGGGGGGGGGGGGAAACGAAGTAGGAATGAGAGCTTCTCTTGTGTCTGTTGGCAGAGAAGGAGAAAAGGTCAATTATGTATTTAGGGGCAAGTCCGTTTAGCGCTTTAAAGCAGAAGCAGGCGAATTTAAACTTTATGCGTGCTTCCATCGGTAGCCAACGTAACTTCTGATGTATGCATTTGTATTGTATATATTGCATCGTATGTACTGTCACTGATTGTCGTAAACTGCCTACAACTCTCAGGTATGGCTGTATATAAACATAAATTATTATTAACATGAGATGCAGCAGGACTCTCTTACCAGACACATAAACTTCCACGCCTTGTGGTCGAGGCTAGTAGCGTGCTCGACTTCAAAAGTCGATGGGAAAAACAGGTGGGGGTGCTACAGAGTTATGCATGAAGGATGGGTACACCAGGGAGGGAGGGTTCTCGAGTGGGTACACCAGGGAGGGAGGGTTCTCGAGTGGGTACACCAGGGAGGGAGGGTTCTCGAATGGGCAGACTTGTTGGGCCACCGGCCCTCTTCTGCCATCTCATTCTATGTTTCTATGTTTTATAACCAAAACCAGAGAAGACAAGGGGTTCAACTTCATCTGAAGTAAGAAACCAACCAGAGCAAACAAACCAAAACTGCAGGCTTGTACACGATGCAGGCAAATTTTATTGTGACAAATAAATCATATCTAAAAACCTTTTACCAAGCGAGGGACCCAACATGGTCCGTGTTTCGGACAACCTTCATCAGGGGTCCATGGTAAAAAAGGAGGAAAGAAAAAATTGTCACAAAAAAAAAAAGCTGGAAAGATAATGTCACGCCAAAAGTCGCGAATTACTGTAAATGATCGCCATATTCAAGTTTTTCCTTGTTGCACATAATGCAACTGATCTCATTTATTTATTTAGTCATTCAGTTTTCTATACTGTTCTTCCAGGGGAGCTCAGAACAGTTTTTTAAAAAATAAATATATATTTATTGAAATTTAATGCAATTAAAAACATCCGATTTATATATTCGTACATAAAACGATACATTAGTTCATTGTATAACTTATTTCAAGTTTCAAGTTTATAAAAAATGTGTTGTACACACAATGTCAAATATTTCAATGCGTATGACAGTTTAAAATTGGGAAACAAACAATAAAATGACTTTATACAATTAAACATACAGTGTATACATACAAATAATTACCAGTACAAAAGGAAAGGAGGGAAAATAGAGATACATTTAGGGAAAAAAACAACTGGGGGGTAATAGAAATTAATCTTGAAAGCATAGCTAAACATGGAAAACGTGGAAAAGAGGTAAAGGAGGAGATTGCGACCTGTATGTACAGTCTGATTAAAATTAAGTATTAGAGCCTATGCTTTAATGATAGAAGAATTATGCTTTCTGTGTCTCAAATGCGTCTCTATACAAGTAACTTTTTAAAGAGCTTTTACGTTTTTCTAGTGAGGATTCACCACGTAAGTAGATTGATAAGTTGTTCCAGATCTGGGGTGCTATAAATGCTAAATACTAAAAATATCAAAGTACCTATAATAACTACTGTATCCAAACCCCCCCATCCCACCCTCCTCCTCCCTCCCTCCCCAGTGGGAGGATGTGTGCAGAAGATTTATAAGGTGTGAAAAAAAAAAAAAAAAAGAAGGAAAAATACTATCAAAGATCAATGGGACTATCCTTTTGGGAATTAATCCAAATTTCATACGCCCCCCCCCCAAATGGTGTATAATAATTACATTATATTAGTGATTTCTATTCCGCCATTACCTTGCGGTTCAAGGCGGATTACAAAAGAATTATCCAAGATGTATTACAACAAGAACTTACAAAAAAAAATAAAAATTGGTCATTTTCAAAAAGAGTGAGAAATGGGTAAGGTTATTTGTTTGGGGTAGTTGGCTTTAGTGAGAGGTGGAGTTTGAGACTTGCGCTATTAGTTCTTTTTTCAGAGTTTTCTTGAAGAGTATGGTCTTTATTTCTTTTCTAAAAGTCTTGTAGTCGAGGGATGTCGTCAGTAGATTGGCGATTTGGTTGTCTAGTTTGGCTGCTTGAGTGGCCAGGAGGCCATCATATAGTTTTTTCCGTTTGACCTCCTTAATTGGGGGGTATGAGAATGGGGTGTGAGTTTTCCTATGTCTGGTTGCGGTGTTGTGGATGAGGCGGTTATTCAGGTAGTTTGGACTATATCCGTATAAAGTCTTAAATAGTAGGCAGTAGAATTTAAATTGTATTCTTGCTGGGATCGGAAGCCAGTGTGATTGGAGATGTGCTTCTGTAATGTGATCATGTTTCTTTAATGAGTAGATGAGTCTTAGTGCTGTGTTTTGGAGAGTTTGTAGTTGTTTTGTTATGGTTGTAGGGCATGGAAGGTAGAGGATATTACAGTAGTCAAGTAGGCCTAGTATTAAGGACTGAACTATGAGCTGGAATTGAGTTTTCTTGAAGAATTTCCGAACTTGTCTTAAGTTTCTCATGACTAAGAATGACATAAGAACATAAGCAATGCCTCTGCTGGGTCAGACCTGAGGTCCATCGCGCCCAGCAGTCCGCTCACGCGGCGGCCCAACAGGTCCAGGACCTGTGTAGTAAACCTCTATCTATACCCTTCTATCCCCTTTTCCAGCAGGAAATTGTCCAATCCTTTCTTAAACCCCGATACTGTTCCCTGCCCTATAACGTCCTCTGGAAGCGCGTTCCAGGTGTCGACCACACGTTGGGTAAAGAAGAACTTCCTAGCATTCGTTTTGAATCTGTCCCCTTTCAACT
This sequence comes from Geotrypetes seraphini, assembly GCF_902459505.1. Taxonomy (NCBI): domain Eukaryota; kingdom Metazoa; phylum Chordata; class Amphibia; order Gymnophiona; family Dermophiidae; genus Geotrypetes; species Geotrypetes seraphini. Next base: position 11,337,517 of record NC_047094.1, on the reverse strand, counting down.
TTTCCGAATGCCCCCTTGTTTTTTTATTTTCTGAAAGTTTGAAGAATCTGTCCCTCTCCACTCTCTCTATGCCCTTCATGATCTTGTAAGTCTCTATCATATCCCCTCTAAGTCTCCTCTCCTCCAGGGAAAAGAGACCCAGGTTCTCCAATCTCTCAGCGTATGAAAGATTTTCCATCCCCTTAATCAGTCGTGTCGCTCTCCTCTGAACTCTCTCGAGTAACGCCATATCCTTCTTAAGGTACGGCGACCAATACTGGACACAGTACTCAAGTTGCGGACGCACCATTGCCCGGTACAGCGGCAGGATAACTTCTTTCGTTCTGGTTGTAATACCCTTCTTGATTATACCAAGCATTCTATTCGCTCTCTTAGCAGCCGCTGCACACTGTGCTGTCGGCTTCATTGTCATGTCCACCATTACCCCCAAGTCCCTTTCCTGGGTACTCTCAGTCAATAATATCCCTCCCTTCGTATATTTGTGCCTCGGGTTTCTGTTTCCCACATGCAATACTTTGCACTTCTCAACATTGAACTTCATCTGCCATCTCTCAGCCCAATCCCCTAGTTTGTCCATGTCCCTTTGCAATTCTTCGCATTCCTCCTTCGTCCGAGCTGCATTAAATAGTTTGGTGTCGTCCGCAAATTTTATTATCTCGCACTTCGTTCCTGTTTCTAGATCATTTATGAATATATTAAAAAGCAGCGGCCCGAGCACCGAGCCCTGCGGAACACCACTCGTGACCTTCCTCCAGTCCGAGTAATGGCCCTTCACTCCTACCCTCTGTTTCCTTCCCTCTAACCAGTTTCTGATCCATCTATGCACGTCTCCGTCCACCCCATGGTTCTTCAGTTTCCGGAGTAGACGTTCATGAGGCACCTTGTCAAAGGCTTTTTGGAAATCTAGGTATATGATGTCTATGGGGTCTCCTCTGTCCATCTGTTTGTTAATTCCCTCGAAGAAGTGCAATAAGTTAGTCAGGCACGATCTTCCCCTGCAGAAACCATGTTGGCTGGATATCAGAAGTTCGTTTTTTTCAAAATGTTCATCGATGTTTTCTTTTATCAGTGCCTCCGCCATTTTCCCCGGAACCGAGGTCAGACTCACCGGTCTATAGTTCCCCGGGTCACCTCTTGATCCCTTTTTAAAGATGGGCGTAACGTAGGCTATCTTCCAATCCTCCGGGATCACACCTGTTTTTGTATTGTTTTATTGATTTGCGGTTGCATGGTGCAGCATCTGTCGATCGTTATTCCTAGCAGTTTTAGGGTGGTTTGTATGGGGTAGTTGATTATTATAACTGTCTATTGCCTCTGTCTGGGTTATATTTGCTACACATTTCCTTGGGTATATTTATTGAAAAAGACAGTAAATAAGTCCCAGCAATAAATTCTTCCAGATCTATAAACCGAGAAGAGAGCTTAGAGATGTAAATGGGATGAAATTAAGTTTGGAAGGTAAAATGTTGACTACACATGCTAGGATCGGAGCATCAATGATATATCTGTGGCTGGCGTAGAACTATGGAATGCCTTTGCTGGTATCTTGCGGTTCTGTATGGGGAGGATGAATTTTAAGAAAAGGCTGAAAACTCAATTATTTACCAATGCCTTCCTATGCTAAGGCTTATTCCAGCTGATAATCTCCTTTTTAGATTTTTTTTTGACAGTAAAGTATGATTTAAAGCTTGTTTCAAGTTTCAAGTTTATTATATTATTTGATTAAACGCTTTTCAGAATACAAAGCGTTTTACAAAGAAATAAAATTAAATTTCTAAAATCACAAATACATTGTAATTGAAATTAACTACTTTAAATTAAAAATAAAAACAAACTGGGGTAAACAATCCACATGAAACAATAGGAAAGGGGGAAGAAAGAGAAAAAATACAATTTATAAAAAAAAAAAAAAAAAAAAAATAAGCAGGTTGGGTTAGTACATAGGGAAGGTATGAAGAGAAAAAAAAAAATATTTGAGAACTAGAAAATCTAAAGAGAAGGGGAATATAATCTGAATTTAATGAAGGAAGAAGAAATTCGGAATTAATCGGAAAATTAAACTTTTAGTTAAAGGCTTCTTTAAAAAGAAGACATTTTAAACTATTCTTAAATTTTTTCAAGTCTTGTTCAAGCCGTAAATATAGAGGGAGTGAGTTCCAAATAGATGGGGCAGTAACTGAAAAGATCAGGTCACGGCGAGTACCAATGATTTTTAATGAGGGAACATATAGGGTAGCTTGTGAGGAAGATCTAAGAACTCTTGATGAACTATAAGGAATCAGGAGCCTATCTATAAATGTATTTCTGAATTGATTGGATTTGTGCTCTATCGCTATTATAACCGGGACGATTAACGATCTTGTTTAGACATGTCTATGTTATTTGTGATAATCGGAGGGAAAGAAGATTTTACATATGTGGTATGGAAACCGCATAGTTGTATGCGGTATATACATTTTTTTAAATTAATAAATAAATAAACAGAATAAAGATTAAACCTGAATATCAGAACAGAACCGATAACATAACACGAAGCGCATGCTTACGCACATACATTAACCCAGAAACCTGACGCGTGTCATTTTCCGGTCTGGAAGTGTAATGTAATGTAATTTATTTCTTATATACCGCTACATCCGTTAGGTTCTAAGCGGTTTGAAGAAAATATATACATTAAGATTATAAATGAGAAGTAAGAAGGTACTTAAAAAATTCTCTTACTGTCCCGAAGGCTCACAATCTAACTAAAGTACCTGGAAATTAATAAAGAAGAGAAAATAAAGATGGTTGAAAAAAGAAAAATTCTATGTGAACTTATAGGATGGAAATTAAACTGACAGTGAAGAACTGTATGAAAAATACATATAAATGCAGTTAGAGAGGGTAGGTTACAATCTATTGATGGTATTTGTTTAATTGGAAGGTGTTAAGGTGGGTAATTTGGGGGAAGGTTATCTGAAGGTCAAAGAGGAGGGGTTAAGATATTTGGATGAATTTTTTGAAAAGCAGGGTTTTGATTTCTTTTCTGAAGTGGTGCGTTTATCATTTGTTTTGAAAATTCATCCGCATTTGCGCAGGAGAAAGTGCGCACAGGCTTATTCGTGTATATTGCTCAGTTATAAAATCACCCCCTTTGTGTGCATCTGGCTCTTGTGTGCACAATGTCCAAATTCAGCTACCATCTGTCAAGCGAGGGCTTATTATACAATACAGCTCTTAAATACAGATTGCACAGTTGGCAGGGTGACACCGTAACAGCACATTTTCATTGTGTTGAATGGAGAGGAGGTCGAATGTCTGGTAGATAGGAGAGAGGGTGCCAAAAAAGTGCCGAGTCATGAACTCGGAGCACAGCAATCTGGAGGAGGCAGTGAAGAGCCGATATGTAACGATCGGGAGAGAGACCTGGAGGTGACAGTGTCTTATTTCTGTGTTGTAATGGGGTTTTATTTTTATTTTTGGGAACTGATTTTAGATTGTAATGCTGCCCAGACGGTTTTTACCCTTGAAGCAGGATAGCTAATCTTCGCAAAAAGTAAATTTGACCATGTCTCCCCGCTTCTGTCCAAACTTCACTGGCTTCCTGCAATCTCCAGGGTTCACTTTAAATGCGCCTGCCTAACTTTTTAAGATCCTGCACGGCATCCTTCCTCCCCTAATTCCACTATCTTGGAACTCCTCGAATCCTGATACCACCAGATCCACCCCAAAATTCAAACTATCCTTCCCCTCGTTAAAAGGCGTATCCCATGCAGTAAAACTAGGGACATCTCTCACCTTCAGAATCACAGAGCTCTAGAACAGTGATTCCCAACCCTGTCCTGGAGGAACACCAGGCCAATCGGGTTTTCAGGCTAGCCCTAATGAATATGCATGAGAGAGATTTGCATATGATGGATGATAGGCATGCAAATTTGCTTCATGCATATTCATTAGGGCTAGCCTGAAAACCCAATTGGCCTGGTGTTCCTCCAGGACAGGATTGGGAACCACTGCTCTAGAATAACCTTACTACGCCACTTCGGAATCTGGGCTCCCTCCAACTATTCCAAAAACATCTGAAAACTTGGCTATTCTCAAAAATGTAATACTTCCTCCCTCTATGGCAGTGGTCTCAAACTCAAACCCTTTGCAGGGCCACATTTTGGATTTGTAGGTACTTGGAGGGCCGCAAAGAAAATAGTTAATGTCTTGTTAAAGAAATGACAATTTTGCATGAGGTAAAAATCTTTATAGTAACATAGTAACATAGTAGATGACGGCAGATAAAGACCCGAATGGTCCATCCAGTCTGCCCAACCTGATTCAATTTAGATTTTTTTTTTTTTTTTTTTTCTTCTTAGCTATTTCTGGGCGAGAATCCAAAGCTTTACCCGGTACTGTGCTTGAGTTCCAACTGCCAAAATCTCTGTTAAGACTTACTCCAGCCCATCTACACCCTCCCAGCCATTGAATTTATAATTTATAAATCTTTCATTTTGGCTAAGTCTTTTTTTTTTTTTTTTTTTAATCTTTATTCCTTTTTATTTCTTTCAACAAGTGTACAATATTATTACAATTAATTCACATAACTCACTTGACATTCTTAAACAATATTATTATACATGTTTTAATACCCCCCATCCACCTCCCATCCCTTCCCATATCAACAAAATATTTCGTCCAAACTTATACATACTTATACATCTCTCTTTCATAATTTCATAATTCATAATCTTATACCTGCTTTAATCCAATCTTTCCAGACAACCTTAAACCCGCCTATTTGTATCTTGGAGTTTACCCAAATAGTCTGTTGTTTCGATTTTAAAATAGAATCAGTAGTTAATTTGTCTATAAACCTTAATGTCTTAATAATAATATTGTAATTTATAGCTAAAGAGACATAAGATCAAGAAACTGTTTTATTTTACTTTTGTGATTATGATAAACATACCGAGGGCCTCAAAAAAATACCTGGCGGGCCTCATGTGGCCCCTGGGCTGCGAGTTTGAGACCACTGCTCTATGGTATTTCATCTTTATACTAAGTTCCTGTAACCCTTACTCTGGAGTTCCTTCTTATGCCAGTTCCTGTAAACCGTGCCGAGCTCTACGATTGTGGAGATGATGCGGTATACAAACTTAAGGTTTAGTTTCGTTTATAGTAAGACATGAATAAACTTGGAAACTTGTCTGATGAAAGCACAAAAGATAAAGGGATTCAAAGAGCTTTGTGCGGCAGAATCGCCCTCACTGTCTCGACACAAGGGAACATTCTGGAGTCCCTGATCCTAAACTCATGGAGCAGGAGCCAGGAGTCTTGGGCAGGGGATGTCTCTTTCTGCGATTTGAAAGGAAGCTCCGGAATGAGAGGGCATAGGATGAAGTTAAGAGGTGACAGGCTCCGGAGTAATCTAAGGAAATACTTTTTTACAGAAAGGGTGGTAGATGCGTGGAACAGAGACTGTGTCTGAATTCAAAAGGGCCTGAGATAGGCACGTGGGATCTCTTGGAGAGAGGAAGAGATAATGGTTACTGCAGATGGGCAGCTCTATGACCTCACAATGCAGGTGCACAGAGCCTTAGCCTATAGGAAGAGGAGATGCAAATGTTAAGAGCCTTAGCCAATAGGAAGAGGAAATGCAAATGTTAAGAGCCTTAGCCAAAAGGAAGCTCCGGAATGAGAGGGCATAGGATGAAGTTAAGAGGTGACAGGCTCCGGAGTAATCTAAGGAAATACTTTTTTACAGAAAGGGTGGTAGATGCGTGGAACAGAGACTGTGTCTGAATTCAAAAGGGCCTGAGATAGGCACGTGGGATCTCTTGGAGAGAGGAAGAGATAATGGTTACTGCAGATGGGCAGCTCTATGACCTCACAATGCAGGTGCACAGAGCCTTAGCCTATAGGAAGAGGAGATGCAAATGTTAAGAGCCTTAGCCAATAGGAAGAGGAAATGCAAATGTTAAGAGCCTTAGCCAAAAGGAAGCTCCGGAATGAGAGGGCATAGGATGAAGTTAAGAGGTGACAGGCTCCGGAGTAATCTAAGGAAATACTTTTTTACAGAAAGGGTGGTAGATGCGTGGAACAGAGACTGTGTCTGAATTCAAAAGGGCCTGAGATAGGCACGTGGGATCTCTTGGAGAGAGGAAGAGATAATGGTTACTGCAGATGGGCAGCTCTATGACCTCACAATGCAGGTGCACAGAGCCTTAGCCTATAGGAAGAGGAGATGCAAATGTTAAGAGCCTTAGCCAATAGGAAGAGGAAATGCAAATGTTAAGAGCCTTAGCCAAAAGGAAACTCTGCAATGAGAGGACATAGGTTGAAGTTAAGAGGTGACAGGCTCCGGAGTAATCTAAGGAAATACTTTTTTACAGAAAGGGTGGTAGATGCGTGGAACAGAGACTGTGTCTGAATTCAAAAGGGCCTGAGATAGGCACGTGGGATCTCTTGGAGAGAGGAAGAGATAATGGTTACTGCAGATGGGCAGCTCTATGACCTCACAATGCAGGTGCACAGAGCCTTAGCCTATAGGAAGAGGAGATGCAAATGTTAAGAGCCTTAGCCAATAGGAAGAGGAAATGCAAATGTTAAGAGCCTTAGCCAAAAGGAAACTCTGCAATGAGAGGACATAGGTTGAAGTTAAGAGGTGACAGGCTCCGGAGTAATCTAAGGAAATACTTTTTTGCAGAAAGGGTGGTAGATGCGTGGAACAGAGACTGTGTCTGAATTCAAAAGGGCCTGAGATAGGCACGTGGGATCTCTTGGAGAGAGGAAGAGATAATGGTTACTGCAGATGGGCAGCTCTATGACCTCACAATGCAGGTGCACAGAGCCTTAGCCTATAGGAAGAGGAGATGCAAATGTTAAGAGCCTTAGCCAATAGGAAGAGGAAATGCAAATGTTAAGAGCCTTAGCCAAAAGGAAGCTCCGGAATGAGAGGGCATAGGATGAAGTTAAGAGGTGACAGGCTCCGGAGTAATCTAAGGAAATACTTTTTTACAGAAAGGGTGGTAGATGCGTGGAACAGAGACTGTGTCTGAATTCAAAAGGGCCTGAGATAGGCACGTGGGATCTCTTGGAGAGAGGAAGAGATAATGGTTACTGCAGATGGGCAGCTCTATGACCTCACAATGCAGGTGCACAGAGCCTTAGCCTATAGGAAGAGGAGATGCAAATGTTAAGAGCCTTAGCCAATAGGAAGAGGAAATGCAAATGTTAAGAGCCTTAGCCAAAAGGAAACTCTGCAATGAGAGGACATAGGTTGAAGTTAAGAGGTGACAGGCTCCGGAGTAATCTAAGGAAATACTTTTTTACAGAAAGGGTGGTAGATGCGTGGAACAGAGACTGTGTCTGAATTCAAAAGGGCCTGAGATAGGCACGTGGGATCTCTTGGAGAGAGGAAGAGATAATGGTTACTGCAGATGGGCAGCTCTATGACCTCACAATGCAGGTGCACAGAGCCTTAGCCTATAGGAAGAGGAGATGCAAATGTTAAGAGCCTTAGCCAATAGGAAGAGGAAATGCAAATGTTAAGAGCCTTAGCCAAAAGGAAACTCTGCAATGAGAGGACATAGGTTGAAGTTAAGAGGTGACAGGCTCCGGAGTAATCTAAGGAAATACTTTTTTGCAGAAAGGGTGGTAGATGCGTGGAACAGAGACTGTGTCTGAATTCAAAAGGGCCTGAGATAGGCACGTGGGATCTCTTGGAGAGAGGAAGAGATAATGGTTACTGCAGATGGGCAGCTCTATGACCTCACAATGCAGGTGCACAGAGCCTTAGCCTATAGGAAGAGGAGATGCAAATGTTAAGAGCCTTAGCCAATAGGAAGAGGAAATGCAAATGTTAAGAGCCTTAGCCAAAAGGAAGCTCCGGAATGAGAGGGCATAGGATGAAGTTAAGAGGTGACAGGCTCCGGAGTAATCTAAGGAAATACTTTTTTACAGAAAAGCTGGTAGATCACTATTTGTTCTGTAACTAATTGTACTGCTGACTTATCATCATGCGCTCTCTCCACCCTTGCTTTGAAAATAGTTCCTGTGAACCAAAGCTAATTGATATCATGATTTCGGTTGGAATTCAGCAAATTTTGCAAAATTGGAAATCCGCTTCCTTACGAAACTGTACGTTTTGGTGGAATTCACTATGGTCTCCTTTGACTAAGCTGCGTTAGGGCTTTAACGTGCGGAATAGCGCGCGCTAGAATGCCGCACGCACTAGACGCTAACGCCAGCATCTGAGCTGGCGTCAGTTCTAGCCATGTAGCGCGGGGTTAGCGTGCGCTAATCTGCTGCGGAAGCTAAAAATGCTAACGCACCTTAGTAAAAGGAGCCCTATGTCTTTAGAAACGATATGAATAATACGCCGCTGAAAAACTTTATTTACATTCAACTGTTACTACTTGTAAATTGTGGAAACCCATTGGCGTTTATTTGTCTTCTGCTTACAATTTTTGCTTTATTCAAACTTTTCATCAATCCATATGGATGCAACTTTCCTGATACATGTTGACATCAACGTTTTTGTAGATTTTCCTGAACTGTATAGGTTTTTTGATGTTTTTGCATGTTATTGAAAAAATCGAATAAACAAATTGAAAAAGAAAGGGTGGTAGATGCGTGGAACAGTCTCCCAGAACAGGTGGTGGAGACAGAGATTCAAGAAAGCCTGGGATAGGCATGTGGGATCTCTTAGGGAGAGGAGGAGATTGTGGATGCTGCGGATGGGCCGTTTGGCCTTTATGTGCCATCATGTTTCTATAACCATCAAGCTCTATGACCTCACAATGCAGGTGTAAAGAGCCTTAGCCTATAGGAAGAGGAGATGCAAATGTTAAGAGCCTTAGCCAATAGGGAGAGGAGGAGATGGTGGATGCTGCGGATGAGCCATTTGGCCTTTATCTGCCATCATGTTTCTATGACCTCACAATGCAGGTGTGAAGAGCCTTAGCCTATAGGAAGAGGAGATGCAAGTGTTAAGAGCCTTAGCCAATAGGGAGAGGAGGAGATAGTGGATGCTGCGGATGGGCCATTTGGCCTTTATCTGCCATCATGTTTCTATAACCATAAAGCCCTATGACCTCACAATGCAGATGTAAAGAGCTTTAGCCAATAGGAAGAGGAGATGCAAATGTTAAGAGCCTTAGCCAACAGGGAGAGGAGGAGATAGTGGATGCTGCGGATGGGCAGACTGGATGGGCCTTAGGGTTAGGGATATCAGACGACTGGATTTGCCTGGACATGTTCTCTTTTTAGAGGACATGTCCGGGCGTCCGGACGGCTTTTCCAAACCTGGCACTTTGTCCGGGTTTTGAAACACTTCCAGCTCATGACTGCGTCGGGAGGGCATCTGCGCATGGGCAGATGCAACGCAGTGACATCACGTACATGGGTATGACATTACCGCATCACACCTGCGCATGCACAGATGACCTCCTGACGCGGCTCTGAGCATGAGAACAGGTTGAGGGGGGCAAGGCTAGGGCGGAACAGGCCATGACTTGGGCAGAATGGAGCAGGGCTGGACGGGCCTAGGGGCAGGGCCATGGCTCCGGATTTTACAATAGTAAAATCTGTTAACCCTACTTTTGACCTTTATCTGTCATCATGTTTCTGTGTTTCTAAATAAGTCTTTAAGTAGGGACTGGACATATTCTTTCTTCCAAAGGAGTCCAGGGAAGTAGGGGAGCATGTAGGAACCCAACATGTCTAGGCGCAGCCTAGGATGCTGCCTCATTGTTGGCTGTGTTTCTATCTCCTAAGCTGGTTAGGCTCCAGCAAACACTACAGCCTTCGCTATAGAAACAGGAAAAATGAGAGCAGATAAAAATCATGACGGCCTGTCCAGTTGATCCATCCCTCCCGTCTCCCTTGGAGATGCTCTATGCTTGCCCCCATGCTTTCTTGAACTTAGCCCCCACATCCATTTTCTTGAATTCAGATACAATTTACACATCCGCTACCATTTCCGTAAAGAAGTATTTCCTTAGATTGCTTCTGTCTTCTTTCATCTTCATCCAATTTCCCATCATTCCAGAGCTTGCTTTCAACTAAAAGAGTCTTGTGCATTTATGCCAAAAAGAGAGAGTTTAAATGTCTTTCATATCCCCCCTCAATCACCTTTCTTCCAAAGTATTCTTATACTAAAGCAGTGTCTCTCAAACTTTCTTAGCTCTAGCCCACTAAACGGAGAAAATAATTTTTGTGGCACATTAACTGGAGCAAGTGTTTTCTATGGCACATTATAATTGAAATTATAAAACAGCAAAACCAACAAAAAATTAAATCTGAGAGTTATTTATATAAAGTTCTTTAAGCTAGGTCTTCGTAACTGTACAGCGGTGCATGTCGGTAACAAAAATCTCATGCACGAATACAGGATGTCCGAGGCGGTCCCTGGAGAGACCTTCCAGGAAAGAGACTTGGGAGTTATGAGCGACAAGTCGATGAAGCCATCCACGCAATGTGCAGCGATGGTGAAAAGGGCGAACAGAATGCTAGGAATGATAAAGAAGAGGATCACAAACAGATCGGAGAAAGTAATCATGCCACTGTACCAGGCCATGGTAGGCCCTCACCTGGAATACTGCGTTCAGCACTGGTTGCTGTACATGAAGAAGGACACGATACTACTCGAAAGGGTCCAGAGAAGAGCGACTAAGATGGTTAAGGGGCTGGAGGAGTTGCCGTACAGTGAGAGATTAGAGAAACTGGGCCTTTTCTCCCTCGAACAGAGGAGATTGAGAGGGGACATGATCGAAACATTCAAGATAATGAAGGGGATAGACTTAGTAGATAAGGACAGGTTGTTCACCCTCTCCAAGGTAGGGAGGACGAGAGGGCACTCTCTAAAGTTAAAAGGGGATAGATTCCGTACAAACATAAGGAGGTTCTTCTTCACCCAGAGAGTGGTGGAGAGCTGGAACGCTCTTCCGGAGGCTGTTATAGGGGAAAACAGCCTCCAGGGACTCAAGACAAAGTTGGACAAGTTCCTGCTGAACCAGAACGTACGCAGGTGGGGCTAGTCTCAGTTAGGACACTGGTGAACTTGAGAAACATAAGATCTCATAACCATTCACAATAGACTCTCTCCATAATTGAGGAAATGCCTAATTGAAGGGCCTTTTCTATTATGACCTCCCTAATTCCCACTCCCAATTCCTCAGTCCACTTATCTGCAATCCGTTTATAGCTCATATGTGGATATACAAAATCAAGGTTCTTCTTAAAGTATGAAATTGAGGGTAGAGCTTCCAGATGTTCAAACAAAGTTCCCAGTCTATATCCCACTCCCAATGTCAAGCCTTCCTTTTTCAGTGTGGCAATTTAATGAACTAATTGCGTATTGCGTAATTTTGGAATGCTGTTTGTGTTTTTCTTGGATCAATTATTTCTAGAATTGTGGTTCCTTCCCCCCCAGATGGTATTAGTTCTTCAATGGGACAGGATTTTTAAGGGGTTCGGGAATTATTTCGTAAATCCTTTATTATAGGTCAAAAATGTATTTTACCACATTGGTTGGAAGAAAGTCCACCCTCATTTTGGCATTGGAGGGCAGCGTTTCATGCTCTTATGATTATGGAAGCTAGGGCGACCCCCCAGAGTAAATTTGGGATGACCTGGGAACCTTATATACAGCAATTATCAGTCAGAGCAGGCAGTTTTGTAGTGAATCATTACATTTGTAATCAGAAAGTGAAGCACTATTTATTAGTAATATTTGGAAATGGGATGGATGGAAGGGGGGAAGGGAGGATGGGAAGGGGGGAGGAAGTGTTGGGAGGTGCTTTATCGTGTTTGTATTGTGATGATAATTGATTATTGAATTTATACATCTACAATGTATTAACTGAGTTGAGATGATATTCTTTGTAAGATTTTTGTTATGTATATTTTATTTTTAAAACTCAATAACAATTATTGAACATTAAAAAAAAAAACAACACTAGGCCACTGCTTAGGCGCATTCATTTAGGCAAAGAAAACCCTGGCCTCAGTGCCAGTGCACCTAAGACTTCTTAGGCATCGCTAAGCGTGATTCTAGCGGTTGATTGACCATCGCACACAACACCGCGGCGCCATGTATAGATTCAGGCCTAGGTGCTATTCTAGAAATGATGCTCCAACTTGGATGCCGTTTATAGAAATAGCACTTAATGCCAGGACGTGAGAATTTACAACAATTCAACCCAGAGCTAGATCTACGCTATCTATAACACTGTAGAAACATAGAAACATAGAAAGATGACGGCAGAAAAGGGCTATAGCCCATCAAGTCTGCCCACTCTACTGACCCACCCCATTAAGTCTGAGTACTAATGACCTAGTTCCTTAACTTGACCCTCGTAAGGATCCTACTAGGGCATCCCATTTATTCTTAAAGTCAATAACGCTGGTGGCCTTGATCACCTGCTCTGGAAGTTTGTTCCAGTGATCTACCACCCTTTCTGTGAAGAAATACTTCCTTATGTCACTATCGAATTTCCCTCCTCTGAGTTTGAATGGATGCCCCCTTGTGACCGAGGGTCCCCTGAGAAAGAAGATGTCTTCTTCCACCTCGACACGTCCCGTGATGTATTTAAATGTCTCAATCATGTCCCCCCTCTCCCTGCGCTCCTCTAGAGTGTAGAGCTGCAATTTGTTCAGTCTTTCTTCGTACGAGAGACCCTTGAGCCCCGAGATCATCCTGGTGGCCATCCGCTGAACCGACTCAACTCTAAGCACGTCTTTACGGTAATGTGGCCTCCAGAATTGCACACAGTACTCCAGATGAGGTCTCACCATGGTTCTGTACAGTGGCATTATGACTTCAGATTTGCGGCTAACGAAGCTTCTATTGATACATCCCATAAGTTGCCTTGCTTTGGATGAGGCCTTCTCCACTTGTTTGGCGGCCTTCATGTCTGCACTGATGATTATTCCCAAGTCTCTTTCTTCTGAAGTCCTAGCTAGTGTTTCTCCATTTAAGGTGTAAGGTTTGCATGGATTTCTGCTACCGAGATGCATAACCTTACATTTCTTAGCGTTGAAGCCCAGCTGCCATGTCGAGGACCAGTTTTCCAACGTAAGCAGATCCTGCGTCATACTATCCTGCAGATTGCTTTCACTTACTATATTACATAGTTTGGCATCATCAGCGAACAGAGTTACTTTACCCTGAAGCCCTTGGGTCAAGTCTCTTATGAATATGTTAAAAAGGAGTGGACCCAGGACCGAGCCCTGTGGCACTCCGCTGGTCACCTCCGATGTCTCAGAGAGGGTGCCGTTGACCACCACCCTCTGATGTCTTCCACTCAGCCAATCCTTGACCCATGCAATTAGTATCTCACCTAACCCCATTGATTTCATCTTGTTTAATAGTCTACGGTGTGGGACGCTGTCGAAAGCTTTACTGAAGTCCAAGTACACTATGTCCAGAGACTCTCCCGAGTCCAGCTTTCCTGTTACCCAATCAAAGAAGCTGATAAGATTGGATTGGCATGACCTACCCCTAGTGAATCCATGTTGACTAGGATCCCTTAGATTCCCCTCATCCAAAATCGTGTCTAATTTACATTTAAGTAGTGTTTCCATGAGTTTACACACTATTGATGTGAGACTTACTGGTCTGTAATTTGCAGCCTCTGCTCTGCAACCCTTTTTGTGCAGTGGAACGACGTTAGCTGTTTTCCAGTCCAGGGGGACTCTCCCTGTACTTAGGGAGAGATTGAAGAGCATGGTTAATGGTTCCGCCAGGACATCGCACAGCTCCCTGAGTACTCGTGGGTGCAATTTGTCTGGTCCCATGGCTTTGTTTACCTTGAGTCTTGACAGTTCGCTGTAAACATCAGCTGGTGAGAATCCAAAATTCTGAAATGGATCTTCCTTGCTTGGCTTTGCTTCCAGCTGTGGCCCGTGTCCAGGTGCCTCGCAGGTAAAGACTGAGCAGAAGTAATCGTTCAGTAGTTTGGCTTTTTCGGAATCTGTTTCCACATAAATCCCATCTGCTGTTCTAAGACGTACTATCCCGTTTGTGTTCTTCTGCCTGTCACTAATATACCTGAAGAAGGATTTGTCCCCTTTCTTAATGTTCTTTGCTAGAGTTTCTTCCACTCGAAGTTTGGCCTCCCTGACTGCTGTTTTGACCACTGCAGACCATGTCTTGTATTCAATTTTAGCTTCTTTCTCCCCGGTGCGTTTGTATGAAAGAAATGCTCTTTTCTTGTCCTTGACTAGGTGTGAGCAAATTTTAAGGACACCCCTGACCCACCTAAACCCCTCCCTTAGCCATGCTCCCTTTTCAGATCAGCTTGCATCGTTGCAGAATACTGACTAGGAAGACGCACACATAAATTCCAATCGGTGCCAATTACCACCAACAATTGATGTTTACTGCCCAGATATTAGGGCTAATTGGCTCATTATTCAATTAAATATGGCAGACATTCAACTAGAAGATCCTATTCCTGAAAGTAATTCATTCAAAATATCAGTGAAGAGAGCATTCAATACAGTCACAAGAGAACTAAGACCTCTGCTGAATAGACTATCTGAAACAAAATGCCAACTGGATCTCTGCCAATCCCATCTACTCTATACCGAGATATGCCAGAAGAAGTTAATCATCTTGACTAAATTGAGTAACTCATCTTCACTAAGTTAATCATCTTGATTAAGTTAATCGTCTTCACTACCGTAAATTGAGTAACTCATCTCGACTAAGTTAATCATCTTGACTAAATTGCCCTAGTGTAGAGTTAATCATCTTGACTGTTAGTCAAGATGATTAACTCTACACTAGAACAAGGATAGTTCTAAGAGGAATTTGGGGGAATTCTACTTACACCAATCCCTAAAGAAGCAAAGCTAGACCTATCCCAAGCTGTAATCTACAGACCTGTAGCAGGCATACCATTCATGATGAAGTTGATAGAGTTTGTAGTTGCCACCCAACTAAAAGATTATATTTCCAATTGGAATCTACTATTGCCCTCCCAACATGAGTTCAAATGAACACAGTACAGGAACGTGCTTGACTGATCTGACATCAGGAGTTAGACCAGTATTACGCGCAGGTAAACAAATGTTCAGTGCCTCATCAGCATTTGACAGGAGTGGCCTAGTGGTTAGATCTATCATCTCGGCAGCCTGAGGTTGTGGGTTCAAACCTCACACTGTTCCTTGTGACCCTGGACAGGTCACTCAATCCTCCATTGCCCAGGTATGTTAGATAGATTGTGAGCCCACCAGGATAGATAGTACCTGATTGTAAACCACCTGGATAACTTTGATAGGCAGTATATAAATACCTAATAAAATGAAGAAAAAAAAAATAGACTAGTTCAGTGGTTCTTAAACCTGTCCTGGGGGACCCCCAGCCAGTCAGGTTTTCAATATATCCCTAATGAATATGCATGAGGCAGATTTGCATTTAATAGAGGTGGCAGGCATGCAAATCTGCCTCATGAATGTTCATTAGGGATATTGTGAAAACCCAACTGGCTGGGGGGGTCCCCGGGTCAGGTTTAAGAACCACTGGCTCTGAAATAGGAATTTCAGGAATAGTATTACAATGGTATTACAGGGCTTCCTGATGAACACATGCTACAGAGTGTTAAAAGATGGAGCCTTCTCTGACTACTTGTCTCCACCTTGCGGAGTACCACAAGGATCTCTTCAGATAACCCTCAGACCAGGGGAATGGCTCTTCTCATATGCAGATGAGGCCTTTCTACCAATCTCTGCAAGTTTGAACCAAACAAACAGAATTACCATATTGTCCAGAACGATAACTAAAGGGCAAGAATGGACAGGGAGATACTACCTCAAACTAAACACTGAAAATCCAAACTTTGTGACACCCATCCCTAATTCCATCTACCGCTACTCTGACAACTGGAACCAGCTTTAACGCTGAGAAAGCCTCCGAAGTACTGGGAGTCACTTTAGATCAGGGGTCTCAAAGTCCCTCCTTGAGGGCCGCAATCCAGTCGGGTTTTCAGGATTTCCCCAATGACTAGGCATGAGATCTATGTGCACGCACTGCTTTCAGTGCATAGTCATTGGGGAAATCCTGAAAACCCGACTGGATTGCGGCCCTCAAGGAGGCACTTTGAGATCCCTGCTTTAGATAGTTCATTAAGCTTTTTTTTTTTTTTTTTTTTTTAGATTTTTAAAAAATAGCAAAAGAAATGAGCCAATGGAGACGCTTAGGGCTCCTTTAACGAAGCCGCGTGCGCTAATTTGCCGGACATGCTAGCTGCTGCCACCTCCTCTTGAGCAGGCGGTAGTTTTCATTATCTAAGTGTTTTACAGACTAAATTTGAAAGGTGCGCTCACACATAAAAACTTTCCGTTCAAGTACACACCACTAAGGGCTCCTTTATCGCATGCGTGCGATAAAGGAGCCCTTAGTGGTGTGTACTTGAACGGAAAGTTTTTATGTGTGAGCGCACCTTTCAAATTTAGTCTGTAAAACAAATGAATCGTACATATGTTACATCAAAGAAAGATGAGAATCTAAAAGGACTGCACATCACAAGTCGTGTCCCAGAGAGTTTATAATCAAGGCGGCTGCCTAAGGCGATGAGAAACCAAGTGACTTTTCCAAGATCACAAGGCATCGCTGGCGGGAGAAGCAGGATATGAGCCCTGGTCTCCTGGTTCTCAGCTCGGGCCACTCCCAGTGCCATTAACCCAGAACTGAGTTCGGAATAAGTAACCTGGGACAGAAGGGTTTTTACAACCACATCCAACAGCCGTTTCAGGAAAGCCAGAGCATATTTTGCAACAGCTGGAAAAAGTGATCTGTTGTTTTCCGTAGAGAATGACACAGAGACAAATTTGTCCCCGTTCCCGCAGGAACTCAATTTCCCCATCCAGTCCCCACGAGTTTTGTCACTGTCCCTGCCCTATTCCTGTAAGCTTTTCAAGTATCTGAGGCTTGTGCAGATGAGGACGGAGCTGAGGCATTGGTGGAATGAGGCATTATGACATCACAATCTGAACTCTAGAATCTTGTTACGTATGATTTTAAAGTGTTTGAGGCTTGTGCAGATGAGGACGGAGCTTAGGCATTGGTGGAATGAGGCATTATGACATCACAATCTGAGCTCTAGAATGTTGCTACCTAGGATTTTAAAGTGTCTGAGGCTTGTTCAGATGAGGACGGAGCTTAGGCATTGGTGGAATGAGGCATTATGACATCACAATCTGAGCTCTAGAATGTTGCTACTTAGGATTTTAAAGTGTTTGAGGCTTGTGCAGATGAGGACGGAGCTTAGGCATTGGTGGAATGAGGCATTATGACATCACAATCTGAGCTCTAGAATGTTGCTACTTAGGATTTTAAAGTGTCTGAGGCTTGCGCAGATGAGGACGGAGCTTAGGCATTGGTCGAATGAGGCATTATGACATCACAATCTGAGCTCTAGAATGTTGCTACTTATGATTTTAAAGTGTTTGAGGCTTGTTCAGATGAGGACGGAGCTTAGGCATTGGTGGAATGAGGCTCTACACTCTCGAGGAACGTAGGGAGAGGGGAGACATGATCGAAACACTTAAGTACCTCACGGGACATGTCGAAGTGGAAGATGATATTTTCTTTCTCAAGGGACCCTCGGCCACAAGAAGGCACCTGCTCAAACTCAGGGGCGGAAAATTTCATGGCGACACCAGAAAGTATTTCTTCACAGAGAGAGTGGTTGATCATTGGAACAAGCTTCCAGTGCAGGTGATCGAGGCAGACAGCGTGCCAGACTTTAAGAATAAATGGGATACCCATGTGGGATCCCTACGAGGGTCAAGATAAGAAAATTGGGTCATTAGGGCATAGACAGGGGGTGGGTAAGCAGAGTGGGCAGACTTGATGGGCTGTAGCCCTTTTCTGCCGTCATCTTCTATGTTTCTATGTTTCACAATCTGAGCTCTAGAATCTTGCTACATATGATTTTAAAGTGTTTGAGGCTTGTGCAGATGAGGACGGAGCTGAGGCATTGGTGGAATGAGGCATTATGACATCACAATCTGAGCTCTAGAATGTTGCCACTTAGGATTTTAAAGGGTTCGCAGCTTGTGCAGATGAGGACGGAGCTTGCAGGGATGGGGTCAGGAAAAGATCTCTCCGGGATGGAAAAATGAGTTCCTGCGGGGACGGGGAAAAATTTGTCCCCATGTCATTCTCTAGTTTTCTTTTCGTGGGGATGGGTGGGGATGGAGAGGATCCTGGCAGGGACGGATGGGGACGGAGAGGATCTTGGTGGGGATGGATGAGGACGGAGAGGATCCTGGCGGGGACGGGTGGGGACGAAGAGGATCCTGGTGGGGATGGGTGAGGACGGAGAGGATCCTGACAGAGACGGGTGGGGAAGGAGAGGATCCTGGTGGGGACGGGTGGGGATGGAGAGGATCCTGGTGGGGACAGGTGGGGATAGAGAGGATCCTGGCGGGGACGGGTGGGGACGGAGAGGATCCTGACGGGGACGGGTGTGGACGGAGAGGATCCTGACGGGGACGGTTGGGGACGGAGAGGATCTTGGTGGGGATGGGTGGGGACGGAGAGGATCCTGGTAGGGACGGATGGGGACGGAGAGGATCCTGGCGGGGACGGGTGGGGACGAAGAGGATCCTGGTGGGGATGGGTGGGGACGGAGAGGATCCTGACAGAGACGGGTGGGGAAGGAGAGGATCCTGGTGGGGACGGGTGGGGATGGAGAGGATCCTGGTGGGGACAGGTGGGGATAGAGAGGATCCTGGCGGGGACGGGTGGGGACGGAGAGGATCCTGACGGGGACGGTTGGGGACGGAAAGGATCTTGGTGCGGATGGGTGGGGACGGAGAGGATCCTGGCAGGGACGGATGGGGACGGAGAGGATCTTGGTGGGGTTGGATGAGGACGGAGAGGATCCTGGCGGGGACGGGTGGGGACGGAGAGGATCCTGGTGGGGACGGGTGGGGACGGAGAGGATCCTGACAGAGACGGGTGGGGAAGGAGAGGATCCTGGTGGGGACGGGTGGGGACGGAGAGGATCCTGGCGGGGACGGAGAGGATCTTGGCGGGGACGGGTGGGGATTGGTGGGATTTCTGTCCCCGCGCAACTCTCTAGTCTCGATTATTGTTTTCAGAGAAATAGTTTATGAGTCACTGTTTTCAGTCGAGTGGATGGGTACAATTTAAATGAACAAATTTTTAAAATAAGAATAATTTATTTAAAAAAAATAATAGAATATTTGGAAAAACAAGAAACTAAAAAACTAAAAATTGAACTATATTAAGGATTTATGAGAATTAAATTGATATTGCTTTACAAAACAGGTTTTTGGCCAAGGACTGGAGCAAGGAGCATTTAAAACTACTTTGAACAATCTAGTCTATGAAATCATGACTACGCTTAGGCTCCATTTCCGAGGCCTTTTCCTGTGCATTATAACTGTAATTAAATATCTTTTGAGATATATCTGTACCTTTCCCAGATGAGTGGTATTTAGATATTGAGTTGTGATTTTGAATATATATACACCGCTTGGGTTGATATTTTGAGGTTCCAGAAAAGGAAGGACACATTTTATTTCCACTGAAAGCAATGGAAGTAAGGAGGATAGAGACCCTACCCTAGTCCATAAAATACAGCTTATTCAAAGCACAGATGTAAGACTAATATTCAACCTGAAAAAATACAGCTCGGTCTCCGATTACCTCAAAGAAACTGCACTGGCTACCCATCCCTTCTCGAATAAAATTCAAAACATCATGCATCATACATCATATACTCTACAGAAATTCAACGCTTCTCAATTGCATGGGGCCACCTCCCACAGAACCCTTAACATGATGCAACTAAATCTCCCCACTAGAAAAAATCTCAAATACAGTTGTATATTCCACTCCATGCTTACCTTCCTGGGATGACCACACAGAATCAATCAAAACCAGAACCTAGCTACACCTTATTCCGGAAGAAACTGAAGACCCTTCTCTTTGATACCTGATCTCTACATGAATAACCCAGTATTCCCTTTCTAGCAAGACAATTCCTCTCCCATAGTTTTATCTCAATTTCTTCCTCCAATCTCCTCGATCCTGCCCTTATATCTTCCTCTAATTCTCTGTAAGTCACCTTGAGCCTGCACAGATAATGTGCAACACACAAATAGCAGATTAGATGTCTCAATCCATCCTTCTTTTTCTGGAGCCATATGGTATCCCTACTCAGCACCCAAGAACATAAGAATAGCCTTATTGGGTCAGACCAATAGTCCAGTAGCCCGTTCTCACAGTGGCCAATCCAGGTCCCTAGTACCTGGCCAAACCCAAGGAGTAGCAACATTCCAGCATCTCAAATAATAGCAAGATTCCGGAACCCCAAAGAGAGCAACATTCCAGAGCTGAGATTGTGATGTCATAATGCCTCTTTCCACCAATGCCTAAGAGCCAACTTCATCAGTGATGTCACAATGGCTTAATTGTTCTATACTTGGCTCACGTAAGAACATAATAGCAACCATACTGGGTCAGACCAATAGTCCATCAAGCCCAGTAGCCCGTTCTCATGGTGGCCAATCCAGGTCCCTAGAACCTGGCCAAATCCCAAAGAGCAGCAACATTCCATCATCTCAAAGAATAGCAAGATTCCGGAACCCCAAAGAGAGCAACATTCCAGAGCTGAGATTGTGATGTCATAATGCCTCTTTCCACCAATGCCTAAGAGCCAACTTCATCAGTGATGTCACAATGGCTTAATTGTTCTATACTTGGCTCACGTAAGAACATAATAGCAACCATACTGGGTCAGACCAATAGTCCATCAAGCCCAGTAGCCCGTTCTCATGGTGGCCAATCCAGGTCCCTAGAACCTGGCCAAATCCCAAAGAGCAGCAACATTCCAGCATCTCAAAGAATAGCAAGATTCCGGAACCCCATTGAGAGCAACATTCCAGAGCTGAGATTGTGATGTCATAATGCTTCTTTCCACCAATGCCTAAGAGCCAACTTCATCAGTGATGTCACAATGGCTTAATTGTTCTATACTTAGCTCATGTAAGAACATAATAGCAACCATACTGGGTCAGACCAATAGTCCATCAAGCACAGTAGCCCGTTCTCATGGTGGCCAATCCAGGTCCCTAGTACCTGGCCAAATCCCAAAGAGCAGCAACATTCCAGCATCTCAAAGAATAGCAAGATTCCGGAACCACAATGAGAGCAACATTCCAGATCTGAGATTGTGATGTCATAATGCCTCATTCCACAGAGCCTCAGAGCCAACCTCATCGGTGATGTTGCAATGATCGACACACTGCTTGGTTGTGGTCTCAAGTCTTCAACCCTGAAGCCCTGTAGCCTTCGGACACCTGCCCGTTCTGCCTCATCTGATATTCAAGACATAATGCAAAGCCTCAGACCACATGGATTGATGGGGGTTTTATTTTTGTTCCTTCTTATTTGGAACAGCAGCGCGTTGGACCGGTTAATTCACTGAGCACTTAGAACAAAATTATTCATCTTTCCATTTCTTATTCCTCAGACAGATTTTTGAAAATTCTTCCTACTCAGTGACCTCACCAGCTCTTTTTGGCAGACCGAGGTGCTTCTAAACATGTTTTTAGCTTCTAGCACAGATTGGTGTTTTCACTCAGTGCTTCCTCACAAGCCTACCTGAAGCCAAAGTAGTTTTTAAATGGATTTTTAAGGCAACAGGAAGCAATTCGTATCATGCAGGGACTGGAGGGAGAGTGGTGAATAAAACATCGTTGGATAAAAGAATTTGAGGCCTAGCAAACAGATCGATAAAGAGAAGAATGGCAGAAAGAAATCCTGTAATTCCACTGTCTAAAGGAGGGAGGAGTCTTGCATGCTATGGGAGTTATATACAGCTGAAGGTGTATGTAAACAAGACTAGGTGATTGCCTAGGGGAGGAGCAAAAAAGAAGCTGAAGTCAAAGCAAAGCAATGGTCCCAACAGCCTCGCAAACTCAAAAGAACCATCTACGCATATAACCTGAAAAAAAAAGGTTAATATTTAAAAGTATGGTGCTTAATTATGAATTTTTAGATAGCTTGGTAGTTCAGGCCTTGTAGTACTCTGTCTTGGGTACTTGTTGTCCACCCACGTGGATCTTGAGAAAGGCTGTGAGTTTCTGGAGGGACTTGGGGTGAGTCCTCTTTTGTGGGTTTTTTTTTTTGTTTTGTTTTGTTTTTGGTAAATATTTATTTATTTTTGTGGGTGGTGACTCGGGGCTTGGCTGGAGGCTGGTGTGTAGCTTGTTCCTCCGTTGCTTGGGTGCATGGCATGCCATTGAACCGCACCATGTTGTTGTGCGTGGCTCCCTCTAAAGGGGGACATAGTGGGGAATGTAGCCCGCTGAGAGAGGAGTGGGTCAGCAGGAGGATTAACTGTGGCTGCTGGTCCCACCCCTGGTGGTTCGCAGGTTCATGTGCTGCTCCACTTGACTGGTTGGGTGGCTCCATGTACCCCACCGCCCTTCTCTGTCCTTCTTGAGAGGGGGGGAGAGCCTGCAGAGAAGGGGCAGGATGCACCCCTTCAACTGTGCCAGTGCTCCTGGCTGCGTTTCCCACTGTGCCTGGAGGCAGAGAAAGAGGAGTGATAATGCCTCTTGAGTGGGCTTCTCCTGCTGTACTGCCTATTGTATATTAAACTGTACAGCGCTGCATATGCCTTTCAGTGCTATAGAAATCATGAATAGTACAGAGTCCCTCATGCTAGCTGGAAAAACACTCTGCCTAGGTTTTATGAAGAGCAAACAGCTTTTTAGACTGAGGAGTTTCAAACCCCCACCTTTGGAGAGGCATGGTCTGACATGCATCTCTGAAGATATCAGCACCCTGCTGAGAAAGGTAGACTCCTCGTTCCCAACATGAGAGGGGGAGGGGGGCAGGGTGGGAAAGGTGTGAATTGTAGACTCTGCAGGACCCGAGTTGGGGTTTTTTTGTTTTTTTTTCAGCATGTCCTTTATAAGCTGAACTCTGGGGCAGCATGTCTCCTACTGGGGGGAGAGGTCTGCAGGTCCCCTCCAAGGGAAAGAAGCATGGGAGATTATTTCTCCTTAAATTCAGATTGGGAGGAGGGTGGGGCAGAGCCCTTGGGGCTGCAACAGATTATCAGAGGTTTTCCCAAAAACAAGCAGATAGGACTTACCTTTGAACCCCAATCGGCTCCCTGCAGAGGCTGGCTGTAAGAGGCAGCATGCCGTCTGGAGGGTGAAAGCCCCGATCTGTTGCTTGCAGAGGCTGTGGATTTACGCAGCAGCATGCAAGACTCCTATCGGCTGCCCTGCAGAGGATGGCTGTAGGTGGCAACATGCAGGGATTCCTGGAGAGATCTCTCGGTCTGGCGAGACTCCTATCGGCTGCCCTGCAGAGGCTGGTTCTAAGCGGCAACATGCAGGGACTCCGGGAGATATTTCTCTACTGGGCCAAGTGCAGGCGGGGGGATTAGCTGAGCCAGGGCATCCTGGAGGCTCCTTGCCACTGTAGCTTGTGGATCCCCCGCTGCTGCATTCTGATGAGGATGGCTGCTGGAGGAAGATTCTCGGGCCTCACTTCTCTTCATGCCTGGCTATAAGCAGCAACATGCAGGAACTTCTGGAGAGATCTCTCGGTCTGGTGAGACTCCTTTCGGCTTCCTGCAGGGGCTGGCGGCTAGCAACAGCATGCAGGACCTCCGGGAGAGATTTCTCGACCGGGCAAGTTGCAGTCGGGGGGAGTTGACTGAGCCAGGATGTCCTGGAGGCTCCTCACCGGATTCGTCTGTGGATCCCCCGCTGCTACGCTCCGATGAGGATGGCTGCTGGAGGAAGATTCTCGGGCCTCACTTCTCTTCATGAAGTCTTCAGTGCCCTCTTCCTTAGCTTGCGTGCACGTGGTGACATGTGCGCACAATGCAAGCCACACGGAAACCTCGAGCGCCGGATCCAAACAGTGGGCGCACAATTCATGAGGATCCAGTGTGTTCATCCTCCTCCTGCATCCCAGTTGTTTCTTTAGATGATTCAGGCATCTTCAAGTTGATGAGTAGAAAAGTTGTAATGGAGAGCTGTAGAAAAATCCGACCGATGGGAACGGGCGGAAACTAAAGACTGGGGATTAGGGGGAAGCAGGGGGAAATGGGTAGGGCTCGGGCATGTCCAGTGGGGCCCGGGCACTGCACGTGCTCAGAGAAAAAAAAAAAATCTCTTTGAGCTATTGGAGAGCTTATCTGCAAATTGGGAGGTGTTGGGACAACACCCATGTGTGGCTGACTCATCCTGCTTGTCCTAGGAGAAAATGCTTTTCTGACATAATGATTACACTGTAGGGAAAAAAGAACTTGCTGCAGAGAGCTTCCTGCATTTAAAATAGGACAGAGATAACAGCAGGCTGAGGCAGCTGTAGGCTGCGGGAGGATGGGTGAAGAATTGCAGCATTCATACTGGCAATATAGCAGCCTTTGCAGATGGGCAGAGTGTCTGTCTCTCATTGGAAAAACCTGTTAAGCTCTATACCATAATACAGAGCGAAAGAAGATCGACCAAGATGGTAAAGGGGCTGGAACTCCTCTCGTATGAGGAAAGACTAAAACGGTTAGGGCTCTTCAGCTTGGAAAAGAGACGGCTGAGGGGAGATAGGATTGAAGTCTACAAAATCCTGGGAGCAGTAGAACAGGTACAAGTGGATCGAATTTTCACTCCGCCAAAAATGACAAAGACTAGGGGACACTTGATGAAGTTACAGGGAAATACTTTTAAAACCAATTGGAGGAAATTTTTTTTCCACTCGGAGAATAGTTAAGCTCTGGACCGCGTTGCCAGAGGTTGTGGTAAGAGCGGATAGCGTAGCTGTTTTAAGAAAGGTTTGGTCAAGTTCCTGGAGGAAAAGTCCATAGTCTGTTATTGAGAAAGACATGGGGGAAGCCACTGCTTGCCCTGTATTGGTAGCATGGAATATTGCTACTCCTTGGGTTTTGGCCAGATACTAGTGACCTGGATTGAGAACGGGCTGCTGGGCTTGATGGACCATGGGTCTGACACAGTAAGGCTATTCTTATGTTCTTAGACAGGGGTGCCCAATATGTCGATCGCGATCGAC
The DNA here is from genome assembly GCF_902459505.1 of Geotrypetes seraphini. NCBI lineage: Eukaryota > Metazoa > Chordata > Amphibia > Gymnophiona > Dermophiidae > Geotrypetes > Geotrypetes seraphini. The sequence continues at coordinate 11,312,475 of NC_047094.1, read as the reverse complement.
CGGTAGCTCAGGAAGGCAACGTGAGTCTATCGCGGAGTCCATCCCTGGCTCCGTGATAGACTTGTGTTGCCGTCCTGATCTACCAGGCCGATCAGCCTTCCTCTCCAGTGTTCTCCCTAGGGCCTTTTAGCTGGGCGGTCCGCCCTGTTGTCATCTGCTGCTGCCGCCGCTGCCGAACATAAAAAAACCCAAAAAAACCCGGCTTGGAGATTTCAGCAGCAAACTTATGCTCCGGGGCTCTAAAGTGTGCGTGCTGGCTTCCCTTCTCTTCCCTCCGAAACCGGAAGTTATGTCCGGGGGGGGGAGGGGGGAGAAGGGAAGCCGGCACGCACATGTTGAGAGCCCTGAAGCAAGCGTTCGCTACGGGCTAAGGCGGGAGACAGGTTAGTGAAGCATTTGCTCTTCTTGCTGCCGGGTCCTGCCTACTTTCTGTTTCCGCGAAGGCAGGAGCCGGCAGCATTTCCCCCAGTAGGTCGATCGCGATCTTGGGCTGATCAGCCTTCCTCTCCCTGACAGCAGAATTGATGTCGGGGAGAGGAATGCTGGTCGGCCGAAGCAGGGAGAGCTTGGGGCGGCATCAGCTTTCGGGCCTGTTATTGGTGGCGGTTTGGGTCCTGGTCCCCGATGGCAGTGGCAGTGGCTTGGGGGAGGGCAGGGAGAAAGAAAGAAAAAGGGCAGGCAGGGAGACAGAAGGAAAGAAGAGAAACAGAAAAAAAAGAAAGGGAGGCAGAGAGAAAGAAAGGGCAGGGAGAGAGGAAGGAAAAGTTGGGGGAGGGAATGAGGTCTGGAGGAGAGGAAGCATACAGGCTAAAAGAAGGGAAGAAAGATTGGATGCACAGTCAGAAGAAGAAAGTGCAACCAGAGACTCATGAAATCACCAGACAAGGTAGGAAAAATTATTTTATTTTAAATGTAGTGATCAAAATGTGTCTGAATTTATATCTGCTGTCTATATTTTACACTAAGGTCCCCTTTTACTAAACCGCAATAGAGGTTTTGAGCGCAGGGAGCCTATGAGCGTCGAGAGCAGCGCTAGGCATTCAGCGCAGCTCCCTGCGTTAAAAACTGCTATCGTGGTTTAGTAAAAAGGGAGGGGGATATATTTGTTTATTTTTGTATGGTTGTTACTGAGGTGATAGTGCATAGAGTCATCTGCTTTGACCTCTTTGAAAAACCCTGGAATAGGAATGATAATTAACATTTTTTATGCGTACAGTGTGCTTTGTGTTTTTTTTTAAAATTTTATTGTTGATAGATCATTTTGACTTGGTCATTTTAAAAGTTGCTCGCAAGCCCAAAAAGTGTGGGCACCCCTGTTCTTAGATAATGTGAGAGGGTTTTTTTTTATAACCTTACATCATGCAAAAATGTTATCGCACTAAATGGTCTATGAGTTATGTTTTGCTGGATGCCTTGAAGTACATCAGCACTGTTAAACTGTAGATCTTTGCTGGTTTTAAGAAAGGTTTGGACAAATTCCTGGAGGAAAAGTCCATAGTCTGTTATTAAGACATGGAGGTAGCCTCTGCTTGCCCTGGATCGGTAGCATGGAATGTTGCTACTCTGAGGATTCCGGAATCTTGCTACTCTTTGAGGATTCTGCATGGAATGTTGCTCCTATCTGGGGTTCCAGAATCTTGCAATCTTTGAGATTCTGGAATATTGCTACTCTTTGGATTTCGGCCAGGTGCTAGGGACCTGGATTGGCCACCGTGAGAACGGGCTGCTGGGCTTGATGGACCATGGGTCTGACCCAGTAAGCCTATTCTTATGTTCTTATCTTTGGATTCCGGAGTTTTCTTTGGGGTCAGAGCCAGTTGTTGGCTAATCAGTGGCCTGCGCAAACAACTGAAACCTTCTCAATCCCTTTGGGCAATGGCAGCTCCAATACAGCATTCCCTCTTTCAATATTGACAACTTCACCAGCACAGCATCCCCCTCCCCCTGTCCAGCGTCTCTTTTCACTTTCTCCCCACCCCTTGACTCTCTCTCTCTCTCTCTCTCTTTTTCATAGGTCACTTGATGCCAATATAATATTGTCCCCTTTTGCATGTTGCTCTGTGTTTTACCACATTCTCTGGCAATGAATTCCAGAGTATAACTATATCTTGAGTGAAGCCATATTTTCTCCAGTTTGTTAGAAATGTTTGTTCTACTTAGTAAGTTCGCTGCATGTCCCCCTGGTCCTTGTTACTTGTGGAAAGAGTAACAAGCAATTCCATCCTCTTTAGAAGTCCAGGAGTTTGGTAATTCAATTGTATACAATTGTGCAGGTCGGCTTGTGGAGGACAGAGGAAGGGAGAGAACAGCTGGTAGGATAGAATTCAACACTTTCGCCTGCAGTACCTTGGACACCGCTCTCTACGTAGACGGCACACTGTCCGCATTCCCAGTAATAGCCTTAAATCCATATCTAGGGTCAGTAGCACCATATCCAATGGCGAAATGTTAATCTTTTTTTTTAATAAAAGGTGAACTTAAAAATAGGGCTGAAGAGCAAGAAGCAGCAGTGCTGTCAGCAGTCTCTGGGACGATTATCTGCCCTCATGTCTACAAGAATAGCTGGGTCCAGTCCTGGTTTTAACCCCACTGTCTCCGTGGTGATGGAGCTGGATCTTCTTCAAGGAATACCACCAGGACTCCATTTGTGCAAAGAGATAAAACATACCACTGGCTCCATTTTGCCCCATCTGATAAGTAGCGTTTCAGCTCCTACTATGCCTTTAAAAACACAGCAATGGGTTTAAGCCTTTTGAAAAACGGTGATTGTAAAAATAAGGAATTTATCTCTTATTTGTCTTAGATCATCCTTCAATTAATAAGCGCAGGAAAATTACATAAGGCCAGAAAGCGGTTTGAATGATTTTGATATAGTTCCAATTTTTTAATACATTTTCCCCCCTCCCCCCCAGAGGGCAACTTTTGACCCAAACACGTGCAGCTTCTCACCCCGGTCTTCAGGGACGACAGAGCTAGTCCGATTCTCAGGTTGTCTGCAATGAATATACTAGACATGGACCCTACTGGTTTGCACTGCCTTCACCGGGCTCAGATGAATCTAACATAGTAACATAGTAGATGACGGCAAATAAAGACCCGGATGGTCCATCCAGTCTGCCCAACCTGATTCAATTTTAATTTTTTTTTTTTTTTTTAATTTTTTCTTCTTAGCTATTTCTGGGCAAGAATCCAAAGCTTTTCCTGGTACTGTGCTTGGGTTCCAACTGCCGAAATCTCTGTTAAGACTTACTCCAGCCCATCTACACCCTCCCAGCCATTGAAGCCCTCCCCTGCCCATCCTTCACCAAACGGCCATACACCGATACAGACCGTGCAAGTCTGCCCAGTAAGTTCAATATTTAATCTTATTTTCTGATTCTAAATCTTCTGTGTTCATCCCACGCTTCTTTGAACTCAGTCACAGTTTTACTCTCCACCACCTCTCTCGGGAGCGCATTCCAGGCATCCACCACCCTCTCCGTAAAGTAGAATTTCCTAACATTGCCCCTGAATCTACCACCCCTCAACCTCAAATTATGTCCTCTGGTTTTACCATTTTCCTTTCTCTGGAAAAGATTTTGTTCTACGTTAATACCCTTTAAGTATTTGAACGTCTGAATCATATCTCCCCTGTCTCTCCTTTCCTCTAGGGTAGACATATTCAGGGCTTCCATATCTCATGCCTATTCGCTGTGGACAGCCTGAAAGCCTGATCTCTCCGAAGCAGGTCCTGCAAATGACCTTCCTAAGGTCCCCGTCCTCTGTCTCTTCACGCTCATTTCTGTTCGCGCAAACCCAAGCTCCAGCTCTTTCCTCAGCGCTGCTTCACATCTGGGATGACTCTGCTATTTGCTGTTTCTGACACCAGTCTATATAATTAACGACAGAAAAAGCAACAGATCATTACACAGCAGCCTCGCCTGCGACTTCCGTGAGGAGAGGGTGGCGAGACCACAGCAAGTGCGTGAAGCACATATCTCTCTCTTCATCAAGATTTACACACTTGTAGTGAGATGCTGCTTTTGGTTAAGCTCCTTGGCTTTTGCTGTCCGAGATTTCCCTACAATTCTTCCCTTTCTAGCTCCTCAAACCTAACACTTGCTAATTATGTCTTGTACTAAGTGAATATGTAATTGCATGTCAGATAACACTCAGCATACCTCATGCCACACTCACAGTCAAATATTACAACAAAAACTTCAGGTTGTGGGCAACAATTCCTGGGAGAATCTGAGCTAGAGTTACCACATGGCTCCAAAAAAAGGACGGATTGTCTTGTCCCTAAGTTTTCTATTTTTTCTTTCATTTGCATCTTTGCTTTCCTGACTACTTTACCAGCTTCTCTTCTCCAGGATGTCCAGTGCAGTACTTGGAGAGACCCCCCAGGATAGAGATTTGGGGGTACTGGTTGACAAGTCACTGAAGCTGTCCGCGTAACGTGCGGTGGCGGTGAAAAGGGCGAATAGAATGCTAGGAATGATTAAGAAGGGGATCACGAACAGATCGGAGAAGGTCATCATGCCGCTGGACTGGGCCATGGTACGCCCTCACCTGGAATACTGCATCCAACACTGGTCACCGTACATGAAGAAGGACACGGTACTACTCGAAAGGGTCCAGAGAAAAGCGACTAAGATGGTTAAGGGGCTGGAGGAGTTGCTGTACAGTGAGAGGTTAGAGAAACTGGGCCTCTTCTCCCTTGGAAAGAGGAGACTGAGAGGGGACATGGTCGAAACATTCAAGATCATGAAGGGAATAGACGTAGTAGATAAAGACAGATTGTTCACCCTCTCCAAGGTAGGGAGAACGAGAGGGCACTCTCTAAAGTTAAAAGGGGATCGATTCCGTACTTCTTCACCCACAGAGTGGTGGAGAGCTGGAACGCTCTTCCGAAGTCTGTTGTAGGGGAAAACACCCTCCAGGGATTCAAATAGGGGAAAACACCCTCCAGGGATTCAAGACAAAGTTGGATAAGTTCCTGCTGAACCAGAATGTACGCAGGTGAGGCCGGACTCATTTAGAGCACTGGTCTTTGACCTGGGGGACACCGTGTGACTGCTGGACACGATGGACCACAGGTCTGACCCAGCAGCGGCAATTCTTATGTTCTCTTAGCTTTTCCAGATACAGACTGTTGCACCAAACGTATTCATATCTCTTTTTCTCACCAATTGTATATGTGCTTCTGCCCAATATAGAAGATGTTTCCGCTGGATGGGCCACTCTGACTTTTCTCTACCATCATTTACTTTGGGGGTAATATTCCGTCTGCAGCAATAAGTGGCTTCAATGCAGGGGCACTCACTGTTCCCAGCATTAAATATCCAGGTATGTGCGCTGACCCGGAGGTTAACCGGGCACTGGCCAAAATTCAGACCAGTGCTCAGTTAACCCGATGCATAACTTAGGGCAGCCATTCACAAGCACCATCAGGATCTAATCTAATGCTTGGCTTTATATCCCGAGACATCAGTCCAAGAAAGCTCGACTCGGTTTACACTAATTAACTTAACAAATAAAAACCATAAAGAATAAGACTAAGTTTGGGAAGATTAGTTTTCAAGGTGTTTAGCAAATAAAATGGTTTTTTAAAGATTTATGAAAACGTTGAAATGAACCGGAACTCCTTAAAAGAAGTGGAAGATCATTCCAAAGTTGAGGAAGCTTAAAAATCTTGACTCCTTTTACCCGGTATGTTCGGCCATGAAAATGGCTTGGAGGTGGTTCTGCTCATTACTGAAGACCTGTCGCAATATCTCACCCCTGCTCCCCATTTGTGGTAACCCTGATTTTGAACCAGGGCATCTCAAAGTTGTGAGTTCAAACCCCACGCTGCTCCCTGTGACCCTGGGCAAGTCACTTAATCCTCCACTGCTCCCGGTACATTAGACAGATTGTAAACCCACCAGGACAGACAGGGAAAATGCTTGAAGTTGTGTGGCTGTAAAACTCCAAAAAGGCAGTCTACAAGGCCCAATCTCTTTCCATGATGTCATAATGCCTGGCAGAAACCCAAAGAGTAGCAACATTCCAGAGCTCATATTGTGATGTCATAATGCCTCACTCTACCAATAAGAGCCAACCTCATCAGTGATGTCACAATGGCTTCATTATTCTATACTTAGCTCACTTCTGTTATTGTATTGGAAGAGAGTGTGGTGTAGTGGTTAGAGCTACAGCCTCAGCATCCTGAGGTTGTGGGTTCAAACCCTGCACTTCTCCCTGTGATCCTGGATAAGTCACTTAATCCCCCCATTACCTCAGGTACATGAGATAAATTGTGAGTCCACCAGGACAGATAGGAAACAAATGCTTGAATACCTGATTGTAAACCACTTAGATAGGCAATATGTAAATACCTAGAGTAAAATACTGAGTGGAATGGAAAGGGCAGATGTGAATTACTTGTTTACTGTTTCCAAAAATACTAGGACTAGGAGGAATGCAATGAAGCTACTAAGTAGTAGATTTAAAACCAGAGAAAATATCTCTTTACTCAACGTTTAATTACACTCTGGAATTTGTTGCTGGAGAATATGGTGAAATCAGTTAGCATAGCAGGGTTTAAAAAAGGTTTGGATTATTTCCTAAAAGAGAAGTCTAGACCATTATTGAGATGGCTTGCGTAAATCCACTGTTTAGTCCTAGGATAAGCAGCATAAAATCTGTTTTAGTCTTTCAGGATCTTGCCAGATACCTGTGACCTGGGTTAGTCACTGTTGGAAACAGGATACTGGACTTGATGGACCTTTGGTCTGTCCCAGTATGGTAATTCTTATGTCCTTATCATCTTTGAAAGCTAAGTGCATTCATTAACACACATTTGTTTCATTGGCATGCCTTAAACACTTTGCATGCAAAATTGAATTTGTACATTCATAAATCAAATAGAATTTCAAAATATTATTAAAACCAATGTGTCAAATTTTCAAAAATTGTGTTAAAAGGCCAAAGGAACTGACACTGTGTAGCCTGTGCACACACCTAGAATCCTTCCAGACTAGATTGCAGTGCCTCTTCTGACCCACAGAGGGAGTAGTCTGCACAGAGTTAAATAGGGGAGGGTCATTTGGGGTGGGCAGACTAGATGGGCCGCGGCCCTTATCTGCCGTCTTTTTCTATGTTTCTATGCTAGTCTCAATGTTGTCTCTATGGTGGGCCCAAACTTTGTTCCTATGCCATTCATTTCCCACTCACCCAACTCCTGTTTCATTGTCTTGCTAAATTATTTAAGATAGATCCAATAAAGAGTATTGAAATGTTCTCGTAAGAACCAATAAAATAATGGAAGCCTTGTGGGGGTTTTTTTTTTTGTCTTTTTAACACAGATGAGGGTTAGAAAAGGAGCATCTGTCTCCTCTGGTGAGAGCTTTTCAAAAATTTCTCCTTTTGGGGGATGCTGCAACATAATGAGGTTGGGTTGGGAGGGAGGAGGATTCAGGACAGGGATTTTTAGGGATATGAGAAGCCACAAAAATTGCTTTGTTAAAATGTGATTGCCTTAATGTCTCAAGTACATAAGAACATAAGAATTGCTGGGTCAGACCAGTGGTCCATCGTGCCCAGCAGTCCGCCCACACGGCAACCCTCTGGTCAAAGACCAGCGCCCTAACTGAGACTAGTCCTACCTGCGTACGTTCTGGTTCAGCAGGAACTTGTCTCACTTTGTCTTGAATCCCTAGACCTAGAGGGTGTTTTCCCCTATAACAGCCTCCGGAAGAGCGTTCCAGCTTTCTACCACTCTCTGGGTGAAGAAAAACTTCCTTACATTTGTACTAGAGGTCTGCACGGGAACAGGAATCCCCCCTAACCCACGAGACTCCCACGGGGACCCCCCTCTGGCCCACGGGACTCCCATCGGGGATGGAAAGCTTTGGAAGCAGGGTTCGTCCATATAATATAATGCACATGTCAGCCTTAGTAAAAGAGGAGGTTAATAAGTTAATTATCTAAACAGAAATAAAAAAAGGGTTCCACCAAAGAGATTCCACAAGGAAAACAGCAGCGCAAACACAAAAGAAACTGTGGAATTGATGATCTGGTCAGAAGTAATTGCTGCTTTTTATGGGGATGGAGGTAATTCCTTGCGGGGATGGGTGGGGACAGAGAGGATCCTGGCGGAGACGGAGAGGATCCTGGCGGAGACGGATGGGGATGGGTGGGATTTCTGTCCCCGCGCAACTGTCTAGTTTGTACGGAATCTATCCCCTTTCAACTTTAGAGAGTGCCCTCTCGTTCTCCCTACCTTGGAGAGGGTGAACAACCTGTCTTTATCTACTAAGTCTATTCCCTTCAGTACCTTGAATGTTTCGATCATGTCACCTCTCAAGTACATTGTTTAAGCTTCCAATAAAAATGATTTAACAGCTAGATGAGAATGTTCATCATTATCACAGCAGCAGATTCATATCCCCTCTTTTACAAAACTGCAGAAGTGGTTTTTAGCGCAGGCCGGCGTGCTGAATGCTCTACGCTGCTCCAGCTGAACTCTATGAGTGTCTGGAGCAGCGCAGCGCATTCAGCATGCTGGCCTGCGCAAAAAACTGCTTCCGCAATTTTGTAAGAGACTGAACAGGGACTACGGCTCTGGAAAGCTAGCCACAGATTTCTCCAGAATTCTACTGTTCAACGGCTCCCCCTTCTGCATCTATTCCTTTCTCTCCTCTCTTCTACCTTCCAAAGTAATTAGATCAATGCTGTCTTGTTAAAATGTTTATTTTATTTTTATTTTTCCTCTAACTCTACTTTTCACTTCTCTATTACCCTCCAGGTACTTTAGTTAGATTGTGAGCCTTCGGGACAGTAAGGGAATTTTTCAAGTACCTTTCTTATTTCTAATCTTAATGTATATTTTCTGTAAACCGCTTAGAACCTAACGGATGTAGCGGTATATAAGAAATAAATTACATTACATTACATTACATTACAGATACGTTAGGTTTAGCCATCCTACAACTTGCTTGTTTGGGCCTTTATTTCTAGGTGTTAAGTGGGGAGAGGCAGTGTTGATTTGGGCATTTCTGGCGGTAGATGACCAGAGTCTCCAATTTCTGGCCAAACTGGATGGACCAGTTGGTCTTTAGTCCCCATAAGATGATGACAGATAAAGTGGTAATAACTTTCCCTGTATTAAAAGTAGCTTATTGTTACATGTACGAGGTAAACGTAGAAACATAGAAATAGACGGCAGATAAGGGCCACGGCCCATCCAGTCTGCCCACCCCAATGACCCTCCCCTACCTTTCTCTGTGAATAGATCCCACGTGTCGATCCCATTTGGCCTTAAAATCAGGCACGCTGCTGGCCTCAATAACTTGAAGTGGAAGACTATTCCAGCGATCAACCACCCTTTCAGTGAAAAAGAATTTCCTGGTGTCCCCGTGCAGTTTTCCGCCCCTGATTTTCCACGGATGACGGCAGATAAAGACCTGAACGGTCCATCCAGTCTGCCCATTAGTTATACCCATTACAAATACATGATTAAATTAACTTGTCTCTTCTTTGCTATTTCTGGGTCATAGGCTGTAAAGTCCACCTGGTATCGTTTTAGGTTCCAACTGCTGAAGTTGCCATCTAATCAAGCCATTGTGACATCACTGCTGAGGTTGGCTCTTAGGCATTGCTGGAATGAGGCATTATGACATCACAATCTCAGCTCTGGAATGTTGCTACTCTTTGGGTTTCTTCCAGGTAACATAGTAAATAGAAACATAGAAATAGACGGCAGATAAGGGCCAGGGCCCATCTAGTCTGCCCACCCCAATGACCCTCCCCTACCTTTCTCTGTGAATAGATCCCACGTGTCGATCCCATTTGGCCTTAAAATCAGGCACGCTGCTGGCCCCAATAACCTGAGGTGGAAGACTATTCCAGCGATCAACCACCCTTTCAGTGAAAAAGAATTTCCTGGTGTCCCCGTGCAGTTTCCCGCCCCTGATTTTCCACGGATGCCCCCAACCAACCAACTTCCTAAATCCTGAGTGTTATTTTGCCATTGGAGCTGAAAAAAAGTGTTTTCTTATTTCGTTAAGTGCCAATTTGCAGAAACAAAATTCTCTGTTTTGACCTTGTTTCAGGTCATTGATTGAACCGTATCCAGGTCATTCTCTTCTTGGTTGGACTAAGACATTTTCATCACCCCCTGGTAGTGTAAAGAGTTTCAGTCTCTGGTAACCAGAACTGAGATTGTGATGTCATAATGCCTTGTTCCACCAATAAGAGTCAACCTCATCAGTGATGTCATAATGGCTTGATTGTCCTGTACTTGGCTCAGTTTTATGACATACAAGGGGATGCCGAAAAGCTCTCAGCCCAACCAACCATCTTCCTAAATCCTGAGTGTTATTTTGCCATTGGAGCTGAAAAGAGTGTTATCTTATTTCATTAAGTGCCAACGTGCAGAAACGAGGTTCTGTGTTTTGACCTTTTTTCAGATCACTGATTGAACCCCGTTCATTCTCTTCTTGGTTGGGCTGAGAACTTTTCAGCAGCCCTGCATCCATGCATGCAGCGCTCCCAAGAACGACTATCCTGCACCCGATTGTAACACGTCTTGAGATCCCATATGGAAACGTGAGTAAAACCAAACCTCCCCCTTGTCAGCCACTGCTGTACTTCTGTTCAGCTTCAGAAGCTGAATATTATATTTTCGGAAGGATCGTTTGACATATGGCAAAGCGTCTGCTGTATAAGAAAGCTTCTTAGGTCAACCAGTCCAAAGAAATGCTTCGGAAGAAGACCAAGAAGTACATGAGTGAAAAAGGCCAATGAAACAAACTTACTAAGAAGTTGAAGACAATTGTACTAGCCATGCGAAATTTCTCTACAGTCTCTCCTTTGACTAAACTTCCAAAGAAAGAATCGGTGAAAATATAGTTTTGTTTGCTGCCTTGAAGAAGTAACTACAAATATTTAACCCTTTCAGGACCAAGGGACCTATTTGTCCCATAACTTTAAAATCCTATACATTTTGATTGGGATAGTCTACAGTTCTAAATTTGATATGTACGGATTCCATATGATACTGCCTTTATGTAAACAAACTGGTTCCGACATTCATTCATTAGCGTCGTTGCCAGATTGACGAGAAGATTCACTTGCCACACTGTCCATAAGCCAGAAGTGTGATTTTTTAAAATAAAAATAATGATATTTCACAAAAAAAATCAATTTTTTGGCATCTGCAAGCCCTTTTTACCATAAAAATGTCGTCAAAACCACAAAAATTGGCCTACGATCCTTATGGTCCTGAAAGGATGACCATGCTTGTCCCACCTGTTTCTTCACCTAGGGTTATAGTTTTGGGTACGCTGTATTTTTTTCTTTTACAAGACATTTAAATAGATCCTGTGTTGTATCTCCATTATTTTATATCGGACTGCATCCATTACCTTGCAAGCGGAGGGAGGGAAAGCCTAAACTATATCTATGTGTCTGATACATTATCCCTTCTCTGGTGTGGACCCTGAGGGAAAAACCCCTCCGCTACCATCACTTTCCATTATCATCATATTTAGGAACATAAGAATAGCCATTCTGGGTCAGTAAGGGAATTTTTCAAGTACCTTTCTTATTTCTAATCTTAATGTATATTTTCTGTAAACCGCTTAGAACCTAACGGATGTAGCGGTATATAAGAAATAAATTACATTACATTACCAATGGTACATCAAGCCCAGTAGCCCGTTCTCATGGTGGCCAATCCAGGTCTCTAGTACCTGGCCAAAACCCAAGGAGTAGCAACAATCCAGAGGTCTCAAAGTCCCTCCTTGAGGGCCGCAATCCAGTCGGGTTTTCAGGATTTCCCCAATGAATATGCATGAGATCTATGTGCATGCACTGCTTTCAATGCATATTCATTGGGGAAATCCTGAAAACCCGACTGGATTGCGGCCCTCACGGAGGGACTTTGAGATCCCTGTCCATTCAGAATCCTAAAGAACAGCAAGATTCTGGAATCCCAAAGAGTAACAAAAGATTCCGGAGCCCCAAATAGGAGCAACATTCCATGCAGAGTCCCCAAAGAGTAGCAAGATTCCGGAATCCTCAGAGTAGCAACATTCCATGCTACCGATCCAGGGCAAGCAGTGGCTTCCCCTGTGTCTTTCTCAATAACAGACTATGGACTTTTCCTCCAGGAACTTGTCTAAAGCTTTCTAAACCTTTCACTTTATAACTTCCCAAAAGTCACACTAAATTTCAATATATGGCAAAGCCTAGACCTCAGAGCACAGGTCTACAATGTGAGGCCCCATAATACTCACACAGGTATATGAGGGGCAGTGGCGAAGCAAGAGTGAGTGGCACCCACACCCTGCCACGCATGTCCCTTTCCCTTTCCCCATACCTTTTTAACTTCTCTGGCGTGAACAGCATACCCAGGTCAGTGTCGGCTCGCCCTTTGACGCCTTTTCCTAAGCACGGGTCCCAGAAGTGACATCAGAGAGAGCGCCAATGCCAACGTGGGCAGCCGGGGAAGGCAAGGGGTGTGCAAGCGCGGCAAGGAGAGGGGTGGAGGGGGGACAGAGAGGAGAAGGGGTGCCATGCCCTTAGGAAGACTGCGCCCTAGGCAGACCCCTCCCCCTCCCCCACACTCCTCTTACTTCGCCACTGTGAGGAGGTATTGCAAAGTTCTCAGCCCGACCCACCAACTTCCTATATTATTTTGCCACTGGAACTGAAAAGAGCGTTCTCTTATCTCACTTAAGTGCCAATTTGCAGAAACGTAATTCTCTCTTTTGACATTGTTTCAGATCATTGATTGAACCATATCTACCTCATTCTCTTCTTGGTTGGGCTGGTAGTGTAAAGAGCTGATACTGTGATGTCATAATGTCTCATTCCACCAATAAGAGCCAACCTCGTCAGTGATTTAATTGTCCTGCACTTGGCTCACTTTTATTAAATATAACAGTGATTTCTTTTTTTTCTTTAGTTAAAGGGGGAAAGTTATTAACTTGGGCTACTGTTAAGACACATTATTGAACGGGACCTGTGATGAAATAGCGCAGCCAATGGTAAAATGCCCATTTTAATGACATCAACATGGGCTAACTTCCTCCACCCAATCAAGAAGAGAATGACTAAGGTTCAAAAACATAGAATTTCGTTTCTGCAAATTGACACTGAAGCAAAATAAGAAAACACTCTTTTCGGTCACGGTGACACAATAACGCTCAGAATATAGGAAGTTGGTGGGTCGGACTGATAACTTTTCAGCGGTGACGGGATAATCGCGTGCCAGACGCCAGCGCGCCGACAATTCGGCGGAAGACAGAAGCGCGTGGGGGAAAAAATAATTTTTAAAGAGCTCCGACTGGGGGTTTGGGGTGGCAACCCTCCCACTTTATTGGTTAGTGTTCATGCTGCCGTTGCGGTGGGGTGTTGGGGGTGAACCCCCCCCCCCATTATAGAGAAAACAGAACTTTTCCCGAAAAAAATCAGAAAAAGTTCCGTTTTCGCTATAATGGAGGTTTCCAACGCCCCGAACCCCCCTCCAACAGCAGCGCGAACACTAACCAATAAAGTGTGTGGGGGGGGGGTTGCCATCCCAAACCCCCCATCGGAGCTTTTTAAAAATTACTTTTCCCCCCGCGCGTTTCTGTCTTGCGCTCCACTGTCTATGAACCCTTTTCAGCACCCCCTATATCTCAGCACCTCATCTGGAGTTCTCAAAAGTAGACAGGTGTTACGGGCTCTTTCAGCCAATTTTGAACATCTGTCCTATAGGGGGGGCTGATGTGAGCCAGATAGGACACAACCCTGAAATATGGGACAGATTGGGAAGTCGGACTTTTATAGAGCGCAGTGAGGGCTCCTTTTACGAAGCTGCGTTAGCGGCTTTATCACACGTGGCTTTTTATCAAGAGGAGGCGGCAGCGGCTAGCGCAGCCGGCAGTTTAGCTTCGTAAAAGGAGCCCTAAATTGCAGGAGGTCCCAAGGTATCAGCCAATTCCACAGGACAAATATTCCAACATAAATTTCCCGACTAAACTTTTTGTTTGTTTTATTCAACAGGAAAAAAAAAAGGGGGGGGAGGGAGGGGGAGTTTTTTTTTTTTTTTTTCTTTTTACAGAAATATTTGTTCGCTTAAAGCAGAGCTGCTAATTGGAAGTATATAATTGGATCTGAGCATGAATAAAGATCCCCAGCGAGAAATATTTTTCTGCTCCAGAATTAATTAGTAAGGAGCCTCATGCGATCTGCGGAAAGAGGCTTTTAATTGCGCCATGCAATGGGACGGAAAAACGCGAGGCAACCCCAAAACCGGGCCGGCTCTTTCGAGAGGCACCTGTGGGATGAGATAACATTTCTGTTCATTTTAAATTCGCCAGAATTCTATTGTTTAATGGTTTCCCCTTATGCATTTACTCTTTGATCCTCTCTTCTATCTCCCAAAAAAAAAAAATTAATTCAATGCTGTCTTGTTAAAATGTTTATTTCTATTCCCTATCTTTATTTTAATTAATTTATTAATCCACAGGTACTTTAGTTAGATTGTGAGCCTTCGGGACAGAAAGGGAATTTTTTTAAGTGCCTTTATTATTTTCATATCTTTAATTTTAATGTATATTTTCTGTAAACCGCTTAGAACTTAACGGATGTAGCGGTATATAAGAAATAAATTACATTACATTACAAATTACATTACATTACATTACATAAGGACACGTTTCAGAGATTTCAGAGTCTCGGGGCTCCTTTTATCAAGCCGCGCTAGCGAGGTTATCGTGCCTGACTTTTCATCACGCGTTAACCCCTGCGCTGGCCAAAAACTACCGTCTGCTCAAGAGGAGGCCGTAGCGGCTAGCGCGCGCTATTTACGTACGTTAAACCACTCGCGTGGCTCGATAAAAGAAGCCCTCAGTCTTGATGCACAGACTGAAGAAGAAAGCCCCAGAATCTCCTATCCCTCCCGCTCCTTTTACCGCAGGTAACCTTTGCAGGTTCCGGGGTGGGGAAGGGGGGGGGCTAAAGATTTCACCCCAAGGAATGAAATACCCTCAGTCCATCTGATCTGAGCCACCCACGCCCTAAAGTGGCAGCCCGAGCCTTGGCTCCCTTTTCAGGGAAGTGGGTTAACGCTCGCAGTTAGCGCGCCTTACCTCTCACTGCGCGCAGTTCCGTTCTTCCTCTCGGTCAATCCCCGAGCGGTTCATTGGTGGGAAACCGCTGATCTTCCATCCTGTCCCACCAAGCACAAACTCCATTCCAGCGGCAAAGCGTCGATCCTTCCAGCCCCCCACCCCCACCCCACCCACCCCAAAAACCCCACTCCCTCCCCCCACCCACCCCCCGATTCTCCAATCTATCGCCACTTAATTCTTTCGAACAAGAACGGAAAGTCCTCTAACGCGAGTGAAGCCTCCAGCCTCTTTCATCTCCAGCCGGGGGGGGTCGCAGGGACCCCCTCCCCAGGGCAGGGTCATCCGATCGCCTCGAGCTCTAGGGCTGCTCTCGCCTCTCGGCGCTCCCTTCACTTTCTGAGCTGATCCCGTCTCTGCCGTGCCAATGCTTTTTTTGCCGGCTGTGACAGGGAATGCGAGAGACGCCCGCGGGAGGGGTTGGGGGGGGGGGTAAGAGAGAGCCTGAGAGTGGCTCTGACAACCCTCCACTCCCTCCTACCGCTGCAGCCCAGGAACAGCAGCTCAAAGCCGGCACTTCGGGGTTTGTTGCATCTTTTGGAGCTCATTTGGAACTCTGATCTTCTTTACGTTCCCTCTAAGGGTCTGATCTTCGGGGGGGGGGTTCCCCCCTTTTCTCTGTGCCTTCTAACGTTATTTGTTTCTGCTTGTCTGTCTCGTTTTCTCCTTCACCGATTTCGTTTCCTGATAGGGCGAATTTTCCCTCAACTTTCTTCCGTCCTGCTGTACAAATCTCCTGCCTCCGACTCCATCGTGGGATTGACAGGCTTTGGTCAGCTCTTCCTTTTGTACCCTCGTCCTGGTTTTTATACTGGATAAAACAGTGCGGTAGCCGCGTTAGTCCACCTTTGAAGACAACCGAGAGAAACGAAACGAAACAGAGGAAGATAAGATGGTACCTTTTTTTATTGCACTGACTTCATACGTTTTTGGACTAGTTTTCAAAGGCGGTACCTTCTTGGGCTCAGAAACGAGCAATGACAAATTATTCGAATCTATGCTAAAAACCCGTTTTTTTATTATTTTTTTTTTCTAAGCTGCTCTAAAGCCCTAACTCAACGCGCTTGTAAGGCACCCATGTCTGTTTGTCATTCCCTCTGTAATTCCCACCTGAACAGGGTGTTTAGATTCACTCCTTTTGTCCTGTTTGCCTGTGATAATTAGATTGGAAGCTCTTTGGAGCAGGGACTGTCTCTGATAGCACCATGTAAATGATGGTAATAGTATTAATATCAGAAGCAGTAGGCACTGGTTTTTAATGTTCAATCATTTTTATTAAGTTTTAAAAATAAAATATACATAACAAAAATCTTACAAAGTTCAAGAAGGGATTGGACAACTTTCTGAAGGAAAAGGGGATAGAAGGGTATAGATAGAGGGTTACGTAACAGGTCTGGCGCTGATGGGCCGCCGCGTGAGCGGACTGCTGGGCGTGATGGACCTCTGGTCTGACCCAGCAGAGGCACGGCTTATGTGCTTATCTCAGCTCAGTTAATACATTGTAGATCTATAAATTCAAAGAAATCAGTAATCAATTATCATCACAATACAAACATGATAAAGTACCTCCCAACGCGCCCTCCTCCCTTCCCCCATCCCATTTCCAAATATTACTAATAAATGGTGTCAGGTCAAAAGCGCGCCGGGACAAAGGCGTGCGCAGACAATTGAGCGCAGCGCGGAGGTGCGCGCCGCAGAAAATTAGTTTTTAGGGCTCCGACGGGGGGGCGTGGGGGGAACCCCCCCACTACTTAATAGAGATCGCGCCGCGTTGTCGGTTTTAAATACGCCCAAAACCCGGTTTTATTATCGGCGCTTGGACGTTTTTGAGAAATGTTCGTCCAATTGCTGACTTAGGCCGGTTTTTGGACGTTTTTCTCTTTGGATTATGAGCCCCATAGTGTATTTAGCTGCAATAGTAAACCTAGCATTATATGTGTATAACACCTCACAGTAGCTCTTTGTAACCCTATATAGAGCTCATGTATTGTAATTAATTAATTAAAAGTATTTATAGAAATATTGTAACATGATAGCAGATAAAGGCCAAATGGCCCATCCGCAGCATCCACTATCTCCTCCTCTCCCTATTGGCTAAGGCTCTTAACATTTGCATCTCCTCTTCCTATAGGCTAAAGCTCTTTACACCTGCATTATGAGGTCATAGAGCTTTATGGTTATAGAAACATGATGGCAGATAAAGGCCAAATGGCCCATCCACAGCATCCACTATCTTCTCCTCTCCCTATTGGCTAAGGCTCTTAACATCTGCATCTCCTCTTCCTATAGGCTAAGGCTCTTTACACCTGCATTGTGATGTCATAGAACTTGATGGTTATAGAAACATGATGGCAGATAAAGGTCAAATGGCCCATCTAGTCTGCCCATCTCTTCCTCTCTCCAAGAGATCACAAGTGCCCTTTTGAATTCAAACACGACCTCCTCACCTTTTCCTTATTTCTGTTCATTACATTCGCACTGGTCACTCATGTCCTAGCCTCTCAGCTATACAATATTGCCAGCCTGGTTCTCAAAGTTTTCTGCTCTAGGAAAAGTAAGGGAGGGGGCGAGGGGGGTGGTCCACCCCGGGCACCATGTCGGTCGGGGCCAGCATCCCTCTTCCTCTCCACTCCCCACCTCTTCCCATTTCTCCCTTCCACGTGCACGCCCCCCCCCTTCTCTTCCCATCCCCCGTACCTCTAGTTGAAGCTGTTGTTCGCGGCGGTCAATAAACATGTTCTTCGCAACCCCATCTGCTCTCCCGCTGATGTCACTTCCGGGTGCCATGCATACAAAGTGACATTAGAGGGAGAGCCGATGGGTTTGCGAAGAGCATGTTGGCCGCCGCAAGCCACGGCTTCCACTAGAGGTATGGGGGAAGGGAAGGGGCGCATGCAGCAGGTGGGATCAGGCAAGGATCGAGGGTAGGGATGAGGGCGGGGAAGGGGCGCCTCTCATCCTCGCTACACCACTGATTCTATGACCCTTTTTTTTAATTGATGCTCAGGATGGAGAGAAGTGGCCAACCCTTCAGTTGCTTCTTATTCATTCTCGTAGACAATATGATGAAACCTTCTGCTCAATGTGTGGCAGCATCTAAAAAAAGCAAACAGGATGCTAGGAATTATGAAAAAAAGGGATGGTTAACAAGACTAAGAATGTCAAATTGCCCCTGTGTCGCTCCATAGTGCGACCTCACCTGGAGTATTGTGTTCAATTCTGGTCTCCTTATCTCAAGAAAGATATAGCGGCACTAGAAAAGGTTCAAAGAAGAGCAACCAAGATGGTGAAGGGGATGGAACTCTTCTCGTATGAGGTGAAGACTAAAAAGGTCAGGGCTCTTCAGCTTGGAAAAGAGACGGCTGAGGGGAGATAGGATTGAAGTCTACAAAATCCTTAGTGGAGTAGAACGGGTACAAGTGGATTGATTTTTCACTCCGTCAAAAATTACAAAGACTAGGGGACACTTGATGAAGTTACGGGGAAATACTTTTAAAACCAATAGGAGGAAATATTTTTTTTCACTCAGAGAATAGTTAAGCTCTGGAACGCGTTGCCAGAGGTTGTGGTAAGAGCAGATAGCGTGGCTGGTTTTAAGAACGGTTTGTACAAGTTCCTGGAGGAAAAGTCCATAGTCTGTTATTGAGAAAGACATGGGAGAAGCCACTGCTTGCCCTGGATCGGTAGCATGGAATGTTGCCACTCTGGGGATTCCGGAATCTTGCTATTCTTTAGGATTCTGAATGGAATGTTGCTATGCCTTGGGTTTTGGCCAGGTAATAGTGACCTGGATTGGCCACCATGAGAACGGGCTACTGGGCTTGATGGACCATTGGTGTGACCCAGTTAAGGCTGTTCTGATGTTCTTATGTTCTCTGCTAAGTTAAATATTAAAATGCAGTTTTAAGGAGGAACAGCAGCCGCAACAGGGGCTGTCACAAGGAGTAAACCCTTCAAGTGGTTGCAGCCAGTGGACCCTGTACCCACCCACTCCTTTCCTTTAGGGAAATTGAGGCTCTAGGTTTGGAAATACAATACTCCCCTGAAATTTTCAGGAGTTCCATTCCAGGAAACCCCACGAATGTAAAAAAAAAAAAAAAAACCCCCGCGAATACAGTTTTTTGCCTGTCAAAAGGCAGGAGAGTGCAGCTGGGGTGCCGGCGGGTGCAGAAAATCACTCGCGGTATGCTCATAGAAACATAGAAATAGACGGCAGATAAGGGCCACGGCCCATCTAGTCTGCCCACCCCAATGACCCTCCCCTACCTTTCTCTGTGAATAGATCCCACGTGTCTATCCCATTTGGCCTTAAAATCAGGCACGCTGCTGACCTCAATAACCTGCAGTGGAAGACTATTCCAGCGATCAACCACCCTTTCAGTGAAAAAGAATTTCCTGGTGTCCCCGTGCAGTTTCCCGCCCCTGATTTTCCACGGATGACGGCAGATAAAGACCTGAACGGTCCATCCAGTCTGCCCATTAGTTATACCCATTACAAATACATGATTAAATTAATTTGTCTCTTCTTTGCTATTTCTGGGTCATAGGCTGTAAAGTCCACCTGGTATCGTCTTAGGTTCCAACTGCTGAAGTTGCCATCTAATCAAGCCATTGTGACATCAATTGCTAGAATGAGGCATTATGACATCACAATCTCAGCTCTGGAATGTTGCTACTCTTTGGGTTTCTTCCAGGTAACATAGTAAATAGAAACATGGAAATAGACGGCAGATAAGGGCCACAGCCCATCTAGTCTGCCCACCCCAATGACCCTCCCCTACCTTTCTCTGTGAATAGATCCCACGTGTCGATCCCATTTGGCCTTAAAATCAGGCACGCTGCTGGCCTCAATCACCTGAAGTGGAAGACTATTCCAGCGATCAACCACCCTTTCAGTGAAAAAGAATTTCCTGGTGTCCCCGTGCAGTTTCCCGCCCCTGATTTTCCACGGATGCCCCCTTGTTGCCGCGGGACCCTTGAAAAAGAAGATATCTTCTTCCACCTCGATGCGGCCCGTGAGATACTTGAATGTCTCGATCATGTCACCCCTCTCTCTGCGTTCCTCGAGTGAGTACAGCTGCAACTTATCCAGCCGTTCCTCGTACGGGAGATCCTTGAGTCCCGAGACCATCCGGGTGGCCATTCTCTGGACCGACTCCAGTCTCAGCACATCCTTACGCTAATGCGGCCTCCAGAATTGCACACAGTATTCCAGGTGGGGCACCATCATGGATCTATACAATGGCATAATGACTTCAGGCTTACGGCTGACGAAACTCCTGCGTATGCAACCTATGATTTGCCTTGCCTTGGATGAAGCTTGCTCCACTTGATTGGCAGTCTTCATGCTCCAACCGCCTCTTCCCGTTACTAAAGTCAGGCTACACCAATCAGGAGCTGATTTGACACGCCAGCTAGCATGTCAAAGCAGCTCCTGATTGGTGTAACCATTATTTTAGCATAAGGAAGTGGCGGTCGGAAAATACGGCAAATTACTGAGTCTGCGACCCACGCATTCGCGGGGGTTTACTGTAATGAATATTCACAGAGTTTATGTAACACATTTTATTTCAATCTTATACTGTTGCTAGCCAGCGGTGGAGTTAACCTCAGAAGAAAGTTTGTTGAAACCTCAGAAGAAAGTTTGTTCAAAGTTTCCTTACCGCGTGGAGTTTTCTACTGCCCAGGATAAGTAGAGCAGCTTGAAATCGGTTGTGATGTCTGTCTCTTAAATCAGACACTGAGGCTTTTTCTCCACCTTTTTTTGGAATGTTTTGCTTCTGAGGTTAACCCCACCGCTGGCTAGCAACAGTGTATAAGATTGCTCCAAAGTTCTGCTGCTATATGTATATTTTCTTGTGTAAAAAACAAAAGGAATTGACCCCAAAATATCCACAAAGAAGAAAATCCAGAGAAAACCAAAAAAAACTCTGTGGAGTGATGATGTTCCCAAATGGACTTTATTAGAAAGTATCAAAGTTCCAAAGGTACACTGAAATCATCCACATAAAATAAATTCATCCACATAAAAACAAATCATCCACATAAAAGCTTTAAGGGACCTAGTCCTCTGGGGATACAGGACCCTTTCTATTGCAAATGCAAGCAGTGTCTCACTTCCGGCTCACCACACAATTGTTTCCCACGTATTCACCTTTATAGGACCCCCAGGGACCCCTGAAGAAGACTTTTTGTTGAAACGCGGACCGTGTTGGGTCCTGTATCACTAGCGGACTAGGTCCTTTAAGGCTCTTATGTGGATGATTTACTTTTATGTGGATGATTTCAGTGTACCTTTGGAACTTTAATACTTTCAAATAAAGTCCATTTGGGAACATCGTCACTCCACAGAGTTTTTTTTTATTTTCTCTGTATTTTCTTGTGTAACACATTTTATTTTGGGAGGAGGGGACAGCAGCTTCTCTAAAATTGAAAGAGGATAGATTCCGTACAAACGTAAGGAAGTTCTTCTTTACCCAGAGAGTGGTAGAAAACTGGAACGCTCTTCCAGAGTCTGTCATAGGGGAAAACACCCTCCAGGGATTCAAGACAAAGTTAGACAAGTTCCTGCTGAACCAGAACGTACGCAAGTAAGGCTAGTCTCAGTTAGTGCACTGGTCTTTGAGGGCCACCGCGTGAGCGGACTGTTGGGCACGATGGACCCAGCAGCAGCAATTCTTATGTTCTCCTGCAGAGAGAATTAATTTTATTAGTCATTTATTTAGATCACGTGTCATACTTCACAATCACCAGCTTCAAACTTGTTTACAAACCCAAATAGAAAATGAGAAGTCCAGCCCAGTAGCTAATGGAACAGATTCATGGACTCTTTTTCAGGTTCTCAGATTTGCTAGAGCAACCCCTGGGGGCTACCTTTGGAAGTGACGAGGGCAAAAGATTTATTTATTACGATTTATTTAGTCGATTTTCTAGCCCGTCCTGCCAGAAGAGCCCAGAACGGTTTACAATTTTACATACATGGTGAAAGGATAGCAACAAAGTTATAAATTTACACATAGCAATATGAGTATAGCGGCTAGAGATACAGTACATTCGTTGCATAGGGCAAATACATTCAGTAAATACATAGGGCTCCTTTTACTGAGCTGCGATAGCGGTTTTAGAACATAAGAACATAAGCAATGCCTCCGCTGGGTCAGACCTGAGGTCCATCGTGCCCAGCAGTCCGCTCACGCGGCGGCCCAACAGGTCCAGGACCTGTGCAATAATCCTCTATCTATACCCCTCTATTCCCTTTTCCAGCAGGAAATTGTCCAATCCTTTCTTAAACCCCAGTACCGTACTCTGCCCTATTATGTCCTCTGGAAGCGCATTCCAGGTGTCCACCACACGTTGGGTAAAGAAGAACTTCCTAGTATTCGTTTTGAATCTGTCCCCTTTCAACTTTTCTGAATGCCCTCGTATTCTTTTATTTTTTGTAAGTTTGAAAAATCTGTCCCTCTCTACTCTCTCTATGCCCCTCATAATCTTGTAAGTCTCTATCATATCCCCTCTAAGTCTCCTCTTCTCCAGGGAAAAGAGACCCAGTTTCTCCAATCTCTCGGCGTATGAAAGGTTTTCCATCCCTTTTATCAGACGCGTCGCTCTCCTCTGAACCTTCTCGAGTAACGCCATATCCTTCTTAAGGTACGTCGACCAATATTGGACGCAGTACTCCAGATGCGGACGCACCATCGCCCGATATAACAGCAGGATAACTTCTTTCATTCTGGTTGTAATACCCTGAATTGCCGCACTCAATAGGCACTAACGCCAGCATTGAGCTGGCATTAGTTCTACCCGCGGCAATTCAGGGAACGCTAAAAATGTATCACAGCTTAGTAAAAGGAGCCCATAATGGAAGTTACGAATTCCCGGGGGCATTTTCATTATGATGTCTAAATCCGATTTTGCAGGACTTGCAAGACCATCCAAAAATCCTGTAGAGAAAATGGCCATTTTAAAACCAGAAAAACATCCAACTTTTTGCTGCAAAACTGGCCATTTGTCAGCTATTTTTCAGGTCGGAAAGGAAGACTTAGAAGTGATTTTTTCAACTTATGTATCATTTTTCTCGTCTACATCACCCAGCAACTATTTCTTTGGCATTTGAAACTACCAACACATCTTTTGGGTTCCTTGAAAAAGACCCTCGAAACATGGTCCATGTCGGGACCTACTAACACCCCTTTAAGTTAAGTAGGAATTGTTTTTCTTTTTATTGCCACTGAAAAATACTTTTATTATTTGAGAAACACCTTAATATTACTAGCATTATAGTCATACACAGTGGTGGGACGGTGGGTTTGGCTATAGGAGCCACGGTTCTTGGCCGGATTACACATATCTGAGCGTATGTATAAATGCATTTACTTTATTGTATCTGAATTTCATCTTACTTTTCCTTTGGATATTTACTCTGAGAAGTCTTGGTTCTAGTGTTATACATGAAAAAAAATAAGACATCCCCCCAAAAATATGCCCTAATGTGTTTTTTTGACCCCAAATTAATGTAAGACACGGTCTTATTTTTGGGGAAACACGCTAGGTGCGGAGACTGGGAGTGATGTCAGAGAGATGAAACTGACATGGGCAGGAAGTTCGTCATGCTGCTTTCGAAAGGAAAAATGAAAAAGTTACGAGAGAAAGGGGTCAGGGGGGGGGGCGGAGAGGACAGGTGCCTGCTCCCTTTTAAAAGACTGTGCCCAGGGTGGACTGCCCCCCCATGCCCCCCCCTTGCCCCCAAACTATGCCAGTGCCCTCTTTTGTTGTTTGGGGAACCCTCTAAAACCTACTGTTCACTACAACATTATTCCTTATGCCTATAGGTGTCACCTATAGGTAGGTCCAGTCAATGGAATAGTGAGGGTGAGAGGCACCAGGAGAGGTGGTGCGCCCCCCTCTCCCACCCCTTCCCTGCTTCCTCCTGCCGCGCATGAATGCTTCCCTTCCCCGGTGCCTGGCATGAACAGAGACCCTCAGCCTGCTGTCACATCAGCGTTGGCTCTTCCTCCATCAATTCACAGACACGGGTCCAGGAAGTGACATCAGAGGAAGAGCCAACGCTGGCATGACAGCAGGCTGGGGTTTGCTGCTTGTACCAGGAATTTATTTATTTAAGTATTTATATACTACTTATAGCCTAAGTCAGTGGTTTCCAACTCAAAGCCTTTGCAGGGCCACATTTTGAATTTGTAGAGACTTGGAGGACCTCAGGAAAAATAGTTAATGTCTTATTAAAGAAATGACAATTTTGCAGGAGGTAAAACTCTTTATAGTTATAAATCTTCCCTTTTGGCTAAGTCTTAATAATAATATTGTCATTTATAGCTAAAGAGATATATGATCAAGAAACGGTTTTATTTTACTTTTGTGACTATGATAAACATACCGAGGGTCTCAAAATACCTGGGCCGCATGTGACCCCCGGGCCACGAGTTTGAGACCACTGCCTTAACTGTATCCATGACATCCTGTTTGCCTGTTTACATTGTAAGCTCCTTGGAACAGGGACTGTTTTCTTACTCTCTGTGACTCTGTACAGCGCTGCGTGCGTCTGGTAGCGCTATAGAAATAATTCATAGTAGGAGTAGTAGTGTGAAGAGTTTTAGTCTTTGGGAAGCAGAACTGAGATTGTGATGTCATAATGCCTCATTCCACCGATAAGAGCCAACCTCATCAGTGATGTCACAATGGCTTGATTGTCCTGTATTCCCCTCTGCCCTCCAACCCAGCCAGCAGATTAACCCTTCCCCTTAACTCAGTGGTCTCAAACTCAAACCCTTTGCAGGGCCACATTTTGCATTTGTGGGTACTTGAGAGGGCCTCAGGAAAAAATAGTTAATGTCTTATTAAAAAAATGACAACTTTGCAGGAGGTAAAACTCTTTATAGTTTATAAATCTTTCCAAGTCTTAATAATAATATTGTAATTTATAGCTAAAGAGACATATGATCAAGAAACTTTTATTTTACTTTTGTGATTATGATAAACATACCAAGGGCCTCAAAACAGTACCTGGCGGGCCGCATGTGGACCCCCGGGCCGCGAGTTTGAGACCACTGGCATAAGTGGTTTACACTCAGCTACTCCAGCATTTTCCCCTGTCTGTCCTCGTGAGCTCATACTCTACCTAATGTACCTGGGGCAAGGGGGGAATTAAGTGACTCGTCCAGAGTCACAAGGAGCAGCGTAGGATTTGAACCCCAAACCTCAGTCTGCTGAGGCTACGGCTCTAACTGCTGTGCCACACACTCCTCAACCAGAGGTACGGGGGGAAGGGAAGTGCTGCATATGCAAGGCAGTGGAGGAGGAGCAGGGCAGAGAGGAGGAGGGGGGCCTGCCCCCCTCACCAAACAGCGCCCGGTGAAGTAATCCCCCCCTTTACTACTCCACTGGGTACAGTAGATTTTGTGAGAGTTAGGGAGGGCTCACACTTTCCTGCATAAGTGTATTAACGTGGGAGTGGGCCTGGTCCCCTATATTTATAGTCTACTGTATCGACCTCTAGGCCACTGCATGGACCAGGTCATAACATCTGAAGACGTCATACAGGCTGCTATGTACTGTTTCTTTCACATCTGTGGGGGATGGGAGGGAGTCAGTGACTACTGCGGGAGTAAGGGGGATCATGCCTTGATCCCTCCAGTGGTCAGCTGGTCAGTTTGGGCACCTGTTTGGCACTTATTCGTTATTGAAGCAGGTCTAGCATCAAATGTCCAATTTTTGCTCTGGGTGTTTTCTATAATGTCCAAGTCATTAGCCCGCCCTAGGCCCGCCCCATAACTAGCCCCCTTGAGATTTACATAAACTCTATATCAGTGGTCTCAAACACACGGCCTGGGGGCCACAAGCGGCCCGCCAGGTCCTATTTTGAGGCCCTCGGTATGTTTATCATCATAACAAAAGTAAAATAAAACCGTTTCTTGATCATCTGTCTCTTTAGCTATAAATGACAATATTATTATTAAGACTTAGCCAAAAGGAAAGATTTAGAAACTATAAAGAGTTTTACCTCATTCTTTAATAAAACATTAACTATTTTTTCTGAGGCCCTCCAAGTACCTCCAAATCCCAAATGTGGCCCTGCAAAGGGTTTGAGTTGGAGACCACTGGCCTATAGGAAGAGGAGATGCAAATGTTAAGAGCCTTAGCCAATAGGAGAGGAGGAGATAGTGGATGGGCCAATTGGCCTTTATCTGCCATCATGTTAGTATGTTTCCATAACCATAAAGTTCTATGACATCACAATGCAGGTGTAAAGAGCCTTAGCCAATAGGAAGAAGAGATGCAAATGTTAAGAGCCTTAGCCAATAGGGAGAGGAGAAGATAGTGGATGCTGTGGATTGGTCATTTGGCCTTTATCTGCCATCATGTTTCTATGTTTCCATAACCATAAAGTTCTATGACATCACAATGTAAGTGTAAAGAGCCTTAGCCTATAGCAGTGGTCTCAAAGTTGCGGCCCGCCAGGTCTTTTTTGAAGCCCTCAGTATGTGTATCATAATTACAAAAGTAAAATAAAACCGTTTCTTGATCATATGTCTCTTTAGCTATAAATGACATTATTATTATTAAGGCTCAGCCAAAAGGGAAGATTTATAACTATAAAGAGTTTTACCTCATGCAAAATTGTCATTTCTTTAATAAGACATTAACTATTTATTTCTAAGGCCCTCTAACTACCTCCAAATCCAAAATGTGGCCCTGCAAAGGGTTTGAGTTGGAGACCACTGCTCTATATGCACTCCATAGTAAACCATCTAAAAAAATGTGGTTCCAAAATACCCCCAACCCCAAACCGTAATGCGATTTTTAGCGACAGCCGCGGCGGTAACAGCTTCAAAGTTCATAGGAATTCTAGGAGTGTCGGAGCTGTTACTGCCATGGCTGGTGCCAGAAACCATGCTACGGCTTTGAAAAAAGGGTGGGGGTTGGGGGTTAATATTTTTCCTGATGTTTCTAGTGTTACACAACTGAGGATGAAACATTCTTTGCCATTTAGAAGTTGTGTTTTGGCTCTAGGTGGGGTCTAGTTGTTTTCACATCTTCCTTGTGTTTAATCTTACTCCAAGGAGCCAATTATCTGTTTCTTGATCCTCCTCAATTGAAAGCTTTCTTCTTATCAACTAGTGGCTCAACCTGTTTTTAAGATGGTCTGTTTCTTTTTCCCTTTTGTTTTCTTTCTTTCAGGTGGAGCGACCAAGATGATAAAGGGGATGGAGCTCCTCTAGCATGAGCTTGGTAAAAGAGACGGCTGAGGGGAGATACGACTGAAGTCTACAAAATCCCGAGTGGAGCAGAACGGGTACAAGCGGATCGATTTTTCACTCCGTCAAAAATTACAAAGACTAGGGGACACTCGATGAAGTTACAGGGAAATACTTTTAAAACCAATTGGAGGAAATATTTTTAAACTCAGAGAATAGTTACGCTTTGGCACGCGTTGCCAGAGGTTGTGGTAAGAGCGGATAGCGTAGCTGGTTTTAAGAAAGATTTGGACAAGTTCCTGGAGGAAAAGTCCATAGTCTGTTATTGAGAAAGACACGGGGGGAAGCCCTGGATCGGTAGCATGGAATATTGCTACTCCTTGGGTTTTGGCTAGGTAATAGGGACCTGGATTGGCCACCATGAGAACAGGCTACTGGGCTTGATGGACCTTTGGTCTGACCCAGTAAGGCAATTCTTATGTTCACTTCCTGGTTGCGGGACCAGGATGTGACATCAGAAAGGAGCTGAGGCCTGCTCATGCTGGTGAACATTTCAAGAGGTATGTGGGGGCAGAAGGGTGCTCAAGTGGCAGAAAAGAGAGAGGGACAACCACCCTGGGTGTTAACCTCCCTTGCTATGCCATTTACAGTATAGCTTGTAGTGCCAGGATCCATGCCCAAATTTGAATTTATTCCAACTGAAACCCTCACGTGTAAATTAGATGCGGATCCTGCAAATTTTATAATACTGCAGATATCTTCATTTTATTTATTTGTTCAGTTTTCTATACCGTTCTCCCAGGGGAGCTCAGAACATGAATTGTTTACATGAATGGTTTACATGAATTTATTCAGGTACTTGAGCATTTTTCCCTGTCTGTCCTGGTGGGCTCACAATCTATCTAATGTACCTGGGAGAAGGGGGGGGGGATTAAGTGACTTGCCCAGGGTCACAAGGAGCAGTGTGGGTTTGAATCCATGACCTCAGGGTACTGACGCTGTAGCTTTAATCACTGAGCTACACTCTCCCCTAGTAAATGCCTGACCCCCCCCCCCCCATGCCCCTTCTATGGCCATGCCCCCATTTTGGTTGTGCACTAAAGGACTTGCACACACATCCTTAGCATCAAGAATTGAACCCAGATAAAACTAAATTCCTCCTAGAAAACAACAAAATACCAACCACAACCAACATTGAAATCAACTACCCCATTCAAGCCACCCTAAAAGTACTAGGAATAACAATCGACAGATGCAACCGCAAATCAATAAAACAGTACAAAAATCATTCTCAGTCATGAGAAACTTAAGACAAGTTCGGAAATTCTTCGAAAAAACTCAATTCCAGCTCATAGTTCAGTCCTTAATACTAGGCCTACTTGACTACTGTAATATCCTCTACCTTCCATGCCCTACAACCATAACAAAACAACTACAAACTATCCAAAACACAGCACTAAGACTCATCTACTCATTGAAGAAACATGACCACATTACAGAAGCACATCTCCAATCGCACTGGCTTCCAATACCAGAAAGAATACAATTCAAATTCTACTGTCTACTATTTAAGACTTTATACAGAGACAGTCCAAACTACCTGAATAACCGCCTCATCCACAACACCTCAACTAGACATAGGAAAACTCACACCCCTTTCTCATACCCCCCAATTAAGGAGGTCAAACGTAAAAAACTATATGATGGCCTCCTGGCCACTCAAGCAGCCAAACTAGATCAGTGTTCTTCAACCTTTTTACACCTATGGACCGGCGGAAATAAAATAATTATTTCGTGGACCGGCAAACTAATAAGACTGAAATTTTTAAAAACCCCATCGCCACCCTGTCCCCGCGAGCTTGGTCCCGTTAACTATCTGATCCCATCCGCACAAGCCTCAAATAGTTATGATTTTATATTGAACATATTTTATTAAAGTATTAAAAGAAACAATATTCTGTACAATTGTCATTTTATAAATATAAATAGTACAGGGCAAGGATCAACAAAACCCCCTTCTCCCCTCCCCTTCACATATATCCCCTCTACTATCAAGAAAACTGAATAAGCCAAATTATTACAGAATGCTACACAAATATCATGCTAACAGAATACCGCAGTCACACATGGCAGGAATGGTGTTAGGGGGAGTGCAACTAGGGCAACTGCCTCCTGGTCAGAGAGAGCCCTAAGCCAGCTGGAAGCTAAAGACGCACTGCCTGGGCTTTGCACTCCCCAGTTATGTCTAAAATCAGCTCTAGCAGGATACATATTTTAAATCTGATATATTCTAATCACAAGATAGAAATAAAATTATTTTTTTCTACCTTTTGTCGTCTCTGGTTTCTGCTTTCATCATCTTTTCACTCTCTTCCATCCAGCGTCTGCCCTCTGTCTCTTCAATCCAGCATCTGCCTCTTCCATCCACTGTCTGCCCTCACCTCTCCCCCTCCCATATGGTATCTGCGTTCTTTCTATGCCCCTCTCTCTTACACCAGATCTAGCATCTTTGTCCCTCTTTCCTTATTTTTCATCTGACCCCCCTTCCCAGCATCAATCTCTCTCTACCTTGTCATTCCTCTGTCTCTCCCCTTTCCCTCATCTTTCCATTCCATCTTGACTCCTTCCCCTCCTCTAATCTCCCTGCCAGCTGTTTCCTTCCAATGTTCCTCCTCCCTTGTCCAGCAGTACCTTCTCCCTTTCCTCCTCCTATTATCCAACAGTAACTCTCGTCCCTTCCCTTTCCCTTCTCCCCTGTCAGCAGTATCCCCTTCGCCTCTCTTGTCCAGGAGTATCCCTTCTCCCTTTCCTCCTCCTATTATCCAACAGTAATTCTCGTCCCTTCCCTTTCCCTTCTCCCCTGTCAGCAGTAGCCTCTTCCCCTCCCTTGTCCAGGAGTACCCCTTCTCCCTTCCCTCCTTCCCTCTCCAGCAAATGTTCCCTCTATGTAGGCTAGCAGCAGCTCTGTGTGCTTTTAACTTCAGCACACAGCTGCCCCTAAGCAGTAATTTAGCGCGGTTTCATGAGGCAGCCTCGGGGCCTTTGGTAGGCCGGCCCGCTTCGATGATGCGATGTGGGCCGGCCTACCAAAGGTCCCGAGGCTGCCTCATGAAACCGCGCTAAAATACTGCCTAGGGGCAGCTGTGTGCCGAAGTTAAAAGCACACAGACCAGCCGCTGCTTTTCTGGGGGTGCGGAGACATACGCGGCAGGAGTCCGTGGTGGCAGGCAGGAGTGCCGGCATAGCGACGGCAACAGGAAGTTGCACGACAGCTGACGCCGGCACCTTTTGCTGCGGCGGGGTCCTGAATCCTTCGCGGACCGGCAAGATTTTTTTGCGGACCGACATCGGTCCGCGGACCGGCGGTTGAAGAACTGTGAACTACTGACGGCATCCCTCGACTACAAGACTTTTAGAAAAGAAATAAAGACCATTATCTACCCCCTCTCTTTAGATTTTCCTGTTCTCAATTTCTTTTCCTCACACCTTCCTTATGTTTTAACCTAATCTGATTAACACATTTTTTTTATTTTTTATTGTATTTTTTCTTTTTTCCCCCTTTCCTACTGTGTCATGTGGTTTGTTACCCCTGTTTGTTTGTTTTTTTTAATTTTAAATTTTTATTTACGATGTATTTGTGATTTAAGAAATCCAATTTTATTTCTTTGTAAAACGCTTTGTATCCTGAAAAGCGTTTAATCAAATAATATAATAAACTTGAAACTTGAAACCATACTCTTCAAGAAAGCCCTGAAAAAAGAAATAACACCGCAAGTTTCAATCACCTCTCACTAAAGCCAACTACCCAAACAAATAACCATACACAATTCTTACTCTCTTTGAAAATGTCCAAACTTTTTTTTTTTTTTCTCTAGTAAGTTCTTCTTGTAATACATCCTTGATAATTCTTTTGTGATCCGCCTTGAACTGCAAGGTAATGGCGGAATAGAAAACCCTAATGTAATGTAATTATTCATGCCGAATTATTGGCGCTAATTGGCCCATGAATTAATAGTGTGAAAAGTTTCAGCCTCTGATAACCAGAGCTGGTATTGTGATGTCATAATGCTTCACTCCACCAATGCCTAAGAGCCAACCTCATCAGTGATGTCACAATGGTTCAACTGTCCTATACTCGGCTCACTTTTACTACATTTTGATTTCTAGCATGGCGCAGTGGTTAAAGCTACAGCCTCAGCACCCTGAGGTTGTGGATTCAAATCCACACTGCTCCTTATGACCCTGGGCAAGTCACTTAATCCCCCCATTGCCCCAGGTACATTAGATAGATTGTGAGCCCGCCAGGACAGACAGGGAAAAACACTTGAGTACCTGAATAAATTCATGTAAACCGTTCTGAGTCTTCCTGGGAGAACAGCATAGAAAAGTTTCAGCCTCTGATAACCAGAGCTGGTATTGTGATGTCATAATGCTTCACTCCACCAATGCCTAAGAGCCAACCTCATCAGTGATGTCACAATGACTTCATTGTCCTATGCTCGGTTCACTTTTACCACATTTTGATTTCTAGAGTGGCCTAGTAGTTAAAGCCTCAGCACCCTGAGGTTGTGGCTTTAAACCCACACCGCTCCTTGTGACCCTGGGCAAGGTCACTTAATCCCCCCATTGCCTCAGGTACATTAGATAGATTGTGACCCACCAGCACAGACAAGGAAAAATGCTTGCGTACTTGAATAAATTCATGTAAACCATATTGAGCTCCCTGGGGGAGAACGGTATAGAAAATTGATTAAATAAGACTGTTTTTATTGTATGTGTTATGGAATCTAATATAATAAAATGGAAAGCCGCGCATGCGCACTTCCTAAGTGTGTACCGGTTTTCCGTGAGCTGTAGCGACACATAGGAAGTGCGCACGCGCGGCTTACAATTCTTTGAAAGACGCGGCAGTGGCTACTCTCACGATCCCCGCCTGCGTCGGACTTCCGACACAGGTGGGGATCATGAGAGGAGCCACCGCCGCGTCTTTCAACTAAAAAAAAAAAAAAAAAACAAGGCGGATGTCGGCCCGATGGCTGGAGTTCACCGCTGAGTCCGGTGAGGAGTGCTTCCCTCAACAGGAACCGTCGGGTCTAATTCAAATACTCCCGGCAGGTCGGGAGGGGGCGGAGCAGGCTCGCACGCCTGGCGGGGACTGGACAGGAACTAGACTCCCTGCAGGAGCCAGCCTGATGGCTGGAGATCACCGGAATGGACAGGGGAGCAGGTAAGGGGGTGCTGCAGTACAGGAGGAGCAGGGAAGAGGTGATTCTGGACAGGGGGGGGAGGGAACAGGAAGGGAGGCCTACTGCTGGATAGGGGAAGCAGGGAAGAGGTGCTGCTAGACGGGGGGGGGGGGAGATAAAAGGAAGGGAGAAGGGCTCCTGCAAAGGAGAAGAGCTACTGCTGGATATGGGGAGCTGGAAATGGGGTGATGCTGAACAGGGGGAGATAAAAGGAGAAGGGCTACTGCTATATAGGGGGAGCAGGGAATGGGTCGGGGTGCTGCTGGACAGGGAGGAGGTAAAAGTAAGGGAGAAGGGCTGCTAGCACCCGTTAGTGTTTTTAATAATTTTGTATGCTGTTTCTAAACTGCCCAGATTTCTAGGCGGTATTATCATTTTTTAAACAAATTAATATCTCTCACTGTCCCCTTCTCCATTCATTCTCTCGGGTCATTCTCTGGTTCCTCTGGCGTGAGAAATCAGATGGAAGAGACTGGTCACCAGCTGTTAAGACTAATGGTGCAGCAGCCCACAGGGCAGGAGATTGATGGTAATTTAAAAATCTTCAAGGTAATTTGCGCTCTCTCGAGACAGAAAATAGTTTGAAAGGGAGAGAGGGGAGAAAAGGCTTAATTTACTCTGCTTAAAAAAATGAGGAAAGTCCAGGCACCAGAATAAATTGACTGTATCTGATGCCGCTGGTCTAATGCTGGTAGGTTTTCAAAGGCTGGTTCCCTGCGTGAAATCCTGGCTATTTTTGTAGTGTGTGATACCAATAACAATAGCACTGAACCATAGACTTTTTGCGTATAGATTTTTTTAGCGTATAAATGTATGGAAGGAAAGGGATGATAAAGCGCAATGATGGTTTCTTGACTATTGTGGGCTGAACTGTATTACCAGTGACTGGGTGGAAGTAACGGAGTACTTTACACTCACAGTTAGTTAGTTATTAGATATTTTAGCATTGATCACGTGGGTACAGGGTAACAATGATAGATAGCACAGAGCAGATATAAAAACAAAATAAAAATTTAAGTGGCATTAGTATTCGGGGAGGGGGGAGGGTTGGCAGGTGCTTTATCGTGTTCATAGAAACATAGAAACAGACGGCAGATAAGGGCCACGGCCCATCCAGTCTGCCCACCCTAATGACCTCCCCTACCTTTACTCTGTGAATAGATCCCATGTGCCGATCCCATTTGGCCTTAAAGTCAGGCACGCTGCTGGCCTCAATCACCTGCAGTGGAAGACTATTCCAGCGATCAACCACCCTTTCAGTGAAAAAGAATTTCCTGGTGTCACCTCGTAGTTTCCCGCCCCTGATTTTCCACGGATGCCCTCTTGTTGTCGTGGGACCCTTGAAAAGGAAGATATCTTCTTCCACTTCTATGCGACCTGTGAGATACTTGAACGTCTCGATCATGTCTCCCCTCTCTCTGCGTTCCTCGAGCGAGTATAGCTGTAATTTGTCAAGCCGTTCTTTGTATGGGAGATCCTTGAGTCCCGAGACCATCCGGGTGGCCATTCTCTGGACCGACTCCAGTCTCAGCACATCCTTACGGTAATGCGGCCTCCAGAATTGCACACAGTATTCCAGGTGGGGCCTCACCATGGATCTATACAATGGCATAATGACTTCAGGCTTACGGCTGATGAAACTCCTGCGTATGCAACCTATGATTTGCCTTGCCTTGGATGAAGCTTGCTCCACTTGATTGGAAGTCTTCATTTCTTCACTGGACGATTACCCCCAAGTCCTTTGTTCGTATTGTGATGATAATTGATTGTTGATTTCTTTGAATTTATATATCCACAATGTATTAACTGAGTTGAGATGATATCCTTTGTAAGATTTTTGTTATGTATGTTTTATTCTTAATGTTCATTAATTTTTATTGTGTTTTAAAAATAAAATAAAAAGGTCCTTTGGTTTGGTACATGATTTTGGTATAATAAATTTAGCCTGTATCTTTGTACATTTCTCTGCAGTTCTCTTTGTTTTCGTTTGCGCTCTTTTTACTGCAGATTGTGTTGGATTTCTCTCCCCTTTGTTGTGTGCTTAAAAATAAAATATACATAACAAAAATCTCAGTTAATATATTGTAGATCTATAAATGCAAAGAAATCAACAATCAATTATCATCACAATACAAACACGATAAAGCACCTCCCAACACTTCCTCCCCCCTTCCCATCCTCCCTTCCCCCCTCCATCCATCCCATTTTCAAATATTACTAATAAATAGTGCTTCACTTTCTGATTACAAATGTAATGAGTTCACTACAAAACTGCCTGCTCTGATTGATAATTGCTATATATTTACTCTGGTTTTTATAAGATGGGGGGGTGGGGGGGGGTCGCCCTAGCTTCCATAATCATAAGAGCATGAAACGCTGCCCTCCAATGCCAAAATTAGGGTGGACTTTCTTCCAACCAATGTGGTAAAATACATTTTTGACCTATAATAAAGGATTTACGAAATAATTCCCGAACCCCTTAAAAATCCTGTCCCAATGTAAAACTAATACCATCTGGGGGGAAGGAACCACAATTCTAGAAATAATTGATCCAAGAAAAACACAAACAGCATTCCAAAATTTCTGAATTTTGGGACATAACCAAAAAGCATGGCCCAATGTATTATCCATTTTTTTACATTTTAGGCATATTCTTGTCTCAACTTGAGAAACATAAGATCTCATAACCATTCACAATAGACTCTCTCCATAATTGAGGAAATGCCTAATTGAAGAGCCTTTTCTATTATGACCTCCCTAATTCCCACTCCCAATTCCTCAGTCCACTTATCTGCAATCCGTTTATAGCTCATATGTGGATATACAAAATCAAGGTTCTTCTTAAAGTATGAAATTGAGAGTAGAGCTTCCAGATGTTCAAACAAAGTTCCCAGTCTATATCCCACTCATATATATTTTATTCTTAAAACTCAATAAAAAAAATTATTGAACATAAGTGGCATTAGTATTTGGGATTTATTTTTGTAGATCCACAGAAACACATGAGATGACTTATCTCTGCTCTGGATTTAGTAACTTCTCTATGCTCCTGTTTCAGACCACCAACTGAATCTATCTTCTAAGGCAGGGGTGCCCAAAAGGTCGATCGCAATCGACCGGTAGATTGCAAAGGCAACGCGAGTCGATCGCATTGCCTTCGCTTTCTACTTATTTCCCGACTCAGAAGCGCCGAGCTGACCACCTTTCCCCACCCGATGTCAATTCTGATGTCAGAGAGGAAGTTACGGGTCAGCCAATCGCTGCCTAGCTGGCCCAGAACTTCCTCTCCAACTTCAGAAATGATGATGGGGAGAGAAAAATCTGGTCGGCCTGACGCTTCTGTGTGGGGGAACCAGAGAGACCTTGGGGCGGCGGTGGTTTGGAGGCCTGCTCTCCGATGTCGGCGGCAGTGGCTTGGGAGCAGGTAGAGAGACAGAAAGAAGGGGGAGCAGGGAGACAGAAAGAAAGAAGGGAAAAAGAAAGAAAGGGGGGGACAGGAAGACAGAAAGAAAGGGCACATGGAGAGAGAAAGACAGAAAGAAAGAAAGAAGGGCAGGGAGACAGAAAGAAAGAGGGGCAGGGAGACAGAAAGAAAGGGCGCATGGAGAGAGAAAGATAGACAGAAAGAAAGAAAGAGGGGCAGGGAGACAGAAAGAAAGAAAGGGGACAGGGGCAGGGAGAGAGGAAGAAAAAGTTGGCAGAGGGAATGAGGTCTGGAAGCATACAGCAGGCTGAAAGAAGGGAAGAAATATTGAATGCACAGTCAGAAGAATAAAGTGCAACCAGAGACTCATGAAATCACCAGACAACAAAGGCAGGAAAAATGATTTTATTTTCAATTTAGTGATCAAAATGTGTCCATTTTGAGAATTTTTATCTGCTGTCTATATTTTGCACTATGGCTCCCTTTTACTAAACCGCAATGAGCATCGAGAGCAGAGCAGGGCATTCAGCGCAACTTCCTGCGCCCCGCAATCGCGGTTTAGTAAAAAGGGAGGGGGTATATTTGTCTATTTTTGTATAGTTGTTATTGAGGTGACATTGCATAAAGTCATTTGCCTTGACCTCTTTGAAAACCCGCAGAATATAAATGATAATTAACATTTTCTCTGCGTACAGTGTGCTTTGTGTGTTTTTTTAAAATTTTATTGTTGGTAGATCATTTTGACTTGGTCATTTTAAAAGTAGCTCGCAAGCCCAA
Source organism: Geotrypetes seraphini (assembly GCF_902459505.1). NCBI lineage: Eukaryota > Metazoa > Chordata > Amphibia > Gymnophiona > Dermophiidae > Geotrypetes > Geotrypetes seraphini. Next base: position 11,275,676 of record NC_047094.1, on the reverse strand, counting down.
AAAGTGTGGGCACCCCTGTTCTAAGGCAACAGGAGCGGACTTTATCTGTCCTTCCCCTGTCTTCATGATGTATGGCAGCTGAGAAATGATTGACAGAGGACCTAAACGAAGGGTCTTCTCTATCCTTTGGGGAAAGTACAGCTAACAGCAGGACTGGCTAGATGAAGTCACCAGAAATGCACACCACATTAGGATAGTCAGAATATGTATATTAGAACATAAGAACATAAGAATTGGCGCTGCTGGGTCAGACCAGTGGTTCATCCTGCTCCAAATGAGTCCAGTCTCATCTGTTTAGCATGAACTTGTCCAACTCTGTCTTATATTCAAATGATTTTTATTAATTTCAACCAGAACATACAAATATAAGTTGCATACAAATCCACAGAAGAACAGTGCACGCTCACCCCCTCCCCTCCCCTCCCTCCCTTCCCTCCTCACCCCAAAAGTCCAATGCCACTACCATGACTGAGAGTGTAAGGTAGTCCTAACAATTCAATAGTCTACTGTGAGCATACGGTGTGAGGTCCTGCCAGAAGCATTCCCAGGTCTGACAGAATTTGCGGCCCGGTCCACGATCTAAATCTCCCACTAGTCTCCGCTCCAGCGTCGCATGAACAATCATCAACGCTCTCCATTGAGCGTAAGAAGGAGGATCTCGGGACAGCCAGTTAGTAAGAATTGCCTTCTTCCCCATCAAAAGCACTCTAGTGACAAAAGCTGACATTCCTTTGGGTTTGGGCGCGGCTATATTATAGTGTCCAAATAAAGCTGTCGGTTGTGGGAGCCAACGCCTCCGCCAAAGCTGCGTAATATAGTGCCCTAAATGTCGCCAAAACTGTTGAATTTTGGGGCAAGTCCACAGCATATGCCCCAACGAAGCGTGAGCTTGAGCACATTTCGGGCAAGAGTGAGTGGTTGTAATCCCCATCCGGGCTGCCCGTTCCGGCGGGATATAAAGTCTCAAAACAATTTTTAACTGCATTTCCCAGTGGACAATATTAGGAGACACCTTCAGACTATTTTTCAGCGGCCTCTGTAGCAGTTGGGCCGTTAGCGTGCAGTGCAAGTCCTCAGCCCATGTTGCCGCCAAGATGGCCAAATTGGGGCCAGAGTGTCCATCCCGGATCCCCACGATGTGAAATCGAAGCGGAATCCGCTGTTGTGCAGAAGAGTTCTGAAAGAGCCTCCCTGTTATCTTCCTCAAGATGGTGCGCCGGAAGAGATTGAACGTAATGTCGGATTTGGTAATATGCAAAAAAATCATTGGGTGTTAAAGTAAATGTCCGACATAAGTCAGCAAAAGTTGCCAGTCTCCCCTCCTCGGAGAATAAGTGTAATAGGTATTGAAGTCCCTTCACACCCCACCTCTGGAAGGCGGTATTGTGCAGTCCAGGCGGAAAGGCTCCATTGCCTTGGATGGGTAAGTATAATGAAACCTCAGAAGACAATCTAGCAATTCTGCAAACCCACTTCCAGGCTCGTCGAGCCGGTGCAAATATCGGGTACCGGGCCACCAAAGGACGAAGCCGCGGGTCCGCCACATGCAAGAAATAGCTCACATGAAACGGAGCCAGCAAAGACAACTCCAATGGCGTCGCAGTAAAGTCAGACGTCCCCCTAAACCAATCGTTAATGTGTCTCATCTGACAAGCAATAGCATACCAATGTACATTTAATAAGCCATAACCCCCCTCTATCCCTAGGTAAGCACATTCTAAGGAATTGCATGCGGGGTTGCTTACCTCCCCAAAGAAAACGTTGTAGTCCTTTAATTAGCCGGGCTTTATGGGAGTAGGATAAAAGCAAGGGCAGGACCTGAAAACGATACAACCATTTGGGAAACAGCACCATATTATAAAGAGCCACCCGTCCCACTATTTTGAGCGGGAAAGTGGACCAGTTTTGTAAGTCACGTAAAGTGTCCTGGAGCAGTGGAGAGATATTACAGTCATAAAGAGTCTGGAGGTTTCGGGGGATCCAAACCCCCAAGTATCGAATCGAGTGCTCAGCCCATGTGAAAGGGAAATAGCCCCTCCAGGTCTGCTGCAATGTTGCCGGACTAGCTAAAGCAACAGATTTCTGATCATTTAAGGTGAAGCCCGAGTAAAATCTAAATTCGTTAAGGTATTGTAGAAGGTGTCGGATAGAGTGAGAAGGATTAGTGAGCATAAACAAGATGTCATCAGCAAAGGCTAACACCTTTAATGAATGATCCCCCGAAGTCCACCCCTACTATATCAGGATCCAGAGATACTGTGCGCAGAAAGGGTTCCAAGTACAATAAAAACAATAGGGGGGGACAAAGGACATCCCTGCCGTGTGCCTCTTTCAATTAATATTGGATCAGTGATAGTGTCATTAACAAGCAGTCTCGCCCGCGGTGTCGAGTATAACGTGTGTAACGCTGTGGCGAACCAGCCCGAAATTCCCATAAAGCGCAGTAGTTCAAATAGAAATGTCCAATTAACTTGGTCAAAGGCTTGCGCTGCATCCAAGTAATAGCATCGAGGTGTCATGAGACTGCGTATGGGCCAATGACAAGAATGCCTTTCGAACATTGTGGACCGCCTGCCTGCCCTTTACAAAGCCCACCTGTGAAGACGCAATAACGGTCAGGAGAAGGGTGGCTAATCTATCAGCCAATATTTTGGATAAAATTTTTATGTCCACATTTAATAAAGATATGGGTCGATAGGACTCGGGAGCAGTGCTGTCTTTACCTGGCTTCAAAATCAAAGTAATCAAAGCCTCATTCGCCTCTGTAGGAAAATGTTCATCCAGCGTAACCTGCGAATAGTAGTCCCTAAGGAAGAGACTCAGCTGCTCCGCTAAAAGTTTATAAAATTCTGCTGTAAAGCCATCCGGCCCCGGAGCCGAGAAAATTCCCTTGCTGTTTAATAGCATGTGACAATTCTTCGGGAGTGATGGCTGCATTAAGAAATTCCACATCCGGGTCAGAGAGCGGCATTAGGCCAGAATCTTCCAAATAATCCCAAAAATGATAGGAGGCTTGCGCCAGAAGACGTATGAGGAGAGACTGGAAGCCCTGAATATGTCTACCCTAGAGGAAAGGAGAGACAGGGGAGATATGATTCAGACGTTCAAATACTTGAAGGGTATTAACGTAGAACAAAATCTTTTCCAGAGAAAGGAAAATGGTAAAACCAGAGGACATAATTTGAGGTTGAGGGGTGGTAGATTCAGGGGCAATGTTAGGAAATTCTACTTTACGGAGAGGGTGGTGGATGCCTGGAATGCGCTCCCGAGAGAGGTGGTGGAGAGTAAAACTGTGACTGAGTTCTAAGAAGCGTGGGATGAACACAAAAGATTTAGAATCAGAAAATAATATTAAATATTGAACTAGGCCAGTACTGGGCAGACTTGCACGGTCTGTGTCTGTGTATGGCCGTTTGGTGGAGGATGGGCTGGGGAGGGCTTCAATGGCTGGGAGGATGTAGATGGGCTGGAGTAAGTCTTAACAGAGATTTCGGCAGTTGGAACTCAAGCACAGTACCGGGTAAAGCTTTGGATTCTTGCCCAGAAATAGCTAAGAAGAAAAATTAAAATAAAATAAAATAAATTTTTAAATTGAATCAGGTTGGGCAGACTGGATGGACCATTCGGGTCTTTATCTGCCATCATCTACTATGTTACTATGTTACTATGAATGAGCGGAGCAGCTCCCGAGTCCTGGCGCCCATAGATCTTCTGGAAATGAGCCTGAAAAATCTGCGGAATGTGTGCTGTGGAGTGCTGTAGATGTCAGTCCCATGACATAACGATGACCTCGAGCCTGTGTTGTTAACCGAGCCAATAATTTCCCCGCTCGATTAACATAGCGATGGTAGCGGTAGTTTTGATGCAGAAGCATTTTAACCGTACGTTCATGGATATAGGAATTAAGGGTCGCCTCCACAGAGATCAGGCGTTCCCTAGAAGCTCGGGAAGGACATTGTGTATATTGGTGTTTAGCGGAGGCCAATTCTTTTTCTAGCCTAAGGATGCCCCGAGATAACCGGCGATTCCACGCTATCACATATGCTATACAATCACCCCTGAGCACTACCTTAGCTGTGCTCCAAAACAGCGTCGGATCATTACAGTGTTGACCATTGAAGGTCAAAAAATCTTCCCATTTAGTTGTTAAATACAGTGGTGCCTCACACAACGAACTTAATTGGTTCCAGGAGCAAGTTTGTTATGCGAAAAGTTCGTTATGTGAAACGCGTTTTCCCATAACAATACATGTTAAAAAAAATAATTCGTTCTGTAGCATAAAATATGCTAAGATGACATAAAAAAGATAAATTTTTGGTTATTATTTTTATTTAGATACATCTAAAAACATAATTGTTTTTTAAAACAACACACATTTTTTAAATTTAAAGACAGACTAAGTAGAGTCTAATTTTACAGTGAGAGAGGGCAGAGTCTCAGCGGCAAAAACTGGGACTTAACTGTTCATTTTTTTTTTTTTTTCTAGCATCGGGGAAGCGGCGAGAGTAGCTCCGCCCCCCCCAACGCATCAGCAGTAGGTGCCGGGCCCCTGCGAGCCGACGGTCCGCCACTGCACAGGGAGCCAGGCGGAGAGAGGGCAGTTAAGCGCAGTGCTTCGCGGAAGGATGCAGCTCGGGCGACTTCGTTGTGTGAAACGAAGTTCGTTGTAGGAAGCAAGACATGAAGTTCGTTGTGCGCAGCGTTCGCTGTGCGAGGCGTTCGTTATGCGACGCACCACTAATTAATTTAAACAAAGATTTAAAATGGTCATCTGAATACAAAAAACTAGGGAAGCGCCAGCGTACGGGTCCCCGAATGCCAAAGCCCAGGTTCACGTCAATCCAGATCATTGCGTGATCAGAAATGATTGCAGGACCTATAATCGCCGCATCCACATTGTGAAATGCCCTACGTGTAGTAAGAATGTAGTCTATTCGAGATTGAGTGTTATGCGGCCTGGAGCGATGAGTGTAATCCCATTCTGTAGTGTGTAAGAGCCTCCAGGGGTCAACCAGATCCAAAGTGGCACAGAGGTAGGGTATGCCTCTAGTTTGGGAGGAGCTCACGCTTTGTCCCGGCCCAGAGCGGTCATAAGTCGGGTCTAAAACTTGATTAAAATCTCCGGCTAAATAGACCGGATCGGTAATGCGGTCTAAAAGCAATGCCGTGATACCCTCAAAGAAGGCGTGGTCGTAAGTATTAGAAGCATAGATATTCAAAAGGTAGAAAGAGTATGTTCCTACCGTCATCTGTAACAATACATATCTACCCTGTGTGTCAACGTCAATCACTCTCGCTGTATATGGTAAAGACTTACGAATCAGTATCGCCACCCCCGCTCGCTTTTGTGGAGAGGAGGCTGCATATACTGTGTGCACCCAGCACCTCCTCAACTTCCGATGCTCTAGCTCTGTCAAGCGAGTTTCTTGTAGACAGGCTATATCTACTTTATTACGTTCCCAGGTTCCCAGCCATACCCAGGGCAGCCAGAAAGCACTCAGGACCCGCCCGAGTGCCCTCAATATAGTAAGTGTGATATCTGGCAAGAATCTCACAGTAACTTCATAATCTGCTCTCTCTGTCATCTCTATATTACCTCTATAGCAATAGAATAGCAAAAGACTCCCCCCCCCCCCTTTCGATCTCCTCCCCCCCTCCCCCTCCCTTCCCTGCCTATCCCCCTGTCGCATGGTTTGGAAATCACAACTAGGGGACCACCCGCGGGTGGTCCCAGAGATGTGATAGATCACAAATCAAAGCCACTCCAGGCCCCGAGTCCATTAGTGCAAAAATAACCAGTATACAGTGTTAGCCCAGTTCTAGGAAAACTGAGAGAAGATAACTTATCCATAACATACTATCCCATGAACAGTCAGAACCTAACAGATGTATAAACAGCAACTCGTATCATGGTGACTAGGTAAAGTGGGCATAGAATTTAGCCCTCTCCGTCAGGTCAAATCAGACTGGGTAAGCACGTGGGTATTCACACAGAGCGCAGCTTCCGCAGCTACGTCAAAAACATGCCATTGTCCCAGATGGTGAATTCGCAGGACGGCCGAGTACAAGAACAGGAAGCGTACTTTTTTCTCAGCCAAAGAGGTACATATCGGATAAAATTGTTTCCTGCGCTCCGTTAGGGCCGCTGAGTAATCCTGGAAGATGCGGACCTCCGATTCTTCAAATTGTAAGGTCTCCCGGAGTTGTTTATATTTACGCAGGATTTCCACTTTATGATTGAAATTCAATAGTTTGGCTATGACCATTCTAGGTCGGGCCTCTCGGGCCTGTTCCCTGCCCAGTCGGTGAGCCCTTTCGAGCCGGATGGGTCCCAGGCCCTCAGGTAGAGAAAAAGTGTTTGTAAGCCATACTTCCAAGGTGCGGAGTAGCTTTGGGCCCGCTACCGTTTCCGGGATACCCAGAAAGCGCAAATTGGACCTACGTGAACGATTTTCCAGGTCCTCCAAGCGCTCTGCTTGTTTCTGGGTCAGGGTTTGTAGTTCCAGTAGAGTAGCTGCCTGGGTGGTCTGTGTATCTTCTAAACCTGATACTCTGGTCTCTAATACTGTAGTTCTGGCAATCGTCTCTGTGAGTAGGTGTTCCACTGTGACCGCCTGTGTGAGTGCTGTCAGCGCCTCCGGCGCTAGCTGTTGAATCGCCGGCGCGTGGGTGCCCGGCGCCATTTTGTCCCCGCTGCACTGCTGGCGTTCGCGGGCCTTCTTGTGCAGGCGGGTCGACATCAGCGGCGTGGGAGAGGATAAAAATTTCTCCATGCAGCGGGGGCTTTCAACGCTGCAAATCGCAGGTCTCCGGCGTCCACGAACCGCTGGTCACAGGGCGAATTGGGACTCGGGGCCCGGGAGCTGAGGCAGCGTGCGTCTGCCGCGGCTCAGTGCATCATGTGATCCTCGTCCAACTTTGTCTTAAAACCCTGGAGGGTGTTTTCCCCTACAACAGACTCCGGAAGAGCGTTCCAGTTTTCTACCACTCTCTGGGTGAAGAAGAACCTCCTTATGTTCGTACGGAATCTATCCCCTTTCAACTTTAGAGCGTGCCCTCTCGTTCTCCCTACCTTGGAGAGGGTGAACAACCTGTCTTTATCTACTAAGTCTATTCCCTTCAGTATTTTGAATGTTTCGATCATGTCCCTAGTATGTGTCGTTAGGATACAAACTTGTATCGAAAAACTTGTACTGTAACCATGTCAAATTGTAACCTGTTAACTGTATAGTATATTATGAATGTTTACCCTATAACCCGTTTTTTTTGTTTTAAAAATTTATATTCCGCATTACACAGGTGCTCAAGCATTTTTTCCCTAACTGTCCCAGTGGGCTCCCACTTTATCTAATGTACCTAGGGTAAAGGGGATTAAGTGGTCACAAGAAGCAGTGCAGGATTTGAACCCACAACCTCAGGGTGCTGAGGCTCTAACCATTGCTCCACACTCTCTTCCAATACAATAGCAGAAGTGAGCCAAGTCTAGAACAGTGAAGCCATTGTGACATCACTAGTGAGGTTGGCTCTTAGGCATTGGTGGAATGAGGCATTATGACATCACAATGTGAGCTCTGGAATGTTGCTACTCTTTGGGTTTCTGCCAGGCATTATGACATCAGGGAAAGGGACTGTGACTTCTAGACTGCCTTTTTGTAGTTTCACAACCACACTCAAAGTGGTACATACAGGTGCTCAAGCTTTTTCCCTGTCTGTCCCGCTGAACTCACAATCTATCTAATGTACCTGTGGCAATAGGAGGATTAAGTGACTTGCCTAGAGTCACAAGGAGTAGTGCAGGGTTTGAACCCACAACCTCAAGGTGCACCACACACTCCCTAAGCGCTTTGGGGAAAATGGGATAGAAAACAAATGAATGAATGTTACGTGTGGGAGGGCAGGATATAAAACCTAAATAAATAACATTTAGGGCTTCTTTTACTAAGGTGCGCTAGCGTTTTTAGCGCACGCACAAAATGACTGCGTGCTAAACCACGCGGTACGCTTTTAGAATAACGACAGCTCAATGCTGGCGTTAAGGTCTGGCGCAAGCGGTAATTTAGGTCACGCTATTCCACGTGTTAAGGCCCTAACGCACTTTTGTGAAAGGAGCCCTTAGGACCCCTAGAAACACTCCCTGTATTTTCTATTTCCTCTCTCTGAAGTGCCTATCCAGGCCTCAGTTCTTCATCAACAAATCTTCTTGAAAGTCTAGCACTAGACAAAAGAGCAAATTGACACACTTCCATGAGCTTCTCTCCTTCGTGGAACGACAACGCACGCCAGTCGGTCCATAGCTGAAGTAAAGGAGAAGTTGAGAGAACTTAGTCATCCTTTATCTAAACAATAACCAAGCCTCCAGCTGTGTCATTTTGCAAGAGCAGACAAGTTCCACGTTAACGGTGATGGAGTCACTAATTATCTGTTGGAATAATGAGACTCCCTTTGCCGCTTTGGATTCTCCCGCTGCTTTCTCCAATTACTGCGCTGGCAGCTCTAACAGACGGAGCCACACACGGCCCCCTTTAATTAGACTTCGCCCTCTGACCGTTCTCATATTAACTGAGTCGTATGCGAACATCCGGTCTGCTTTCTGCCTGACTGGCCCCCAACGTTCCCCCCCCCCCCCACCTCCATCCCCCCGCACGGAGAAGATCCAAGTCTCCCAGTTCTTCCGGGAAATCCCCGGGTGATTTGCAACTCTTTCTGTCTCCTGCTTGGAGCTCCCGAGCTCCCAGTTCAAATGGGACCAAAACACTGGAGTGGCAGTCAATTCTCCCTCTAAGGATTGGCTAGAGGCGTGCAATTTTTTTCTCTTGTGAGCGACAAATTCTAAAAGGAAAAAATTTCATGTGAGCAACAAGTTCTAAAAACTAACAATTTTCAAGCATTTTTGTGAGCGACCATGGAAAAAATCTGTGAGCGACACTCCTAGAGCATATGAGCAAATGCTCACTCGCTCAGCTTAGAGGGAACCACGGTGGCATCATCCCTTCATGTGACATCATCAAGGTTAAGACTCTTTGTATGGTCAATGTAACTGTTGATTAGTTTGTAAGATCTACCCAGAAAGGACGTCTCTTAAGTTTCTTGTAGAGCAATGTATCGCAAACTGTGTGCCATGGTGAGATTCTAGGTGTGCCATGAGATACCCTGTTTCCCCGATGATAAGGCAGGGCCATCAAATAAGACAGCCCCCCCTTTTTAGAAAAAAATGTAAAATAAGGCACCCCCCCCCCCCCGCAAATAAGCCACCCACCGATACCTGCGCTTACCCGAATCGGGTGGTACGGTGGGTGACTCCGTGTGGTCCCTCCGTCTACCGTATTTGCCTCCATGGCTGCGTGCCGCGCCTCGTCATGAAGTGAAGAGGAGGAAGTGACAGGACTGCAGCGCGCGCACGTGACTCCGCGCAAGGAAACACAGGCAGCTTCCCTCATCCCTCCCTAACGGAGACTGCAGGAGTTTGTTCACGGCCAGAACATCCAAAAGTGAGACACGCAGACAGGTTTCTTTTGCTGTGAGCAATTTCACTTACTGTATATAAAGCCTGTTTAAAATGCATACGGTATATAAACAATGGTTTCACATTGTCAAGTCCCCTCTGATGCTGCACTACAGAATAATCTCTTTACTGTGTTTCCCTGATGGAGAACATTGGGGACATTAAATGGTACAATATATGGTATGATGGATAAAGCTGGCCATACATGGTACGATTTTTCGGCCGACCGATTCTTCAGCCATCAAATAAGACAGCCCCCCCTTTTTAGAAAAAAATGTAAATAAGGCATCCCCCCGAAAATAAGCCCTAGAGCATATTTTGGCCTTCCAAAAAAAATAAGACAGTGTCTTACCATCGGGGAAACAGGGTACCAGTGAGGAGGAGAGGTGCTGGCACTGGCTGACTGCTTACAATACTTGCCTGGCACTACTTATCCTAGGAATAAGATGATGGAAGGGAAAGAGACCAGAAATCAAGCTACCAGGCTTTCCAAAGACAGCTGTTCTTTCAAGAGTGACTGAGTATTCCTTCTATGCACCCTAGTTTGGGAAGTGCTGCTTTAAAGACATTTTTTTGGTTATATTTTTCTTTTTTGCAAATTTTTGTATGCATAAAAACATAAGAACATAAGCATTGCCATACCTGGGACAAACCAAAGGTCCATCAAGTCCAATATTCTATTTCCAAAATAGCCAATCTAAGTCACAAGTACCTGGCAAAATAAAATTAAAAAAAAAAAGTAAAACTGATTTTATGTTGCTAATGGATTTTCCTGAAACCATCTTAATAAAGGCTTGCGGACTTTTCATTTAGGAAATTATCAAATTCTTTTTTAAACCCTGCTAAGCTAACTACTTTTGCCACATTCTCTTCCAACAAATTCCATAGTTTAATTACACGTTGTAGGTCTGTAGAGCACAGATGGCTACATTTGTTTAAAAATCAAGAACAGTTATTTGTAGAATTCCAAGAGATCTATTTTGAATGCATTTGATATGCTGCTAAATTATTCGTTACATCCCAATAGATGATCTTCATAACCAGGTTCCCTTTGATCGGTGCTAGTACTTAGGTCTTATGGTCATTGCAGTTCTGGATAAGCTATTTTCCTTTCATGGAAAAAAGTCTTTGGACTTAAGAAGGTCCTATTAGCCTTTAAAACTCCAGGAAACTCATTAAAATAGCTGCACTTCCAGGGTGCCTGAGGTAAAGTGTGTTACCCCATGTGTTATGGCTCTATAGACAGTAATATGAAATAAATCTTCCTGGAATGTGCTGAGTCAACCTACTTGGTTTATTGCTCTTTTTAGTTAAATGTCTTCTCTAAGCCTTTTCAACTCTGAAGAAGAAACATCGCGTTTAGTAGTCATCAAGACATGCAAAGCAGGACGCAACGGAGGAACGAAAAAACAGAAATTCCAAAGCCAGTTCTAGACCGATAGGATTTTGCGCACATTCTCACCACATCAACTAAGAAGCAAAATATGATGAACAAAATTAGAGTTACTTACAAAGTTGCAAAGCTTAGACCAGTGGTTCTTAACCTGGGTTCGACCGAACCCCAGGGGTTCAGTGAGTCAGTCTCGCGGGTTCGGCGGAGATCAAATCACACCTCCGACTCGTATAGCGCTTCGGTCACGTTCAATCATCTATCAGTTATTCAGTGATTTTGATCAAGACTGATCGTGTACTCGGTTTCTTGATCTGTCAATCTGTAACTAACGCCTTATATACATCAATCAATTCCTACATAGAAACATAGAAATAGACGGCAGATAAGGGCCCACGGCCCATCTAGTCTGCCCACCTTAATGTCCCTCCCCTACCTTTGCCCTGTGAAGAGATCCCATGTGCCGATCCCATTTGGCCTTAAAATCAGGCACGCTGCTGGCCTCAATCACCTGTAGTGGAAGACTATTCCAGCGATCAACCACTCTTTCAGTGAAAAAGAATTTCCTGGTGTCACCTCGTAGTTTCCCGCCCCTGATTTTCAACGGATGCCCTCTTGTTGTCGTGGGACCCTTGAAAAAGAAGATATCTTCCTCTGCCTCGATGCGGCCCGTAAGATACTTGAACGTCTCGATCATGTCCCCCCTCTCTCTGCGCTCCTCGAGCGAGTATAGCTGTAATTTGTCAAGCCGTTTTTCGTATGGTAGATCCTTGAGTCTCGAGACCATCCGGGTGGCCATTCTTTGCACCGACTCCAGTCTCAGCACATCCTTGCGATAATGCGGCCTCCAGAATTGCACACAGTATTCCAGGTGGGGCCTCACCATGGATCTATACAATGGCATAATGACTTCCGCCTTACGACTGACGAAACCCCTTCCTGATCAAAAGGGGTTGCAACGTCAGAGGGAAGGCTTCCAGGTGAGGCGCGGGACGTGCAAGGTGCAATTAGTACTATTATGGGGGCGGGGTCTAGGGTGGAGATTGGGTAGAGATGGGTGGGATCTGGCCCACGACTTAGCCCAGTGTTCTTCAACCGCCAGTCCACGGACCAATGCCGGTCCACAGAATAATTCTTTTATTTCTGCCGGTCCATAGGTGTAAAAAGCTTGAAAAACACTGATATAGAAAATTCATCCATTCTGCATTATATTCGTTGTATGGAAGGATTCCGTTCTGTTTCATTTTCACAAAATGTGGCAAGATGGTTATTTCTTGGATCCAAGCTGTAAGCACACTATATAATTTCATCTCCACGCTTATTAGAGGGTCCAGTGTACATTCATTGGACGTATGATTTGCATCCGTATGAACGTTTACAAACAAAAGCCAGTGCTGTTTTAATAGAAAATCCATATACACAAGACGAGGAAACAGAGTTCTTTTTCCAAGTCCTAATTAGTCATTTTTAAGAGACTACTAAATTAGTGCATTAATCTTGTAGGTTTGGATTACATAGTGGTTTCAGTTAAATTCATAAAAAGGTTTATTGAATGTATCAAGCAGGGCTGTGGAGTCGGAGTCGAGGAGTCGGAGTCGGAGGAAATTTTGGGTACCTGGAGTCGGAGTCAGAAATACAAAAAACTGAGGAGTCGGAGTCGGAACATTTATCCACCGACTCCATTTTTGAACTTGGCATACCAATCACGAGCGATTCTTTCAGCTATAGCACCCACTATATACACAGCACAAATGTTGCGAGCAGCTTCTGCGGCCTTAGAACCTTGATTAAAAGCAAAAAGAAGGTGGTGTCGAAAATGCTCATTTCTCTCAACTTGACATTCCATTTTAACCATCGGAAAATTAACCAGTGCTGTGGAGTCGGAGTCGGAGGAAATTTCGGGTACCTGGAGTCAGAGTCGGAGTCAGAAGTACAAAAAACTGAGGAGTCGGAGTGGGAACATTTATCTACCGACTCCATTTTTGAACTTGGCATACCAATCACGAGCGATTCTTTCAGCTATAGCACCCACTATATACACAGCACAAATGTTGTGAGCAGCTTCTGCGGCCTTAGAACCTTGATTAAAAGCAAAAAGAAGGTGGTGTCGAAAATGCTCATTTCTCTCAACTTGACATTCCATTTTAACCATCGGAAAATTAACCAGTGCTGTGGAGTCGGAGTCGGAGGAAATTTCGGGTACCTGGAGTCGGAGTCGGAGTCTGAAGTACAAAAAACTGAGGAGTCGGAGTCGGAACATTTATCTACTGACTCCACAGCCCTGGTATCAAGTGATACAGTAACAATTCAATAAAGGGTTACTGTTTTATAATAATTTATCCTTACTAATAATAATAATAATAATAATTTTATTCTTGTATACTGCCATACCGAAAAAGTTCTAGGCGGTTCACAACAAGGTGAGCTAATACATGAGATACAGCTAAAATACAAATTAGAATAATGGACTTAAAAACAGATAAAGACAGAAAGCATAAAAACCTGAAACCTGAAACAATATAATGCAGAAAATACCGGCATGGCAGGGAAAAAAGTAATATATAGAACAGATAAAATACATCAAGTTGAATCTAAGGAACTTGATTGAAAAAAATGAAGCAGAATGCATTAAGATACCAGCCTAGCAAAGAGTTGAGTCGTTAACAATTTTCTAAAATCAAGATAGGAAGAGACCTCGAACATCATTTTTCCAAGCCATACATTCAATTTAGCGGCTTGAAATGAGAGGGTTCTCTCAAGGAACTTCTTATAACGACAGGATTGTATGGAGGGATATGAAAACAAGTGCACGCAACGTGTGGTCTTTTTGGCGTGACTCAAAGAAAAATGGTTTTGCTCGTTCGCCCCAATTGTGTGAGAGCCGACTAACAGTACCCCTCCTGACGAAGACATTCTCGAAAATCGAGTTAGGGGGGGTAGAAGAAAATCAAAGGAGTCAAATTTACAGCACTATATCACCTTAGCACTTTTGCACAAATTCACTATTATACAGTGGTTTTGATGGAAATCCAACCTGTAGATGAGGTCGTTTATACTATTGGATAGGAGGTTGGTAAAAGGGCAAAGAAGAATATGACGGCCCCGGATTAACCACTGATGCATGTTATCTCAACGTATGATTGATTTCATGGACTGAGCACTTTACTAATATATAGAAGAAATGTTTTTTGAATTATATTTTTAATGAAGAAATATTAATAAAGCTGAGATTTTAAAATATTTTTGTGAATTATAACATCCAGCTATACAAATAATATCTCCCAAGTCTTGTGATATATCAAAGAAAAATGAGACACAAGATAACCTGGTAACAAACCCGAAACTGATTTATAACAAATACAAGAAAATTTGAGCAGAATTCTCGACTCTATCGGCAGCCAATGGAGTTTCAAAGAAAAAGGAGTGATATGCTCCCGTTTTTTTTAAACCAAAAATGAGGCGAACGGCAGTATTCTGCATTCTGTGGCATCATGTGGCATGTAACAGGGGCACCTTCTTTTTCTACCAAGACCTACTGACTAATATTAATGTTATGCTATGTTTATTCAGTGGTATCTCAGAATCCGAGCGCCTCGGAACTCGAACACCTTGGAATCCGAACTATTTTTTAAATTAAATTTTGCCCCGGAATCCGAACGCTGCTTTGGAATCCGAACGTAGGGGAACTGCAAGCGTTGCTCAGGCCAAAGCTTCCCCTCTGACGCAGCTTCCTGTTTCCGCCTGGGCGGTTCGCGTCAGAGGGAAGCCATGGGCTGAGCAACGCTTGCAGTTGCCGATCTTGCTGCCTCTGCCAAGGGAGGGACCAAGGAATGGATTAATCAAAGGCACTGCCTCTGTTCTTTCACAGCAGCCCCTACCTTCTAAACTAATAAACAGGATGGAGTCAGTCCAGAGGAAAGCTATTAAAATGGTCATACGGGGGTCAGACTTAAAGATCTCAATAGGCGTACTTTGGAGGAAAGGCGGGAGGGGGGAGATAGGATAGAGACATTTAAATATCGATGTGGCATAAACATGCATGAGACGAGTCACAATTGAAAGGAAATTCTGGAATGAGGGGGCATGGGATGAAGGTGAAAGGGGATAGACTCGGAAGTAACCTTAGAAAAGACTTTTTCCACAAAAGGGTGGCGAATGCTTGGAATGACCTCCATGGTGGAGACAAAAAGCATATCTGAATTCAAGAAAGCTTGGAATAAGTACATTGGATCTCTAAGGGAGAGCAAGAGATAGTAGATGGTGTAGAGAGGCAGACACTAGATAAGCCATAGGGTTTCTATCTGCCTTCATTTCTCATTTCTCTCTGTTTCTGGCCAGGTACTAGGGACCTGGATTGGCCACCGTGAGAACAGGCTACTGGGCTTGATGGACTATTGGTCGGACCCAGTATGGCTGTTCTTAGGTTCTTATGTGAGCCAAGTATAGGACAATCAAGCTATTGTAACATCACTCATGAGGTTGGCTCTGAGGCATTATGACATCACAATCTCAGCTCTGGAATGTTGCTCTCATTGGGGTTCCGGAATCTTGATAATCTTTGAGATTCTAGAATGATGGTACTCTTTGGGTTCTGGTCAGGTACTAGGGACCTGGATTGGCCACCGTGAGAACAGGCTACTCGGCTTGATGGACCATTGGCCTGACCCAGTAAGGCTATTCTTATGTTCTTATTGTTTGACCTCAGCGCCTTCATTGGCTCACAAATAAAGCAGCTGGATGCACTACCATAATAACAAAGTAAATGACGGCGGATAAAGACCCGAGTGATCCATCCAGTCTGCCCAACCATACATGCTTCATAAATTAATTTAAATGGTCCTTTTTCTTAGTTATTTCTGGGCCCGAAACCCAGAGCCCTTAGGTTCCGTCTACTGGAGTCTCCGTCAAAGCTCACTCCAGACCATCTTAACCATCCCAGCCATCGAAACCCTCCCCAGCCCGTCCTCAACCGAATGTCCATAAATGGGCCACAGGCCGTGCAAGCCTGCCCAGTGCTGGCCTTAGTTCCTTCAGTGTATACCATTCTCATTTCAGGGGTAGCTCCCCTCAAAAGTCTATTCATCCATCATTGTACAGGTCATACCCCAAGGCTCATGCCTGCCGGTTTTCCTCTTTATTCTGATTTCATGTTGTCATCCACTGTGGACCTTTTTGGGGGAGCTGGTGGAATGCAAAAGTCATATCACATTACTTCAATGCCTCTCTCCTGACTGGCTGTAGCCTAATATTTTCTGGGGCTACAACTCACAGCGGGCGCCATTTTCCTGCTTCTCCAGCAACTCAGAATCTCCTTCTTAAAGTGATACGAACCTCTGGATTTCTCTTCGCCCTGCCCCTCTGTAGAAGCCTACTTTCTCCTTTGCTCTTAATGGCTTCTGCATCCCAGCTGCCCATTTAAGCCATGTACCGCTGTAAAGAAAGAATGGAATCTACCAAATTTTTCACTAGTCTCTGCAGCCCTAGTACGCCAAAAACCGTAGGCAGGTTTTTCACTTCCAGCAGCCCTGGTTTGTATCACGATACAAGAATGGCTCTTAGTATTGATCCTGGCCCATACAGCATTTCTCAAGGACCACTAATGCATTTAAGTGCTTGAGGTCAACTTCCGTTGATCCACCAGGGAGAGAAATGTATTCTGGGGCATCAGTCACTGGGAGAGTTAAAAGTCTTCAGCCCTATTCAGTTCGCGTGAGTAGCACATGCAGGAGACATGAAAACGATCGTATTATTCGGCAGAAGCAAAGACATATGATCTTTAGGAAGCAATTATCCAGATGGAATGTCAGGCCATCATAGCTGATGACTTCCTGTACATTGCATGTGGTTGTGAAATGGAACCTGTTGTTTCACTTGGATGATGTCATAATATGTTCACACGCTACACGTTACAAGCAGAAGTAGATGGCTAGGATTGTTCTATTATGAAAACTGATACACTCTTTGATCTCAATAAAGAGCCAATACAGTATATTCGATCACGCTAAGAAAGGCATTCTAAGAGAAGTCACATATATATATATACATTAGTTCGTGCCACAGGTGGGCTAAAGCTTAGGTTTCATTTGAAACGTTGGTTGCATTCCTCGCCACAGTGTTATTTCACTTTGTGTACAGAAATCTGAGTAAGTCGTGGATTTCCATGACTTCCCTGACGGGAGCCAGTCGATTCAGGAATGCAGCAAAACCAAGCAAGATCCCACAAAGCTTGGGCCCTCAAAAAAGCAATGTTAAGCTGAATTGTTTTAAGTCAACTGTTTAAATAGCAAGAGTCACGCGAGCAGTGTGGTAATACGGAGCGCAAGTGTTACTTACAACTCACTGTCTCCTCTCATGAGTGGTGGCGAAGCAGGTGAGGAAGTGGGCACCAGTGGACATGGTGTACAGGGGCACAGCTACAGCCTGGCATGGTCCTGCAGGAAATAGTCAGCCATTTAAGCTTCATTAAATTTATTTTTTTTTATGCCAATAGGAGGAAAAAAGGTTTCACTCGGAGAATAGTTAAGCTCTGGAACGCATTGCGAGCGGTTGTGGTAAAAGTGGATAGCACAGCTGGTTTTAAGAAAAGTTTGGACAAATTCCTGGAAGAAAAGTCCATAGTCTGTTATTAAGACATGGGGGTAGCCTCTGCTTGCCCTGGATCGGTAGCATGGAATGTTGCTACTCTATGGGGTTCCAGAATTTTGCCACTCTTTGGGGATTTTGTATGGAATGTTGCTACTTTTTGGGTTTTGGCCTGGATTGGCCACCGTGAGAACGGGCTACTGGGTTTGATGGACCATTCGTCTGACCCAGACAGGCTATTCTTATGTTCTTATTTCGTAATCTGGTGTTACTCCTGTTGTCAGTAAGGCCCATTCATCAGCCTGACACAGTTCTCAGTGTGTAGAAGTTTAGGCAGCGACCACTCAGGCTTTTCCAGGATCAGAGGAGCCCCGTGGCTTCCTGGATCTAGAAGCTTCCTGCAAAAAGAAGCCAACATCAGGTAGGCAGCCCACAGACCCTGAGCTAACATTCATTTGCAGTGAGTAAAGAATTCCATTGTCAGAAAGGTCTTCGTATAGTCCAGAGAACTGAGGTCACTGACTTGTTTTCGTAAGGTGGTACAGTGGGTATTTTAATAAACTATAACAGCGGGTCGTAGCCCTTTCAGGACCAAGGGACATATTTGTCCCATAACTTTAAAATCCTATAAATTTTGATTGGGATAGTCTACAGTTCTAAATTTGATATGTACGGATTCCATATGATACTGCCTTTATGTAAACAAACTGGTTCCGACATTCATTCATTAGCGTCGTTGCCAGATTGACGAGAAGATTCACTTGCCACACTGTCCATAAGCCAGAAGTGTGATTTTTTTAAATAAAAATAATGATATTTCACCAAAAAAAAATCACTTTTTTGGCATCTGCAAGCCCTTTTTACCATAAAAATGTCGTCAAAACCACAAAAATTGGCCTACGATCCTTATGGTCCTGAAAGGGTTAAACCTGTCCTGGGGGGACCCCTAGCCAGTCAGGTTTTCAAGATATCCCTAATGAATATGCATGAGGCAGATTTGCATAGGGGGGGCAGGCATGCAAATCTGCCCCATGCGTAGTCATTAGGGATATCTTGAAAACCCGACTGGCTAAGGGTCCCCCCAGGACAGGTTTAAGAATCACTGAACTATAACTCGAGTATAAACATAACATACTGTATTTTATACATTCAGCTGACACCTTTTAATTATGGCTAAAGGCAAGTTACATAGGTACAGGTACAGTAGGTATTTCCCTAATCCAAAGATTTTTAAATCTAAGAAGCTCTATTTCTTAAGCTCCCTTAAGGAAATAATCCATATTAATTAATTAAGTTAATTTGTTTTCTCTCCCGTTCTCCCCAACAAGCTCAGAATTGGTTACAAGTTGAACGTACAAAATATATAGTGAAGACGGTGTACAGGGTGAAATCAAGGATATTTGCCACTGACTCAGTTTAATGCAAAAAGGTTGACTGCAGTGTTCATGAAAATATAATTGAGTTGTTTTGTATTTTTTTGCAAAATGAGTAACATAGCTTGCATTTGCAATTCAAGTTATTCATGGAAATTAACAGTGCCTACAGAGCAGGTATTAGCATTCCCACAGAAACTCTGGCCTGCTAATGTTTCAGCTAGGGTTCACAAAAGAGACTTATAAAGAGGGCACCGAATGTGTAAGAGTACCCTGTCTATACTACAAACCCCATCACTCCTGCATTTGCAACTGCCATGTCAAAAATGGCATCCAGAAGCCACTAGCAAGAGCCCTATGAGACTACTGCTAGGGGTCAGGCTGCCAAATAAAGAAATGCTCCCTTATTTGGTAGCCTGACCCCTAGTGGTAGTCATGTAGTACTACTGCTCAGGGTCTGTCATGCACCATATTTGAAAAGGGAACCGCCAGGGCAAGAGCAACCAGGGATCGCTTCAAATCCCACCCCACCCCCATTAGATCTCATGGATGCTCATGAGATACCATGATGAATGCAGTTGGCAAAGCAGAATGTTATACGGGCAGCGGAAGATGGGCAGAGGGTTCAGGAGCCACAAATTCTTTTACCTGCATCACAGACGGAAGGTAGAGGGAACTACTTGTTTTGAATGAATGAACGTGGAGGGACAATCTTGAAATATTCGCCAGCCCCATAAAAGACAGCAGGTTAGTATAGAGACCTAATTTTGTACCTGAAGCAGAAGGGGAAGTGATTTGCCCAAAGTCACAGGGAGCATCAGTGATATTCGAGCCTTGGCCAACTTCTAGTCTCAGGCTTAGACTATTGCACTTCAAATTAGAGAATGACACGGGGACAAATTTTTCCCCGTCCCTGCAGGAACTCATTGTCCCGTCCTGGTGAGTTCTTTTCCTGTCCCTGCCGTATTCCTGGAAGCTCTGTCCTCATCTGCACAAGCCTCATACATTTTAAAATCATAAGTGTTTGAGATCTGTGCAGTTAAGGCAGAGCTTATAGGAATGGGGCAGGGATAGAGACAAAACTCGGGGGGGGGGAGGGGAGGGGGGAGAACGAGACGGGGAATTGAGTTCCTGTGGGGACAGGGAAAAATTTGTCCCTGTGTCATTCTCTACTTCAAATCTCCTTCTACTATGATACTAGCCACTCAAGCAGCAAAAATAGATAACCAAATCTCCAACCTATTGATAACAACCCCAGACTACCAGATGTTCAGAAAGGAAGTAAAAACTATACTCTTCAAGAAATCCCTTAATAAAGCTTAGTACCATGAATACCCCTTCTTACCATCCCCTCCCCAACCCCTGATCCTTCTTATCCCTCTCTTGGAAACGATCTCTGATCTAACTTTGTAACCCTTCTTCCATAACTCTTTTTGTAATCCGCTTTGAACCGAAAGGCAATGGCGGAATAGAAATTTGTAATAAGCTAATGTATCAATCAGATCTGAAATGCTTGGGTGCAGACTGCTGGATTAGGCAACGCCTCACCGCTGCTCTCCTGGTCAACAGATTAACATCTGATCTGTGTCTACAGGCTTAGAAATGTCAGCTACGGAAACTTTATTGCCATTACAACAAACTCTTAATAATTTAGGGCTGTATGAATTACAAGGCCTCTGCTTAGATTAAATGAGTAGAAGCGGATGTGTGGCTTGACTAGGAGCAATACACAGCACTTCCAGAAAGTGTGCCATGACCGAGTCCTTTAAAATGCAGCCTAGACAAATGTTAAAATTAGAAAAGGCATTAGGCCTGCTGCTAACACTGTACCAGGACTATGCGAGCTATGTACAGGTGGGAGGCAGGGGTCCCAAATATCTATCGCACAACTGAAGGTCTGTCCGACTGAAAATGCATGTCACTATAGCAAAATTAGATCCGAACCATAGATTAAAATGATGTGTATTGGCAGGGCTGGATTGAGATGAAAAGAGGCCCTAGGCTATTCCACTTATGAGGCCCTTTCACCTCCCATTTTTAAGTTTGTAAATTACATGAGAGATAATAAAATACATCATTACTGTGATATATATCAATATGTTAAAATGAAACATGTTGTTATTGGTACTAACCTTTATAAAAAATGTGACACGGATAACAAATAAAAAAAAGTCGAGAACACTTATTTGGACATTTATTCTCAAGTTTCAAGTTTCAAGTTTATTATTTTTCTTGATTAATCGCTTAATCAAATTCTAAGCGATGAACATATTAAATAAAATCAAATAAGGACAATACAGTACAAAACAAACTTTAAATAATAACATTGGGTAAAAACTAATACATAATATTGTATATTCATGACATAGGGTAGGATAAGGTTAGAAATACAATTGATAAAGAAAAGTAAAACAAAGGAAAAATACATTAGGGAAATCACCATATATAGTACTTGTAACAATAACTAATCAAACATAACACACAACATTGCCCCTTCCTATGTCCATAGTGCCCCCAGTGCTTCCTTCCTCACCTCACCCCCCTCCGATGCCCGCCTGCCTCCCATCCCCCTTCCACTGAACCCCCCCCCCCCCTCGATGCCAGTCTGGGCCGCCCTGTCCTGACGGATCCACGTTTTGCCTCTCTCCCCGCGGGGCTGGGCTTTGTCCAGCTGTTTCCGGACTAACGTCTTTCCCTCCCCGATCCTCCTCCCAGGGCGAGAAAAAGAAAGGGAGAAGCCGAGTCGCGCCCCCGTTGCGGCCGGAGCCGGTTCCGATCCCGAAGCGTAGAATTTCTCCTTATTTTCGGTTCAGTGTTTTAGTGTTCACTGTTTTTAGAATAGTGTAATTTTAATTTTGCTAACAATTTGAATGTAGGCCCCTCTTGATCTTGAGGCCCTAGGCTGAGGCCTAGTTAGCCTATAGGAAAATCCGGCCCTTTCTATTGGTTATATCCGGATCGAATTCTCTTTCATTGGTCAAAAACCTTCGCGCGTGCTAAATTGGCTAGCACGCCTTCGTAAAAGAGGGAGATATTTTTAAAAATAAATTATATTGGTTTGCAAACATTCTCAAACGGCACTTGATATAGTGACATGAGACTGCAAAAAGAGTTTTTAAAGTCTTTAACGTGACATCTGCTGAAAACTCCACGCGTCAACTGCGTTCGGCTTTTCCCGCACCTATTCCACAAAGAAAAACACTTCTCTTTTGTGTACAGCACTGACTGGATGCACTCTCCGCCGTGTTGCCGCGGTCAGCGTGGTGATTGTAGATATCAAAGTGCCGACGGGTCCCGATACGCCTTGTAGACTTCTTCAATGTAAGTGCCGGTTCCTAAGAAATAGCATCGGAGTGGTTTAAGGTCTCCAACAATCTATTGTTTGAACTGTTAAGTTTCCTTTTTAATGATGCTTTTAGTGAATAAATAATTCTTCAATCTATCTTTATCTTACATTTCTCTTTTTCATGTTTGTCTTCCCTCCTAATGTTTTTATCTTTATATATTAAATTTAATACAGATTGTAACCATTAAATAATTTCCCTGTTGTTTTGATATTGTATTTAATTTTTTTTATTTTTATTTTTTTTTGTTTTTTAATTTAATATGATATACCGTATGTCTATGTAATATGTTACCCATGGTTTTAGATATTTTTAACCATTTTGTACATCGCCTAGAATGTAGAATAGGCGATTAATCAAACTATATAATAAACTTGGAAACTTGGAAACTTGGAAAAATGCTATTTAAACAACTTCCGGCGTTCTCGTTTAACGTTGTCCTTTGAGCCACAAATGCAATTTGAAAATGGCGCCCCCCCTGATGGCAACTCTGAGAGGACAGTTAAAGCTGGGAGTTTTTGTCAGTTGTCACGTTAGTCTTAAAATCTTTTGTTGCACTCTCATGTCAGTATTGGCACTATATCAAGTGCCGTTTGATAAATGGTTGAAAAACCAATATAAAAATTGTTTAAAGAAATATATTTTTTGTCAAAAGGTACAGATGAAAAGAAAGGAAAAGAGTAAAATCAAAAAGCATCTATAAAAAGATTGAAGGTTTTTGACCAATGAAAGAGGAAGAGATAATGGTTACTGTGGATGGGCTGACTGGATGGGCCATTTTTCCTTTATCTGCCATCATGTTTCTATATAACCCTGGATCCAGGCAAAACTTCAAGAGAAACTCTGAATCCTGGAGGTGGTAAGTGGAAGGCTGGGTTTAATGAGATGACTTCTGGAGACAAACCCGCTTGCCCACTAAAATAATGAGTAGGAAACCCATCTGGAATACTGTGTGCAATTCCGGAGGCCGCATTATCAAAAGGATGTGCGGAGATTTGAGTCGGTTCAGCGAATGGCCACCAGAATGGTTTCAGGTCTCAAGGATCACCCGTATGAGGAACGGCTGGATAAGTTGCAGCTATACTCACTCGAAGAACGCAGAGAGAGGGGAGATATGATCGAGACGTTCAAATATGTCACGGGCCAAATCGAGGTAGAAGAAGATCTCTTTTTTCTTAAAGGACCCACGGCGACTAGAGGGCATCCATGGAAAATCAATTGTGAGAAATTTCATGGCGATACCAGAAAATACTTCTTCACCAAAAGGGTAGTTGATCGCTGGAATAGTCTACCACAACAGGTAATTGAGGCCAGCAGCGTGCCAGATTTTAAGAAAAGATGGGATTGGCATGTTGGATCTCTTCAGGGAGGTAGATAGGGGGTGGGTCTTGGTGTGGGCAGACTAGATGGGCCGTGGCCCTTTTCTGCCGTCATTTCTATGTTTCTATGAACTTTAACCATATTAGAAGCTGCAAAGAGTATCCATAGGATCCTGTATCACCAAGGATTTGGGGGAAACTAGCTACCTTATCTTTAGCTTTCCGATTCTTCATACTAAAACTTCCTACTTCAACAAATACAGTAAAACTTTTAACCCTCTCAAACCCAGTTCTCAATAACCTCCACTTGGGTTCCAAAGGGGCAAGTCATGCCCCTTTGGTCATGCCCCTCCAGTCACACAACCACAATTAATATGGCAATTCGTATGTTCTTTTACCCAGATTAATGGGTTTTGTGAAAGTCTCCCTGAGAGTAAAAAAAATGTGTTGATGGCTCTTTGGGTTTGCATGTTTTGCCTTGACTGCTAAAGTTCTTTGCCTCACCTCAGACGATGTCAACCTAGGTGACTACCTAGCCTTGACTACTGGTTAACCAGCCCCACCTAGATGATTTCTCATGCATTCCAAGTCTCTGATGCCCTTGTTCAATATTGGGATGTCTGACATTCAATAGTGCTATAAACCCCGCTCATTACCTTTATGTTCAGTTACATAACACTGGGGGGTGGGAGAGAAAGGACTTTTTAATTCCTTGCTGGAGTTTTTAGGATTCTGTACTTGTCTTTTTAAAAGCAATCTCTAGTCACAGCAATAAGATGTCTATGGGTTTCATTCTTTAACAGGGTTGATTTTCAGCCTCCTCCTTGCAATACATATGAGTTTGGACAGCAGTTCGTTCAGCACAATTAGACGTAATTTTTAGATCTTTTTCAATGAAGCTAAAAAAGTCTTCCAGGTTTCTTCATTCCCTCAGGGTTGGAACTGGCTTCTTATAATTCAATTGTTTTCTAATTTGATACTGTGCCCTATGAATAATGATGAAACTGATTAGATGAGGACGTGCCAGCTTTTTACTGGAGATCTGATGTGGACTATTCAAATGAAAAGGTTCACAGAGCCCAGAGGGATGGTGGTAGCTTGGGTTTTCACAGAGCTGTTTTACATTTCTGATGAATAGAAAAGGGTAATTCCGAAGAAATTCTGCCATCCCATGTCACCTAGCCATTGATTTTAAATATTTGCATGAGAAATGAAAGAGAGTGGCCTAGTTTTTGTTTTTCAGGAATAAGCTGGAAATCAGGGGGATGGGGTTCAAATCTTGTTTCTCCTGTGGACATTCCTTAAGCAAGACACTTGAGGGACAATTCTGTAAAGAATCGGAAATCTGTATGATAAGATACTATTCTATTATTACATCAAATGGAGGAGTGGCCTAATGGTTAGTGCAATGGACTGGGATCTTGGCAAACGGTTCAATTCCCTGCGACTCTAGGCATGTCATTTAACCCTCCATTAAATGGTGAGACCTCATCTCGAGTATTGTGTTCAATTCTGGAGACCACACTACCGGAAAGATGTGTTGAGAGTTGAGTCGGTTCAACGAATGGCTACCAGGATGGTCGTGGGGCTCAGGGATCTCACGTATGAAGAAAGGTTAAAAAAAACTGCGGATGTACTCACTGGAGGAGCGAAGAGAGAGGGGGGATATGATTGAGACCTTTAAATATATCACGGGGCGTATAGAGGTGAAAAATGATATATTCAGTCTTACAGGGCCCTCGGTGACCAGAGGACACTCGCTGAAGATCAGGGGAGGGAAATTTCAAGGTGATGCTAGGAAGTACTTCTTCACCGAAAGGGTAGTCGATCATTGGAACGAGCTGCCTCAGCAGGTGATTGAGGCCAACAGCGTGTCAGATTTTAAGAGAAAATGGGATATTCATGTGGGATCTCTAGGAGAGTAAGAATCAGGGAGTGGGTCATTGGTATGGGCAGACTCGATGGGCTATGGCCCTTTTCTGCCGTCAATTTCTATGTTTCTATGTTTCTATGTTTACCCCAGGTACAAAATACATACCTACATGCCTCTATAAAATAGGTAAACTGCTTTGCTTGTGACCACAGAAAGATAGTATAACAAGTTGCATCCATTTTCCTTTCTTTAACAGCATCTGGGTACCCAGATTCCATTAAAGAATAGGGCTTAAGTTGGTATTCAGGGGAGAATTTTGAGCACTGGTATTTAGGCATCATGCTTGTACCGTAAAAGACTAGTAAAAGACCCAAGCGCATAACGTATTCTATGAATCTGGTGCTTAAGTATGTGGCCTGCCTACTCCCCGTGCAATGCCCCGCCCCTATGCACCCCCCTCTTAGCATTTATGTGCCAAAACACTTAGGCCCAACATATCTTTCCCCCCTCATAACGGTACCCGACGTAAGAAACTTTACGACAGCCTTCTAGCAACTCAGGCAGCGAAAATTGACCCCCACCATCACCAAACTGATGATCAAAACAACAGACATCAAAGTGTTTCGGAAAGAAATCAAAAACATTTCTTTTCAAAAAAACACGTCCTTACTTAATATTCCCCTCCCCAATCGCACATGCACTCTCCCCAGCAAAAAACACACTAGTCATCCCCTTGAACCTCATTTACCAAAAATATCCAAACTCCTAAATAAGCATCTCCCTTAGGTATCCATTTAACCTTCTCCTAAATAAGCATCTCCCTTAGGTATCCACTCAACTGATTCCTTCAAAGTTAGGTATCTTTCTTCAGTTGCCTATATTGTTTTCCCCACTGAACCTTGTAACTACTTGAACCCTGTCAAGCTATTCTATCGATAAATCCAGATATCTTATACTTGTATTTCTATATCACAACATGTAATTTACTTAAATCGTTGTAATGTAATTCTCTCGGTAATGTCCTGATCTCTTTTAACTGTAATCCGCATAGAACCGCAAGCTACAGGCGGAATAGAAATCACAAATGTAATGTAATATCGAGCAGCGCTTAACTGCAGGAAGGTGCCTGTTGGTTAACCCCCATTTGGGCGCCAAACCTCTGTTAGAGTGACTAAAGTTAAGTGCTTAATTAGCGCCTATCTTGTGACACACTATATAAAATTATGAGGTCTGTCTCCGATTCTCTCAGGTACCCACTAAAACCACACCTCTTGAGGAAAGAAATAGTATGTGGATTCAGTTTGTTGGGAGGAGTAACCCAGTGATTGGTGCAGTGGCCTGAGAACTAGGGAAACTGGGTTCGATTCCCACTGCAGCTCCTTGTGACCCTAGGCAAGTCATTTTACCCTCCATTGCCCCAGGCAGAAGGCGGTATATCAAATCTCTTTCCCCTTGCAGAAGTCTATATAAAAGCTGAAATAAATTACCATAAATAAGGAAATAACCAGCTATGTAACCAGGTACTATGAAACTGTCATGTACACTCAGGGCCTGATTGTAGAAACGGCGCCTGCCGCGGTAGGTGCCTGCAATCACCGGTAGGCGCCGTGTTCAGAATCGCATCTGTTTTCTTCTACAGATGCTTTAAATGTAGGCCAGCTTTTTACAGGCTTACATTTAAAGCGCCCGATTCACGCCTACAAGAAGCACCTAGACACACTTTCAGATGCGTAAGGCTACTTCCAGTGTAAACCACGCCTACGCTGGCCTTAGACATCCGTAGGCATGCCTAGATGTCTCCATTCGCATGCAAACAATGCCTATATTGTAAGTGTCCTTCACTCCATCAATTTTTTTTAGAAAGACATGTATCCCGATTGGTCTGTTAGAGGGCGGTAGGATGCCTACCGCCGCCTACAATCGGGACAATGTTTTTGGAATCAGGCCCTCATTGTAGATTGTGTAACCTGTAGATCCTTCCATACAATACACACCTCCTTTCTAGAGATTTTCCAACTCCTGTAGGTCCAGGACTACATAACCAAACAAGGTGTATGTTTAACCTGTAACCCGTTCTCAGCTTTGCGGGAAACGGGATAGAAAAAGAAAGAAAGAAAGATATCTAGACTGAATTTTAGGCAACATGTCTTAATGTGTTTCAGAAGTGTCTTACTTATCCCTCTTATTTGTTAAGACCAAATGGTCTTTGTCTAAGATATGAACATAAACTTTGCCCTACTGGGGCAGATCAAAGGTCCATCAAGCCTCATAGCCTGATCTCAACAGTGGCCAATCCAGGTCACAAGTACCTGGCAAGATCCCAAGACTGAGAACGTGTACAGTATGAGGTAATTAATACCAACTGACCCAGCCTGAAGGCACAAAACTAATCTAATCTAATCTAATCCTTAGGTTTGTATACCGCATCATCTCCACGTTCGTAGAGCTCGACACGGTTTACAGTAGGAGAAATAGGAAGGAACTACAACAGAGGGTTAGAGGTAGAAGTGCTATCTCCTCTTCTCCCTATTGGCTAAGGCTCTTAACATTTGCATCTCCTCTTCCTATAGGCTAAGGCTCTTTCCACCTGCATTGTGATGTCATAGAGCTTTATGGTTACAGAAAAAGAGAAACATGATGGCAGATAAAGGACAAATGGCCTATCCAGTCTGCCCATCCGCAGCATCCGCTATCTAATCTAATCTAATCTAATCTAATCCTTAGGTTTGTATACCGCATCATCTCCACGTTCGTAGAGCTCGACGCGGTTTACAGTAGGAGAAATAGGAAGGAACTACAACAGAGGGTTAGAGGTAGAAGTGTGAAGAAAATTTAGAGGACTTGGGATGCCAAGGTATAAGAGTTTCCTTGATTCCTAAGTTGGAGGGAGACTTACATTTTTTGAGAAAAGCCAGGTTTTCAGATGTTTGCGGAAAACTTGGAGAGAGCTCATGTTCCGAAGAGGGGAGGTAAGGTTGTTCCAGAGCTCAGTGATTTTGAAGTGGAGGGAGGTCCCTAGCTTTCCTGTGTGGGAAATGCCTTTTAGCGAGGGGAAGGATAGTTTTAATTTGTGGGAGGATCTGGTGGTATTAGGGTTTGAGGAATTCCAAGAAAGAGGGATAAAGGGAGGGAGGATACCATAGAGGATTTTGAAAGTTAAACAGGCGCATTTATAGTGGCGATTATCGGAAGCCAGTGAAGCTTGGCCAGGAGCGGGGAGACTAGCTGAATTGTGACCTAAAGGGCAAGATTAAATTATTAAAAAAGAAATAGTCCAGGTAAAATTTCTTTACCCTGGAGTAGAATGGCTCAAAATTCTCCCCTGCTGCTGCCGTGAGCCTATCAAGCCCTGCATTAGCTCAAATAAAGCTCAGCCCATCACAGATTCTCCTGCCCTGGCAGAAGGATATTGTGAGTTCCAGCAGTAAATTATGATTTTGCTTATTGCTGCAATAAAGTTGAAAAAAAACCCCAAAACAACAAACTCAGAGACTTCCTTGTGGATGTTGTGTTCCTGTTTTAACTGTCTGTCTCGTAATGCCTATACAGTATACACTTCTCCCTCCATATTCGCGGTTTCAGCATTCGCGGTTTCGATTATTCACGGTTTTTAGCTTGCTGGCTCCTCCCCCCAAATTACATCAGCTTGCATAGAGAAATCGCTGATTACAAGCGTTTACAGAGAAAATCGCCGATTCCCAGCCCTTTCTTCACCGTGTTTTGCCTCTCCTTCAGGAACAGACCAGGTCTCCCACCGTGTTATTCGTGGTTTCACTATATTCACGATGGTTTTCAATAGAAAACAGTGAATAACATATGAAAAGGTTATTTGCGTTTTTTCTGTATTTGCGGTTCTGTTAATCCCCCTATCACAGCAAATACGGAGGGCGAAGTGTATATGTTATGAGAACAGAGCACTGATTTTATGGTATGGTTCTTGACTCGTTCTAGGCTTTCCTTAGCTAGTGCACTTTCATAACTTCGTAGTGTTTCACCAAGTTCAGTGCTTGATCCACTACTGATCAGTATCGTCATGCAAACGCTGCTGAGTCGGGGTTTCAGCGCTTTTCACTATGCTGATGATATTCAGACAATAGCATATTTTTCTTCAGATTCCCCAACTTTGAACCGGGTAGCCCCCCTAAGGGCAGCTCACAAAGAGCTGTTTTGGAATCCAGAACAGTGAGAGGGTCAAAAGCACGCAGGGACAAAGGTGCACGCAGACAATTGAGCGCAGCGCGGAGGCGCACGCCGCAGAAAATTACTGTTTTTAGGGCTCCGACGGAGGGGGCAACCCCCCCACTTTACTTAATAGAGATCGTGCCGCGTTGTGGGGGCGTTGTGGGGGGTTTAGGGGGTTGTAACCCCCCACATTTTACTGAAAACTTTACTTTTTCCCTGTTTTTAGGGAAAAAGTTAAGTTTACAGTAACATGTGGAGGTTTACAACCCCCCAAACCCCCCACAATGCCGGCGCAATCGCTATTAAGTAAACTGGGGGGGCTCCCCAACAAAAACCCCCGTCGGAGCCCCTAAAAACTGTAATTTTCTTTGGCGCGCGCCTCCGTCTTGCGCTCAGTGGTCGGCGCGCGCCTTTGTCTTTCGCGGGGATGTCTATGAACCCAGTGAGAAGGCAGCAAAGAAGGTATCGCTGGCCCTTCTTCTGCCTCAGGATTTAAAATAGGCTTGAGCAGCGACACGGAGTCTCAAATGAACTATTTATACTCGGCCACTGTGTATTACTCCATATTTATATGGGCTGAAAAACATTTCCCCAGATGTGGTTCTTTTTCTGGATACGTCTGTTCCGGCTATCACTTTTCAGGCGTGGATACCAGCAAAATGAATCATTGACTTGGGAGAAGATTGACCTCAATTATAATGGCATTTTCTCGCCTGGATTAAGAATAAATCTGAACGTCTAGGCTTTTTTTTTAATTTCATTTAAAAATAGATTTGGGGAGACACAAGTATGTGAGTTTGTGCTTGATACTGGCATCTTTTCATAACCTAACTAACCCCCCCCCCCCCCTTTTACGGTGTCCCGTCAATTGAGCGCAGGACAGAAGCGCTCCGAGAAAGATGAGCCGACAATCGCCCCAGGTCCCACCACTTTAAACCCATTACATTAGCGCTGTGAGGGTGGGGGGGGGGAACCCCCTCCCACTACACTGAAAACTCCCCAACTCCAAAAACTTAACGGAAAATGGAAGTTTTAAGGGTACTTGGGAGCGGTTCACCGTTCAAAACCAGCCCCCCAACGGGAGCACGAGGATTCTACATGGGGGGGCTTCCGGTAACGTTACCGGGACCGGAGGCGCACATACACCCTGCGCGCAATTGTCGGTGCATCTTTGTCGGCGCGCCAATGTCCAATGTGCTTTAGTTATGGAATCTCCCTTTTACTAAGCCGTGGTAGAGGTTTCTACCGCGGCTCGGAGCGCTAAATGCTCTGACACTCCTTCAATGCTCATAGGAATTCTATGAACGTCGGAGCAGCGTCAGAGTGTTTAGCGCTACGGGCCACGGTAGGAACCTCTGCCACGGCTTAGTAATAGGGGGGGATAGTTAGCTGATAAGGACTGCTTGAACTGCCTCATTAGTCCATTCATTGTGTAACTACAGGCCCTGTTCTGTCTCTGGTCATTAGCCTCCCTGGCGGGAATAGGATGATTAATTGTGGCCAGATCATTGCGGGATGTTTCATCGCAACTGCGCTGAAATGGCTGCGCTGGATCATCCCGTTCCGCTGATTGACTGAACACTCTCAACGGCAGGACGCAGGGGGGAGGCATGCTCTGTCTGCAGGGTCCCGGGCTCCAATCCTGGCTGGGGGGACGATGGGGCTTCCGGACTGTGACCCATGCTGGTGGTCGGAAGGAGACCTGAGCCCCGATCCTTGCCAGGGGCTTCACCCTGCAAGCTCTGCAAAACTTGCAGTGTTAGCTGGCAGGGCTGGATGGCATGAAGTGCTTCAGGGAGGGGCATTGCCCCCCAAACAAGGCATGAATCGTCCCAGTCCTTGCTGGGGTGTAGGATGAGTCATCGCGGCCAATTCAGCGCTGAAACGGCCACCCTGAACTGACCGCTCTGAAATGGCCGCAATGAATCATCCTTCTTCAGTGTAGCCAGGGTACAGTGGTGTGTCCCGAAGAGAATCCGGGTGAGCCACGAGAAATTCCAGAATCTTTCTTTATTTTAAAAAATTCCCTTCGTAAGTTCAGGAAAGGTGTGAAAGTAGTCTTATTTGCACGTCAATTTATGAGGTTATAAATTTGCCTGAGGTGGGTTTAATTGAATACAATTTTTAGTTGTATGATCTGCTACTTTTTTCTTTTTTTTTTTTTATTATTATCCAGTTTTTATGGTGTTTTAAATTTGTCGTTTTTATGTGTGGCTTTTTAGCTTTTGTTATATAGATTTTGGTTTTTTTTGTGATTTTGTCCTGTTTCTTTTGTTTTTTGATTATGGAACCCGCTTAGCATTGTTGGATTTGCGGGATATAAATATTTTAAATAAATAAATACACTAGAAAAGATGACTTGTACGTTGCACGCGCAAGAGTTTGTCAACGTTATGTGCGTCTGTGTACGTAAGGATACAACCGCCCAGACAAACATCATTCTTTGTTACAGTTACCCACACGTAGCTTAAAGAACTTAAAAAAAATAACTCTCAAATTCGCCCCCTCTTTTAGCAAGGCGTGCTAGCCGATTTAGCGCATGCGAAATGCTAATGCGTCCATAGAATATAATGGACACGTTAGCATTTAGCGCTTGCTTTAGTAAAAGGACCTGGTATCTTAATGCATTCTGCTTCATTTTTTCAATCAAGTCCCTTATATTCAACTTGAGGTATTTGATCTGTTCTATGTATTACTTCTTTCCCTGCCATGCCGGTATTTTCTGCATTGTATTGCAAATGCTTTCTGTCTTTATCTGTTTTTAAGTCCATTATTCTAATTTGTATTTTATCTGGATCCCATGTATTAAGCTCACCTTGTTGTGAACCGCCTAGAACTTTTTCGGTATAGCGGTATATAAGAATAAAACTATTATTATTCTTTGAGATTCTGTATGGAATGTTGCTACTCTTTGGGATTCTAGAATCTTGTTACTCTCTGGGTTTCCGGAATCTTGCCATTCTTTGAGATTCTGTATGGAATGTTGCTACTCTTTGGGATTCTAGAATCTTGTTACTCTCTGGGATTCCGGAATCTTGCTATTCTTTGAGATTCTGTATGGAATGTTGCTACTCTTTGGAATTCTAGAATCTTGTTACTCTCTGGGACTCCAGAATCTTGCTATTCTTTGAGATTCTGTATGGAATGTTGCTACTCTTTGGGATTCTAGAACCTTGTTACTCTCTGGGATTCCGGAATCTTGCTATTCTTTGAGATTCTGTATGGAATGTTGCTACTCTTTGGGATTCTAGAATCTTGTTACTCTCTGGGATTCCGGAATCTTGCCATTCTTTGAGATTCTGTATGGAATGTTGCTACTCTTTGGGATTCTAGAATCTTGTTACTCTCTGGGTTTCCGGAATCTTGCCATTCTTTGAGATTCTGTATGGAATGTTGCTACTCTTTGGGATTCTAGAATCTTGTTACTCTCTGGGATTCCGGAATCTTGCTATTCTTTGAGATTCTGTATGGAATGTTGCTACTCTTTGGGATTCTAGAATCTTGTTACTCTCTGGGACTCCGGAATCTTGCTATTCTTTGAGATTCTGTATGGAATGTTGCTACTCTTTGGGATTCTAGAACCTTGTTACTCTCTGGGATTCCGGAATCTTGCTATTCTTTGAGATTCTGTATGGAATGTTGCTACTCTTTGGGATTCTAGAATCTTGTTACTCTCTGGGATTCCGGAATCTTGCCATTCTTTGAGATTCTGTATGGAATGTTGCTACTCTTTGGGATTCTAGAATCTTGTTACTCTCTGGGATTCCGGAATCTTGCTATTCTTTGAGATTCTGTATGGAATGTTGCTACTCTTTGGGATTCTAGAATCTTGTTACTCTCTGGGATTCCGGAATCTTGCCATTCTTTGAGATTCTGTATGGAATGTTGCTACTCTTTGGGATTCTAGAATCTTGTTACTCTCTGGGTTTCCGGAATCTTGCCATTCTTTGAGATTCTGTATGGAATGTTGCTACTCTTTGGGATTCTAGAATCTTGTTACTCTCTAGGATTCCGGAATCTTGCTATTCTTTGAGATTCTGTATGGAATGTTGCTACTCTTTGGGATTCTAGAATCTTGTTACTCTCTGGGACTCCGGAATCTTGCTATTCTTTGAGATTCTGTATGGAATGTTGCTACTCTTTGGGATTCTAGAACCTTGTTACTCTCTGGGATTCCGGAATCTTGCTATTCTTTGAGATTCTGTATGGAATGTTGCTACTCTTTGGGATTCTAGAATCTTGTTACTCTCTGGGATTCCGGAATCTTGCCATTCTTTGAGATTCTGTATGGAATGTTGCTACTCTTTGGGATTCTAGAATCTTGTTACTCTCTGGGATTCCGGAATCTTGCTATTCTTTGAGATTCTGTATGGAATGTTGCTACTCTTTGGGATTCTAGAATCTTGTTACTCTCTGGGATTCCGGAATCTTGCTATTCTTTGAGATTCTGTATGGAATGTTGCTACTCTTTGGGATTCTAGAATCTTGTTACTCTCTGGGATTCCGGAATCTTGCTATTCTTTATATTCTGTATGGAATGTTGCTACTCTTTGGGATTCTAGAATCTTGTTACTCTCTGGGATTCCGGAATCTTGCTATTCTTTGAGATTCTGTATGGAATGTTGCTACTCTTTGGGATTCTAGAATCTTGTTACTCTCTGGGATTCTGGAATCTTGCTATTCTTTGAGATTCTGTATGGAATGTTGCTACTCTTTGGAATTCTAGAATCTTGTTACTCTTTGGGATTCTAGAATCTTGTTACTCTCTGGGATTCCGGAATCTTGCTATTCTTTGAGATTCTGTATGGAATGTTGCTACTCTTTGGGATTCTAGAATCTTGTTACTCTCTGGGATTCCGGAATCTTGCTATTCTTTGAGATTCTGTATGGAATGTTGCTACTCTTTGGAATTCTAGAATCTTGTTACTCTCTGGGATTCTAGAATCTTGTTACTCTCTGGGATTCCGGAATCTTGCCATTCTTTGAGATTCTGTATGGAATGTTGCTACTCTTTGGGATTCTAGAATCTTGTTACTCTCTGGGATTCTGGAATCTTGATAGGCTGGTATCTTAATGCATTCTGCTTCATTTTTTCAATCAAGTTCCTTATATTCAACTTGATGTATTTTATCTGTTCTACGTATTACTTCTTTCCCTGCCATTATATTGTAAATGCTTTCTGTCTTTATCTGTTTTTAAGTCCATTATTCTAATTTGTATTTTAGCTGTATCTCATATATTAGCTCACCTTGTTGTGAACTGCCTAGAACTTTTTCAGTATGGCGGTATATAAGAATAAAATTATTATTATTAATGTTTTCTTGAGTTTTGCATTGTATTATTTCAATTGTTATGTGTTGCCAAAGGCATTTGCTCCATTTAGTGTGCCAGAGCTAAAAAAAAGTATGTGAGACTGTCCTAGACCCTTCCCTAATGAATAATCATGAGCTAGATTTGCATACATTGGAGAACCAGTGTACACACATGCTACTGCTGCTTATCATTTCTAGAGCTCTGCTAACATCCAATACTGGTTGCCGTACCTTAAGAACATGGGGTTACTCGAGAGGGTTCAGAGGAGAGCGACATGTTTGATAAAGGGTGTGGAGAACCTTTCATACGCTGAGAGACTGGAGAAACTGGGGCTCTTTTCCCTGGAGAAGAGGAGAATTAGAGGGGATATGATAGAGACTTACAAGATCATGAAGGGCATAGAGGAAGTAGAGAGGAATAGATTATTCAAACTTTCGAAAACTACAAAAACGAGAGGGCATTCGGAAAAGTTAAAAGGGGACAGATTCAAAACCAATGCTAGGAAGTTTTTCTTCACCCAGCGGGTAGTGGACACCTGGAATGCGCTTCCAGAAGGAGTGATAGGACAGAGTACGGTATTAGGGTTTAAGAAGGGATTGGACAATTTTCTGAAGGAAAAGGAGATAGAGGGGTATAGATAGAGGACTACTACACAGGTCCTGGACCTGTTGGGCACGATGGACCTCTGGTCTGACCCAGCAGAGGCACTTCTTATGTTCTTATGTTATTAGATGTACTCAGAGCCAGTGGCGTACCAAGGGCAGGGCGGGGATGGACGGGGTGGACCATCCTGGGTGCATGCCCTAGGGGGGTGCACAACCGGCCAGGTCCGGAACCTCCTGGGGCCTGCACTTCAGCGTGGCTGCCATTCCATCCCCGTGGCCCAGAAAAAGGCTAAAAAGCCATTGGGAGCGGCAAAAACGTCCTTTAAGGAATACCCTCCCAATCTGGCTCTATCCCACCCCCCTTCGTGACGCCACCGGACAGCGTTCTCAGCGCTGCGACCCAGGCAAGGTCGACCAATGGCTGAGAACACTGTCCGGTGGCGTCATGAAGGGGGAGGGATAGAGCCAGATCTCGGTGGCGTCATGAAGGGGGCGGGATAGAGCCAGATCGGGAGGGTGTTCCTTAAAGGACGCTTTCGCTGCTCCCACTGGCTTCTTAGCCTTTTTTGAACCGTAGCAGTGGCGTACCAAGGGCGGGGGGTGTGTCAAAAAAATAAGGGGCTGGGGGTGTCAAAAAATGATGGGCCAGGGGGATGTTAAAAAAATGATGGGTCCCGGGAGTCACATACCCTAGGTACGCCACTGCTCAGTACTGTACATTAAAACATTCAAGAGGCTGTCTCTGCTCAGTAGAGCTTACAATCATCTCTCTTATGCATATTCACTATGGCTGTCTTTCCTCAAAACTGAAACTTCCCCTAATTTTGAGGTGTCCCAGTTTCTTCCAACTCTTCCGTAAACTAAAAACTTTTTTTATTCTCTGAACATTTTGAAAACGAACTCTCTTGTATTTCAGTTTGCTTTATGTTTGTTTTGTTTTTTTTTTTATTGTTAACCGCATCGAGCTTCCTTTGGCCGAAGATCTGGTACATAAGGTTAAGTTTTAGTCTAGTTTTTTTTTTTTAGCTAAGTGAGCACCCAGCAGAGGGTGGAGAAAATAATTCTAGAGAGTACGCTGTCAGAAACCTCTTTCGGTAGGATCTCGTACTGCAGGCCTTGTGCCCTTTTGATAGCTTGCCCTCTGAATTGCTTCCAGCGTCCTTACAAAGGTCACGGAGCTATAGACAGCAACACAGATGCCATCGAAGGAGCTAAGCAGCGAGGCACGCAGACGTATTTACTTTTAGACTGTTTCGATTGCTTTTTTATTGAGCTCTCTTACAAAATGATTTAGGGCTATGTTTACTGGTGATATACTAAACAGAAGTTCCTCTCCTGGACACGTTGTAGGCCAGTTTCAAGAAGAAATCAATCTCCGGCCAGCGCCACCTGCCACCCTTTGGGCACTTCGGTGGTGAGAAGAAGCCAGGTCAGAAATCCACGCTGCAGAGAAACAGAAAGAATGAGGTTTAGAACAGAACAGCCACCCACAATCTCTCTGAAGTGCTCACAAGTCCCTGCACTTTCAGGAATGCGGGAGAGTTTGATTTGACCTTGAATGTAAGAAAGAGTACTGAAACTATCTTTCCCATCTATAAAAGGTATATCCCGCGCAGGAAAACTTGGAACATCCCTCCCCTTTAGAACCACTGAACTCTGGAACAACCTCTCATCCCCGCTCAGAAATTCTAGCTCCTTCCAATCCTTCCGTAAACGCTTGAAAACTTGGCTCTTCTCAAAAATCTAATCGCCTCCCGTTCTCTAGTACCCTGCCCCTCTCTATCCTCTCAGTCCCTCTCCTATCCCTTCTTTGTAATTCCTTTCCTCTTAACCTCTGTAAACCGTACCGAGCTCTGCGCATGCGGAGATGGCGCGGTATACAAACCTAAGGTTTAGTTTAGTTTAGTTTAGTAATGCGTTGCAAGTTTTAGGGAACCAAGGGATGAGAAGAAAGTAGAAAAACTGAAAAAAAAAATAAAATAAACCCCACAAAATATATAACAGTGAAACACTTACTCCCACAGGGGAAGACTATAAGATTAATGGAAAATTTAGTAAGACCAACCAATTATACTCAAATGCAGTTAACAAAATATTTTCATAAATAATGAATACACAGTTTTGTTATAAGCGCTGTACCACAGAACAGTCTAACTCTGCATTATAACACCATTACTAAAGCTCATGCAAACTGCTCTGAACGGACTCCTCAGTCATTAGTAGCAGTGTAGAAGCTTCCAATAAACAATACTCCTATACTTTATCATTTCTATAGCACTGAAAGGTATACATTTAGCATTCAGTAGATGGTTCCTGCTATGAAGAGCTTATTTATTCAATTTTCTATACAGTTCTCCCAAGGGAGCTAGA
The DNA here is from genome assembly GCF_902459505.1 of Geotrypetes seraphini. NCBI lineage: Eukaryota > Metazoa > Chordata > Amphibia > Gymnophiona > Dermophiidae > Geotrypetes > Geotrypetes seraphini. The sequence goes on along the minus strand of NC_047094.1, from coordinate 11,237,823 downwards.
ACGGTTTACCTAAATTTATTCAGGTACTAAAGCTTTTTTCCCTGTCTGTCCCGGCGGGCTCACAATCTACCCAATGTACCTGGGGCAATGGGGGGATTAAGTGGCTTGCCCAGGGTCACAAGGAGCAGCGTGGGTTTGAACCCACAACCCCAGGGTGGCTGAGGCTGTAGCTTTAACCACTGCGCCACTCTAGAAAGTAAAATGTAGTAAAAGTGAGCCAAGTCTAGGACAATCAAGCCATTGTGACATCACTGATGAGGTTGGCTCTCAGGCATTGGTGGAATGAGGCATTATGATGTCATAATACCAGCTGTAGTTATCAGGGGGGCTCAGAACAGTTTACCTGAATTTATTCAGGTATTCAAAGCATTTTCCCCTGTCTGTCCTGGTGGGCTCACAATCTATCTAATGTACCTGGGGCAATGGGGGGATTAAGTGGCTTGCCCAGGGTCACAAGGAGCAGCGTGGGTTTGAACCCACAACCCCAGGGTGGCTGAGGCTGTAGCTTTAACCACAGACAGACAGACAGGACATCTCTGGGTTGGGGAGTTTCTAGCAGAAGGAATGATACGATAGGTAGAGGTAACTGACGGCGAGCGAGTTAAGAGTTGAAAGTGGGTTTTCAGCTTGGATTTGAATACTGCTAGAGACGGAGCACGACGTATTGACTCTGGGCTTGTTCCAGGCGTACAGCATGATAAGGAAGAAGGGACAGAGTCTGCGGTTGGGGGTGGAGAAAAGCACCGATTTACCATCACTTTGTATAAATACACTTTGTATAAATACCAGTGCCCCCTTCCCATGTTCTTAGTGCCCCCAGTGCCTCCTTCTCATGTCCTTAGTGCCTCCGTCCTGTGTCCATAGTGCCCCCAGTGCCTCCGTCCTGTGTCCATAGTGCCCCCAGTGCCTCCGTCTTGTGTCCATAGTGCCACCAGTGTCTCCTTCCTGTGTCCATAATGCCCCCAGTGCCCCCTTCCCATGTTCTTAGTGCCATGGAGGTGTCCACAAAAACGCTCCTTGATTTTAAATGGTTACAAAACCAAAATTTATTAGCATATTCTTCACCTTTGAGGCTGCTGTTTCATCAACTCATAAAGTTTCATATGGTATCTGTTGATTACAGAAGCCCAAAAATATCAAAAAGCCTACAAATATATCTATTTAAGGAGGGGTCAGTCTGAAGTGCAAATCAATCCCAAAGACCTGCCCCTAGTCCTTTGCACATGCGCACCTACCATTACACAGGGTGACTAATTAGTTCATGGGAACTTCCTAAAAAACATTTTATATAAGGAGTTCACCTGGTTATATCCTCAGCGCATGAGCGCAGAAAGTGCCCTACAAGGTTTCACCCACAAACATCACCTTCTGTCACCCCGTGAACCTTTTAAGTGCAAAAGTGCCTTTTTTATATATGAAAAAATGAACGATAAAGTGCCAGGTGCAAGTTTACGATCAAAGAAATCATCATCAGTGTATCAATAAAAACGTTCAAATCAAACAGTTCTTGATAATAGCAGTTTCCTCCACTAAATCAAATATGAAGACAATCTTAGCTTTCATGAGTCCGCAAAGAGTCCAAGCTCTCTTTTTTAATAATAATAATAATAATAACAACTTTATTTTTCTATACCGCCATAATCTTGCGACTTCTAGGCAGTTCACAATGAAGAATAGCTGTACAGTCAGCGAAATTACAGTGTATAAATAGATAAGAGGTCACTGAGCGGTCAGTGATTACATGGTGCAAATTGGTTAGAAGAAAATATACGTTAGGTTACAGTATTTTTACATATTACATTGAAAATGATCGGAAACCAGCTGAAAGGCTGAAAAATTTGTGGCTGTACTCACTCGAGGAACGTAGGGAGAGAGGAGACATGATCGAGATGTTTAAGTATATTACCGGCTGTATCGAGATGGAAGAAGAGATTCTCTTTCTCAAAGGACCCTCAGCCACAAGAGGGCATCCACTCAAACTCAGGGGCGGGAAATTTCATGGCGACACCAGGAAATATTTCTTCACCGAGAGAGTGGTTGATCCTTGGAACGAGCTCCCGGTGCAGGTGATCGAGGCAAACAGCGTGCAAGAATTTGAGAGCAAATGGGATGCCCATGTGGGATCCCTTAGAGGGTTAAGCCAAGGGAACCCGTCACCAGGAGTGGGATCCCTAGGATAGTAGACTTGGGGGTGGGTCAGTAGAGTGGGCAGACCTGATGGGCTATGGCCCTTATCTGCCGTCATCTTCTATGCTTCTATGTTTCTAATTGTGAAGAGGACATTACAACAGTCAGAGAATATAGAGTACCTATAATGAGGAAAAAAGAATTCAGGGAGATGTGTGGTAGCTTTGATCGGGGGGAGAAAGTCTGGCTAGGTCATGAATTTCTTAAACAAAGTGGTCTTTAATTCTTTCCGGAAGACGCTATAGGTCAACCTAGCGACATCAATGAAGTAGCCTAGCCAAATTTGCTGCCTGCCAGCTTGAAACTTGAATGTTCTATCCAGGAAGGTTCGACTCCAGGAAGTACTTCTTCACCGAAAGAGTGGTGGATCATTGGAACAGACTACCACTCCAGGTGGTAAAGGCCAGCAGCGTGACGGATTTTAAGAATAAATGGGATACTCTTGTGGGATCTTTAAGGAAGTAAATTCAGGGGGGGGATACTTGGAATGAGCAGACTTGGTGGGCTGTAGCCCTTTTCTGCCGCTTTTTCTATGTTTCTATGATATCTGCAGCCTGCGATTTTCGGGTATGCAAAGGGGTTGCCTCAGCTTGGACTCCTTGCGGACTCATGCATTTGCAAAGATAGAATACAAAGGACTAGGAGCAGGTCTTTGGGATTGATCTGTTGATTACATACACTCGATGTGCGCCCCCCCCACCTGTTACTCCGCAAACATCGACGCGGTAATCAAGCTCGGACCAGACTCTCCGAAACAGATCCGGCGTGACCGTGTTTATAGCTTCAGTGATGCGTTCCTGCAGATCATCCGTAGTTGCGGGTATTGGAGGTGCACTCTGTCTTTCACGTACCCCCCCCAAAGGAAAAAGTCACAAACAGTCATGTCCGGTGATCTGGGGGGCCACTTGTGAAACACCTGGTCATTTTGTCGCGTTGCATTGTCTGAAGGTTGTAACTTTTGCACCAATTGCAGCTTTTAAGGGTGAAAGTGCAAGCGATTGTGTAAGATCGTGCTAACTGTGCTTTTTGGGACTTGTATTTGCTGTCACCTTGTTTATAAGCATATTCCAGGACAAATAACTCTCATTCTTGGGTCATTTATCCCTAATAAGTCCATTAATAACTAATAAGTCCATTAATGATGTATGGAGTCTAACTCTTTACCCAATATATATTACCTTAAAAATTCTATGTCATCGCTTATTCTATTCCTTCAAATTTTGAATGTAATTTTTGTTTTAGTTTGGATGTAATCCGCCTTGAACCGCAAGGTAATAGCGGAATAGAAATCTAATGTAATGTAATGTTTCTTCCCTTTTCGTTAGATTTCTTTACACATCCAGAGAGGGTGGGTGGGTGGGTGGGGGGAAGGAAATGTACATTGAAGAGTTAAATTTTTAATTATAATACTGAAATCACATCATATGTATTATTGTATTAATAATTAAGATGAGGATGGGAGTAAATGATTGTTTAATGTAATAATTGTATCATTATTAGTGCGTTTTATGCAGCATTTATGATTTAGCAATTGTATTGCACTATCAAAGTTTGAAAATCAATAAAGATTTAAACAAAATAAACATATTCCAATAAGTTTTGATTTTGTAACCATTTAAAATCAAGGAGTGTTTTGTGGGCCCTGTATTATGTCTGTAAACTTGTAACCCGGCCTGAACTCAAATAAATAAGAAGGACTTACCTAATGAACGGAGTTCATGGGGGAAGCATAGGGGGAGGTATTGAGGGCCACATCTGGATGAATGCCAGACTGCGTTAATTCACTTGTCGCTAGGAAGCAACTCATTTCTGGTTACTTAGATACAAAAGCAATTTGAATGTCCAGTGAGAAAGGAGAAGATATATATGGCGGTGAATCCAATTTTCTAAAGCGAATTACGCCCATACGCTGAGAGGTTGGATAGGCTGGGGCTCTTCTCTCTGGAGAAAAGGAGGCTCAGGGGAGATATGATAGAGACCTTCAAGATCATGAGGGGCATAGAGAGGGTGGATAGGGACAGATTCTTCAGACTGAGGGGGACAACAGGTACGAGGGGGCATTCGGAGAAACTGAAGGGAGATAGGTTCAAAACAAATGCAAGGAAGTTTTTCTTCACCCAAAGGGTCGTGGACACTTGGAATGCGCTACCGGAGGAAGTGATCAGGCAGAGTACGGTACAGGGATTCAAACAGGGATTGGACGGATTCCTGAGGGATAAAGGGATCGTGGGATACTGAGAGAGGTGCTGGGATGTAACACAAGTATAGAAAGCTAACCAGGTAATAAGTATAGAAAGCCAACCAGGTCGTGCATGGGCAAGACCGGAGGGTGAGGACTTTGATGGGAAGATAGGACTTTAATGAGAAACCAAGGTGGCAAGGGGCCCCTTCTGGTGATTCAGACAGGTCGTGACCTGTTTGGGCCGCCGCGGGAGCGGACTGCTGGGCAGGATGGACCTATGGTCTGACCCGGCGGAGGCACTGCTTATGTTCTTATGTTCTTATGAATTCTGGTCTGTTGGCAGCCCACGTCGAACGCATCCAACATATGATGAATAATGGATGTCTTCTCAGTAGCAAATTTTTTTTTTTATTTTTTTTTTAATACTTTGTTGCTTCTGGGAATTATGCTTTTGCACACAGCTGTTCTTGGCAATTTTCCATAGATTTCTAGGAATAGGACGGGATTATTTCCACTTGAATAACATCAAATGCAAAATGCATATGGAGATGTGAGTTCCAATACTGATGAAGTGTTAAAGCTATTACACTGAACTCTGCTTTGTGGTATCTCGCATCTAGCAACACATCGGGAGAGTACAAATGCTTTGGCTGTATTTTTAGGCACAATTTCAGCTTAACAATTAGAATGAGCAACCATCTGGAGCACAGTCAAAGAACTAGCAAGATGCAGACGTTATTATCTGAAACAATATCAGTCATTCCCAGTGTTTATCGGCCATAATTTGCTTACCTGTAAGTGCATTGTGCCAAGCGGATCGAGCACACCTGTCTTCAAGGGGATCGGGGGTGAAATCTAATGCACTTCTCCCTCCATATTCGTGGTTTTAGCAATCGCGGTTACGATTATTCGCAGTTTTTAGCTTGCGGGCTCCTTCCCCCCAAATTACATCAGTTTGCATAGAGAAATCTCTGATTCCAAGCGTTTACAGAGAAAATCGCTGATTCCCAGCACTTTCTTCACTGTGTTTTGCCTCTCCTTCAGGAACAGGCCAGGTCTCCCACCATGTTATTCGCGGTTTCACCATATTCACGATGGCTTTTAATAGAAAACAGCGAATAACATAGGATAAAGTTATTCGCGGTTTTTCTGTATTTGCGGTTCTGTTAATCCCCTATCACAGCGAATACGGAGGGAGAAGTGTATCCCGCCTTTCGGTGGCTGCAGTTACTACGTAGAAATAAAACCAAACAAAAGAATCCAAGTGATCAGTGGCGTAGCCAGGGTAGCAGGCACTCGGGGCGGTGGTTTCCACGTACCCTCCTCTCTGCCCCCCCCTCCTATGCCAACCCCTGCTCCTTCCGTGCCACACTAGTGCCCTCCCTTCCCTCCCCATAGCTCTTTAAAATCTTCGCCAGCATGAGCAGCTTCTCCAGCCTACTGCTCCTGCTGGCTTTCCCTGTGATGTCACTTCCTGGCTCTATGACCCAGAAATGATTTCAGAGGGAGCCAGGAGCAGCAGACTAGGGTAGTTCCTTGCACTGGCGAAGGTTTTAAAGAGGTATGGTGGGAGGGGAAGGGAGGGGGTGGCATGGGGGTGGAGAAGTGCCACCTTCCCCCCCAGCCCTTACTATGCCACTGCAAGTGATACCTTTTTTAAGAACATAAGAATTGCCGCTGCTGGGTCCATCGCGCCCAGCAGTCCGCTCCCGCGGCGGCCCCTAGGTCAAAGACCAGTGCCCTGAGTCCAGCCTCACCTGCGTACGTTCCGGTTCAACAGGAACTTGTCTAACTTTGTCTTGAATCCCTAGAGGGTGTTTTCCCCTATAACAGACTCTGGAAGAGCGTTCCAGTTTTCCGCCACTCTCTGGGTGAAGAACAACTTCCTTACGTTTGCCCTAACTGAGACTAGCCTCACCTTCGTACGTTCTGGTTCAGCAGGAACTTGTCTAACTTTGTCTTGAATCCCTGGAGGGTGTTTTCCCCTACGACAGACTCTGGGAGAGCGTTCCAGTTTTCCACCACTCTCTGGGTGAAGAAGAACTTCCTTACGTTTGTACGGAATCTATCCCCTTTTAACTTTAGAGAGGGTGAACAGCCTGTCTTTATCTACTAAGTCTATTCCCTTCAGTATCAGATGGAATTTTTCCTGGATTTATTTAGGTCGATTTAACCGAGTCTAGCCTTACCTGCGTACGTTCTAGCTTAGCAGGAACTTGTCTAACTTTGTCTTGAATCCCTGGAGGGTGTTTTCCCCTATGACAGATTCCGGAAGAGCGTTCCAGTTTTCTACCACTCTCTGGGTGAAGAAGAACTTCCTTCCGTTCGTACGGAATCTATCCCCTTTCAACTTTAGAGAGTGCCCTCTCGTTCTCTCTACCTGTCTTTACCTACTACGTCTATTCCCTTCAGTATTTTGAATGTTTCGATCATGTCCCCTGGTTACATAAGCTTTCAAAAGTAATCCTCAACTCAACTTAGAAATATGCAAATGAAGACAGCTATCAGTATATAATAATAACAATAACAGTTTATATACTGCAGGACCGTTAAGTTCTCTGTGGTTTACATAGATTAAAAGATGCTACAAATTGAGTAGAATTAACATCGTTAAAAGCTAGTGATTAACAGCTCTAGAGATCAGATATTGTGGACTAAGATTGTACAGATCAGTTACCTAAATACTTCAGGAACAGATATGTTTTTAGGTGTTTCCTAAATTCCCCATAAGTAGTATGCAAAAGCAGTTGTTCCAGATCTTTACCCCATAATGCTACCTGATGTGAGAAAAGATGTTGATGTCTTTTAAATTTGCATCCTCTAACTGGAGGGGAAACAAAATTCAAGCGTGAGCTTCTCTTATGTCTGTTGGCTGAGAAAGAGAAAAGGTCAGTTATATATTTAGGGGCTAAACTGAATAGTACCTTAAAGCAAAAACAACCAATCTTAAACGTCACCCATGCTTCCATCGGCAGTCAAGGCAGGAGTCGGTAGGAAGGTGTTACATGATTGAACTTCTTCAACCCCAAAATTAGCCTGACTGCCGCATTTTGTACCACTTGTAGATTGTAAACAATTTTTATTGACATGAAAAACCCGCAGAAGTGAGAACAACAACAAATGCCTGCACAGAAGGAACAGAAGCAATATCCGCATAAGCAAGTACAACATGACAAAAACATGGGTCAAGTATACCCACCCAAAAACCCCAACCACCCCAAGTTCCCTCCACCCCCAAGCCCACCCCACCAACTCCCCCCTACCCCCCCTTTTTTTTCCCAAGTGGAAAGGAATGCCAGGGCAGAAAGTAGACAGTCGCAAACCAAGTTCACCCCCAGGGTCTGGACTCTGATGATCCCAGGGCACCGAAACAAGCGAAGCATCCCCCTCCAAAAACAGACCCCCCCCCAATCCCCTCCCTTAGAGCAGAGAGATGCCGAGATCCAGAACTAGCCAGGAGAGAGCATCATCAAGCCAGGGTATTAAGAAGAAGGCTACGCCCCCTAGGAGACAAAGAATGCAAATAGGGGTCCCAAATCAGCAAAAAGCTCCTACGACGTTTAAAGGAGCCCCCCACCTCACGCGCCTCCCAGAGAACTAACGCATGAAGCTGAGCTCTCCAATGCCAAAAAGACGGAGGAGTCGCTGAGGTCCAATGCTGCATAATACATCGTCGAGCCAGGAGACCCACCTTACGACACAGCCATTTGTACCAGTTGTAATCGCCGCATGTTCTCTGGGAAATTACCACATAGGCGATAATACAGTAATCAAGTTGACTCAGTGTGAGGGATTGTACCAGAATTCTGAATGATGACACATCAAAATATGCTCTAATGGACCGAAGCTTCCAGAGAGTAAGAAAGCCCTTTCTAATCAAGGAGTCCACCTGGTCTTTCATGGTATATAAGAGTAAAACATTCAAATGGTCTTAGAGGATGAGGGAGGGGAGGGTGGGAGACAGGGAGATAAGGAAGGGTGATGTGAAGGTGTCAGAGCAGTAAGGAAGCCAATGTCTTTGTTAAGTCCTGTCTGGTGGGTTTATTTTTAGTTATTTAAAAAAAATTGATATACTGCCTAAACTCTAACCAGTTTCCATATAATTAATATAAAACCCAACAACTAGCAGCAAAAGAACTAGTTAAGTGGCCGTGAAGTCTCAGCTTTCAGGTGCTCTGCAAAGATCTGCCGGCCCTGTGCATCTGTCAGCCGAAATTGTGCATCCCAGGGAGCAAAGCCAGCAGAACCTTCCAGAGCGCCTGAACACCGAGGCTCCACGGCCTCTTAACTAGTCCTTCTAGACCAGGGGTCTCAAGTTCAAGTTTCAAGTTTATTATATTATTTGATTGAACGCTTTTCAAATTACAAAGCGTTTTACAAAAATAAAATTGGATTTGAATAAACACATATACAAATTAAATAAAATTAACTGGTTTAAAAAAAAAAACATACAAAGTTAACAACTAAAACAAGGGTAACAAACTACATGAAACAAAGTCTCAAAGTCCCTCCTCGAGGACCGCAATCCAGTTGGGATTTCCCCAATGAATATGCATGAGATCTATGTGCATTCACTGCTTTCAATGCATATTCATTGGGTAAATCCTGAAAACCCGACTGGATTGCGGCCCTCGAGGAGGGACTTTGACACCCTTGCTCTATGGGAACCCTCAAGGGGAAGGGGTCTCAAAGTCCCTCCTTGAGTCGGGTTTTCAGGATTTCCCCAATGAATATGCATGAGATCTATGTGCATTCACTGCTTTCAATGCATATTCATTGGGGAAATCCTGAAAACCCGACTGGATTGCGGCCCTCAAGGAGGGACTTTGAGATCCCTGTTCTAGAGGCAGCAGTGTCGCAGTCACGGCGGAAGAGCTGCAACATCACCAAGGTCTGAAGGCAGCATGGAAAGAGGGAAAATGACTGGACCGTGGATAGAAGAGTGGACATTTAGGAGGGCACTGCAGATAACAGAAGGGAACAACCAGCAGGAAATTTTGGGTGGGGCTGGGGCCTATGGGGCACCTTCCTCCCCCCCCCCAATCCAATGCCTGTGCTTGCAACACTCATCATGTCCATGCCTTCAATCCTTAGTAGAGAGTTGCACGGGGACAGAAATCCCACCCATCCCCGCCAGGATCCTCTCCGTCCCCACCCGTCCTCATCTGGATCCTCTCTGTCCCCATCCGTCCCCGTCAGAATCCTCTCCATCCCCACCCATCCATGTCAGGATCCTCTCCGTCCCCACCCATCCCCACCAGGATCCTCTCCGTCCCCACCAGTCCCCACCAGGATCCTCTCCGTCCCCACCAGGGCACACTGGGCACAGGAGGCACACTGGGTTAGGGATTAACACCAAGCTTTAGATACATCCATAGCAGAGTTCTTCACAAGAGAAGGTAAATTCTTGCTGGAATGTTCTTATGTAGCAGCAGAAGAGCTGGAACATTTAATCGCCTAAATCTCTCAGGCAAATGAAAACATGGAAGGGGAATGCAAGAAAATTATTTACTTATAATTTAATTTCTATTCTACTGTTACAGTATTAGCTCACTAGGCATTACAGCAAAACATTAGGAATAAAAAAACAAAGATACAATTACAAAACAGATCAAGCAGTAACACAACAGACAGATAAATGTACCCTGAGTGCTCTGAATTGCCCTGTCTGACCTTCCACTGTTCCCAGACCTCAGTCCGCTCGCTTCGTGTCGGAATGATAAAGGCCCTGCTGTTTGCCGGGAGACCCAGCTGCCATCGCCACGGCCGCCATAGCAACATCGGCGATGGATGACCCTGCCCCCCCCTAGGGACTGCAGAAACCGCACCGTCAAAAAAGGAGGTTGAAGCTAGTATTTCAACAGGGGTGACAAAAAAATGTATTCCCAGCCTCCTGATGTCCCTGTGACCTTAGTTTTTCAGTAAGAAGATATGCCGTCACCCTAACATTTTGGCCTTCCATTACCTCCACACACAAATGCACAGAGACTCCATAGGGTTTCATAAAAACTACGGAGCTCCCCCCAAAAAACCCATTTGGTTAGATTAATCATAGGAGATAGTAAATCCTTTGTGGAAAATCATTTTATGGCCGGGAAGGCACAGAGGCAGATCGCACCTTGGAGCCCAATCAGTATATTGAAGAATGCTCTTTCAAGGACCAGCGTCCACTTCATTAGATGCTTTAGGTCCGTGGTCTCAAACGCAAACCCTTTGCAGGGCCACATTTTGGGCCACAAATAGTTAGGGGTCCTTTTACTAATGTAATGTAATGTAATTTATTTCTTATATACCGCTATATCCTTTAGGTTCTAAGCGGTTTGAAGAAAATATACATTAAGATTATAAATGAGAAGTAAGAAGGTACTTAAAAAATTCCCTTACTGTCCTGAAGGCTCACAATCTAACTAAAGTACCTGGAAATTAATAAAGAAGAGAAAATAAAGATGGTTGAAAAAAGAAAAATTCTATGTGAACTTATAGGATGGAAATTAAACTACTTAATTCAACATTTTACTGGCAACCAATGACGTTGTTTCAAAACTGCCGTTATATGCATTGCTCAAAACTCAAGCTGCCGCATTTTGATTTAGTATTTTGACATTCCTAAATACAGTACATTTCAATAACCAACCTTACAGCGTATTAAACTCCGCAAGATTGTGCAAAAATCACTTCGTGAAACTAAAGGGCTCGAACATTTCAACAAATGTAATTTAAAGAATGAAGACTTCACTACTTGAGATATTATGCATTCATTGGCAATTGAAAGTCTATCATAACACCCAAATTCCTGGAGGAAAAGTCCATAGTCTATCATAACACCCAAATTCCTGAAGGAAAAGTCCATAGTCTATCATAACACCCAAATTCCTGGAGGAAAAGTCCATAGTCTATCATAACACCATAAATTCCTGGAGGAGAAGTCCATAGTCTATCATAACACCCCAAATTCCTGGAGAAAAAGTCCATAGTCTATCATAACACCCAAATTCCTGGAGGAAAAGTCCATAGACTATCATAACACCATAAATTCCTGGAGGAGAAGTCCATAGTCTGTTATTAAGACAAGGGAGAAGCCTCTGCTTGTCCTGGATCGGTAGCATGGAATATTGCTACTCTTTGGGTTTTGGCCAGGTACTAGTGACATGGATTGGCCACCATGAGAACGGGCTACTGGGCATAATGGACCCAGTAAGGCTATTCTTATGTTCTATGTCCCATATTCTAACTTGAGCTTTAAAAATATGGCAAACTATTAACACTGTTGTTAATTTTCTTTTTTTTTGGGGGGGGGGGAAAGAAGGGGTCAGGAGCTGCAGCAAAAGCATGCAGTCCCTTTACATCAGTGCTCTCAAACTCGCGGCCCGGGGGCCACATGCGGCCCGCCAGGTACTATTTTGAGGCCCTCGGTATGTTTATCATAATCACAAAAGTAAAATAAAACAGTTTCTTGATCATATGTCTCTTTAGCTATAAGTTACAATATTATTATTAAGACTTAGCCAAAAGGAAAGATTTATAAACTATAAAGAGTTTTTACCTCCTGCAAAATTGTCATTTCTTTAATAAGACATTAACTCTTTTTCCTGAGGCCCTCCAAGTACCTATAAACCCAAAATGTGGCCCTGCAAAGGGTTTGAGTTTGAGACCACTGCTTTACATCATGGATTAAAGCTGAAGGATTCAAGTTCCCAGCTGGCTACTGAGGAATGTACATGTTCAGGAACTTTGCTTGGGGAGGGGGCTGTCCCCTCTCAGAGTGTATATATTTGAGACCAGCGTCATGTGTGACCTCCTGGCATTGTATTCACAGTACATAACTGTCTCAGATGACAGGGTCTTTTCAATCTGGTGCTGCCCCGGCCTGAAGGAGGAACGCCTGCTTTTGCCTGGCTTCTCCAGGCCTCCGTGAGAAGGGCTCATGTAGCACTTCATACTTATCGAGTCATAAATAGCAGGAAATGAAACCCAAGACAGATTTGGAATCAGGGTGGAAAAACAGAGGGGAAAAGATGGGGAAAGTGCCACAAGCTCCTGTCTGTCTGCCCTTGGACTAGAAGCCCTGTCAGTGCACACAGTTCAAATGATTATGGACGACATTTGGATTGTTTTATGGTGCTCTGTTGCTTAGACCAGTGTTCTTCAACCTTTTTTCACCTAAGAACCGGCAGAAATAAAAGAATTATTTTGTGGACCGGCATCGGTTGAAGAACACTAGGCTAAGTTATGGGCCAGACCCCGCCCATCTCTACCCCAGACCCCGCCCCCATAATAGTACTAATTGTAACACTATTTTTTCCATTCATTTTTCATAGATACACACAATATAATCTTTTTAACAACACATAATGGTTAACCACAAAATTAAACTACACAAAGCACACTGACAGCAGATGTAAATTCTCAAACTTGACATAATTCAATCACTAAATTCAAAAATAAAATCATTCCCCCCTACCTTTGTTGTCTCCCTCCCTCCATGCTATGCCTTACATTCTGGCCTGCTCCCGCCTGGCCATTTTATGCCTCCCCGGTGTTATCTTCAGGCCGGTTTCCTCTTCCTCACTGATGCAGTGCACAAAGCTGCGGGCAGCGGCTCCTTGCACGTCCCGTGCCTCATCTGGAAGCCTTCCCTCTGACGCTGCAACGTCAGAGAGAAGGCTTCTGGTTCAGGCGCAGGACGCACGTAGGAGCCACTGCCCGTGGCTTTGTGAAACTGAATCAGTGAGGAAGAGGGAGCTCGCTCGAAGATAACGCCGCATCGATCGCGCCGTGGACCGGCGGTTGAAGAACACTGTTTTGGGCCTGATGCATGTGCCGGCCCTGTGAACCGGTAGGAAATTTCTGTGGACCGGCACCGGTCCACGGACCGGTGGTTGAAGAACACTGGCTTAGACCATGCTGTTTGCACCACAGAGAAATAATCAAAGTGTAGCAAAAATAAACTTTATTGACCTGCAGCATCAGATGTAATTCCACAGGATTTTGTAGCGGTTGCCCAAAATTGGGTATGGATCACAAATAAACAAATTAGCTAATTAGGCAATAAGAATCCATTATTGGCATTAACAAGCATTTAAAATGGCAGTTATTAGGAGTTATGTGCGGATCTGCCCTACGTCCCATTGAATAACACGAGTTTGTCCATCAAGCCCCTTCCCTTGTTTAAAAAGCAGACTGAAAACCCTTTTTGATATAGCCTTCAATCCCTAACCCTACTTCTCTGCCCTCCAACCCAGCCAGCAGATTAACCATTCCCCTTAACTGTATCCATGACATCCTGTTTGCCTGTTTAGATTGTAAGCTCTTTGGAGCAGGGACTGTTTTCTTACTCTTTGTGACTCTGTACAGCGCTGCGTACGTCTGGTAGCGCTATAGAAATAATTCATAGTAGGAGTGTGAAGAGTTTCAGTCTTTGGGAAGCAGAGCTGAGCTTGTGATGTCATAATGCCTCATTCCACCAATAAGAGCCAACCTCATCAGTGATGTCACAATGGCTTGATTGTCCTGTACTCCCCTCTGCCCTTCAACCCAGCCAGCAGATTAACCATTCCCCTTAACTGCATCCATGACATCCTGTTTGTCGGTCTTGGCTGTTTCGATTGTAAGCTCTTTAGAGCAGGGACTGTTTTCTTCTTTGTGACTCTGTACAGCGCTGCTTACATCTGGTAGCGCTATAGAAATAATTCATAGTAATAGTAGTAGTAGTGAAGAGTTTCAGTCTTTGGGAAGCAGAGCTGACACTGTGATGTCATAATGCCTCATTCCACCAATAAGAGCCAACCTCCTCAGTGATGTCACAATGGCTTGATTGTCCTGTTCTCCCCTCTTCCCTCCAACCCAGATTAGCTCTTCCCCTTAACTGTATCCATGATATCAAGTTTGTCTGTTTAGATTGTAAGCTCTTCAGAGCAGGGACTGTTTTCTTCTTTGTGACTCTGTACAGTTCTGCGTGCGTCTGGTAGCACTATAGAAATAATTCATAGTAGTACCTACATTTCATAGCGCACAACTCCAATGCTAGCTCTCTATAAATAATAAATAGTAGGTGGTGTAGTAGGTCAGGGACCTTCCCAGAAATTAAGCATGACGTCTATAGAACACCTGTATTTGCAAACCTACCTGCCCTCCAATTTTTAGGAATTAATGACTATTATTTTGCCACAAGTCTACGATGTTGACTCTCTATCACACACTGGATTTTTCATAACAAACTTAGGGGTCCTTTTACGAAGGTGCTCTGACGATCTTCGCCGCCTACTCGAGCGTGGAGGCCGAGTACTCACGGTCACTCTGGTCGTTTGCTGCCTACTCGAAGGTGTAGGCATAGAACCCTGGTCCCTCTTGGACAATGAGGGAGAATAAGGAGGACGACCTTCATGGGAATGAAGGTGGAGACCCCCATGAGACCCCAGAAGAAATATTTTATACAGATACTGTGTTGCTGAATTGAACTTACCCAGGCCTTATGAGCAATGCAAAAAGTGCAAGAGGAGTCCATCTTTGCCCTAGAAGCTAGCAAACACCTGCTGACTGACCGCATTAGATGTTCTGGGACTTTCCAAGAAAGTGTTTGGGTCACAAGAAAACCAAACCACATGAATCTAGGTCAAAATGACTTACCAGAAGCAGATCCGGATTTAGATGAAAAGAAGCCCTAGGCTATTCCACTTATGAGGCCCTTTCACCTCCCATTTTTAAGTTTGTAAATTACATGAGAGATAATAAAATACATCATTACTGTGATATATATCAATATGTTAAATGAAACATGTTGTTATTGGTACTAACCTTTATAAAAAATGTGACACGGATAAAAAATAAAAAAAGTCGAGAACACTTATTTGGACATTTATTCTCAGCACCATATATAGTACTTGTAACAATAACTAATCAAACATAACACACAACATTGCCCATTCCTATGTCCATAGTGCCCCCAGTGCGTCCTTCCTCACCTCAGCCATCCTGCCTGCCTGCCTTCCATTAAACCCCCTCCACCCCCCACTCCGATGCCAGCCTGCCTGCCTCCCATCCCCCTTCCACTGAAACCCCCGATCCCCCCGATGCCAGTCTGGGCCGCCCTGTCCTGACGGATCCACGTTTTGCCTCTCTCCCCGCGGGGCTGGGCTTTGCCCAGCTGTTTCCGGAATGACATCTTTCCCTCCCCGATCCTCCTCCCAGGGCGAGAAAAAGAAAGGGAGAAGCCGAGTCGGCGCCCCGTTGCGGCCGGAGCCGGTTCCGATCCCGAAGCGTAGAATTTCTCCTTATTTTCGGTTCAGTGTTTTAGTGTTCACTGTTTTTAGAATAGTGTAATTTTAATTTTGCTAACAATTTGAATGTAGGCCCCTCTTGATCTTGAGGCCCTAGGCTGAGGCCTAGTTAGCCTATAGGAAAATCCGGCCCTGACCAGAAGTCATACTAACTGCAGGTGAAAAGAGCTGACAGATCTACAATCAGGCCTAGGAGGGAGGGGGGGCCCACTCTCAGGAATTATTGATCTTAATATTAAAAATGCATTGTATGGGGAAATAGAAAAAAAAAGTCATATTTGGCACCAGGTGACATCATGCTTCATTATGACTCAATGGCCACTATGTATGCCATCCGATTAACAGTAATGACAGATGTGACAATCCAATAGAAAGTGGTATGTAATCGGTGACCAGGTAGTACTTGTGACTTTAGGCTTTTGTACCAGAGTATAAAAGCAGTAGCCCGGCTGGCTTAAGTTTCAGGACGGATCCCACATATCAGATGCCGGCTACTCTGTATGTAATCCGTTGGCTCAATTTGCTCTCATTTTACTACATGTAAGCCAGGGGTCTCAAAGTCCCTCCTTGAGGGCCTCAATCCAGTCGGGTTTTCAGGATTTCCCCAATGAATATGCATGAGATCTATTTGGATGCACTGCTTTCATTGTATGCTAATAGCTCTCATGCATATTCATTGGGGAAATCCTGAAAACCCAACTGGATTGCGGCCCTCAAGGAGGGACTTTGTAAGCTGATTTTTGTTTATTATTAATAAATCTATATTTTATACAGCAGTTTGGGTCGTTGATGTGAGGTCATTCGTATTACTTTGAAGAGGCTTTGCAGCGGCCTACTTCAACTCTCCAGTCACTGTTTGTGGAAAGAGTCCATGGTCACAGGTCACGGAATTGTCTCTGGTACTAGCAACCTGGACTCTCCGGCCACTCTGGTCACTAGAAGTCACTACTGGTCACTCATTATGGAAAGAGTCCATGGTCATGGCCCATGTTTCCAGGTTGCTAGTACCAGAGACAATTCTGATACCTTTATACTTCTTGACATAGACTGCTGTACCTATGGAAATTTGATTTTAAGAACATAAGAATAGACTTATTGGGTCAGACCAATGGTCCACCAAGCCCAGTTGCCCGTTCTCACGATAGCCAATCCAGGTCACTAGTATCTGGCCATTGTATTATTAATCTCCTGGCACTCCAGAAACCTATCCCACTGTGTGTAATTTTGAATACTCTCATTTGGTTTGTGGAACTTTGGTCCTTTCCTGTGGATTTTGGGCTCACTGTTTCTAATGCGTTCTCTTCCAGTGGATTTTTGGACTTTGTGGCCTAATTAACAGCTGTTACTCCACTTGCTTTGGTTAAATAGCTGGACAATGATTGACTTAATCAAAAACTCCTAACTTCTGGTAGCAATCACTAAGCCTTCCCTCCCCCCCCCCCCCCCAAGACAGGAAACTGCCTTTAGAGTTGGTATTTATATAGTATAATTCAATTTCCCTCCAGAAGAATTCTCCTCATTGTCATGGAGGCCCTTCCATTTTCTGCAAAGCACTGGGTGGTACAAAAGGTCACATGCAATAATTAATGGAACCACTAAAGGTCGCTGTCTTCTAATCATGATGGAACTTAAGGGGTCTCTTTATTTGCAATATTTAAACGCCTTACATACAACAGACATGTAATTTGATTGTTTTTAATTACAGTGGGATATTGAATCCTAATAGTTGCTTAATTCTTTTTTAGTTCAAGTATTTCAGGATACACACTTTGCTTGTTACACTATTTATGCCAACTGAACTGTATTTCATAATCATCTGTATTTTATTGCTTAATGAGAGTTTTATTACTGAAACTGTATTTTACAAACATCTGTATTTTTACTGCATTATTGTATTTCACTGATGTCCAGCTCTTTTTAGTGTAAACCGCCTACAACTTTTGGTTATGGCGATATAAAAGAATAAAGTTATTATTATTATTAACTGGTACCTTTTTTAAAAAATTACTGTGAGTTAGATTTGATTCTGTAAATTTTGTCAAAATGATCCACGCTAAGATAGTGTAAAGAGTTCTCTGCATGGAACAATCTTTATAGAATATTAACTTAGCATGCATTTCATGTCAGTGGTACTCATGACTCGTATCAGTTTGTTTTTCAATATCAACACTGTACTGAAACTTTATTGATCTCGGTATTAGACACTATGGTTGATGAGGGTACTCAGTTTTTTATGGCAATCTTTGATGTAACAGCTGCATTCGATATGATTGGTCATTGTTCTTTTCAGGCTTCCTTACTCAAACAACCAAAGAATAGAACATAGTTGTCACAACCCCCACCCCCCAAAAAAAAAAAAATTTAAAAAAGCCTAACACAGTGAAAATATGGGACTGAAAAGGAAGGCTGGAGTCAATATTAAGCTCTGGAACATGTTGCCAGAGGTTGTGGTAAAAGCTGATAACATAGCTGGTTTTAAGAAAGGTTTGGACAAAATCCTGGAGGAAAAGTCCATAGTTTGTTATTAAGACATGGAGGAAGCCTCTGCTTGCCCTGGATCGGTAGCATGGAATTTTGCTACTCCTTGGGTTTTGGCCAGGTACTAGGGACCCGGATTGGCCATCATGAGCATGAAGAACCATTGGACTGACCCAGTAAGGCTATTCTTATGTTCTTACGTGAGCCAAGTATAGGACAATTAATCCATTATAACATGAGTGATGAGGTTGGCTCTGAAGCCCTGTGGAATGAGGCATTATGACATCACAATCTAAGCTCTGGAATGTTGTTCTCATCGGGGTTCCGGAATCTTGCTATTCTTTCAGATGCTGGAATGTTGCTACTCCTTGGGTTTTGGCCAGGTACTAGGGACCTGGATTGGCCACCGTGAGAATGGGCTACTGGGCTTGATGGACCATTGGTCTGACCCCGTAAGGCTATTCTTATGTTCTTACATCGTAAGATCTTCATGGTGTCAGCCAGAGTAATGAGGGGGATTCCATAAGCATTGTAGAAATGAAAGGATGGTTGGTACTGATAACCCTTGATCCATTTAACTGAAGATTTAGATGCATGAAGATTATGGGGTTCTTTTTCTAAGATGTGATAACGGATTTAGTGTATGCTAATGAATTAATGTGCGTTAAGCGCCATGCATAGGTATACAGTGAGCTATGCGGAATTTACAGTAGTATGCGCTAACCATTAGCATGTGCTAAATCCTTTAGTGCACCTGTGTCGGGGTGTATGTACTGTCACCCACCACCAGGGGATCAACTGGGAGTCCTTAGAAGAAGATGATTTGGATTTAACTAGGATTTCTAGCGTGGGACCTAATTTGCATACAGGAAAGGACTGGTTCTGAAGCATAAAGGACTCTTGGGGAAAAGCGGGCAGAGGAGGAAAGTTGGGAACCCGCCTGGTGGATGAAAGACTGTCCACAGGAGGGGAAAAGACTTTCTATTATGATGATGAATTTTGGACTCACCCTGACCGTTTAAGGGAGCTTCTAAAAGGACTCATGGAAGGTTCAAGATGTTTCCAGGTTGTTAGTACTAAAGACAATTCTATTACCTTTTTGATTTTAATAAACATTTTATTATTAATCTCCTGGCACCCCAGAAACCTGTTCCACTGTGTGTGGCTTTGAATATGACTGTTAATTAGGCCACTATACTTCACAGTACTGTACTGCTTAGGGGCACTGAAGGAGAGAAAAGGAGAATAAAGAGTTTCCACTGAGCCTGGAAATAAACGAGTAGAGTCAGTGGCTAACTTCAGGAGTCGAGACAAAGAAGGCCAGGGTTCAACAGATGTGAATGACTTGGACACCTGAGTCCAGTATCCAGATATATAAAGAGAGATCCAAGAGGGACCGAGGTATAAGGGAGAAACACGAGCAGTACGTGCCTGTGACCAGCCTCCATGGAAGAAGAGGTAGCAAGAGAGAAGGCAGAGCGTGCTGGAGTCCTCAGCTTAAGGGGGGAAAGTACAAAAGGAAAAGCTCTTCCTTTCCCCACGCCCCCTGCCTTTCAGTCGCTTGGATATCGGTCTTTACATAGAGAGCTACTCCTCCGCCTTTTTGACCATCTCTGTCCTTCCTAAAAAAAAAAAAAATAATAATAGCCCAGTATGCTTGCATCCCATCCATGGGAATCACTGAACCATGTCCCTGTGATAGCAACAATACCCAAGTCTGCCTCTAACATCAGGGCTCGCTTAGACTGCGAGCATTTCTGGTCATTGCTTTTAATGGCAATTTCATTTTTGGGGGGGGTATAGTCTTGCCTAATGGTTTGATTGGTGCTATTTCAGAAAGATACTACCGGTAGTTGTTGAAATGTACAAAAGCCATAACTTAAAGCCTACAAGAGGCTGCAATTTATCGTAAGGCCACTAGATGGCACGGTTTTGTTTTCGCAGTTGAAGTATTGTGTGTTCGTTACTTTCCGCTCTGTTCCTGTTGATAATGATCTTTTTATTAAGGAGATACAATTCACTCCCTGTCTCCATCTATAACAAAATGAAAGTTCTATATATTCTGTTTCAGATTCCAAAGGGATTCCTCACCCTCTGCATCTAGGAATATAGCAGAAATAAATGAAGTCCTACTTCTACCCCCCGACAGAAGATTTTTAAAAATGAGATATTTATAAACATTTTACAGGTCACGTACTTGAATGTCAGCAGCTAAGATTAGGCGAGTCATATGACACGATTGAGGATAAGACCGTTAACTACAGCAGTTATTCTGTCATCACTTAGCCTCTAACGACAGGTACTGAACAACTAGATTAGTTCATGTTTCCCTGTGCTTTTAACTATCCAAAATAACTTACAGCCACCATGCTAAGAAAAGTCGAGAGAAGAGTCTCTCCAGCCCAACATAGAGCCCCGACAGACAACTCGATTTCCTTTTCTGTTTATTTTATAATCTTCCAATCTAATGACTCTTAAGCTGTTTGGCTATTGGGTTTTCAGGCTACCATAATGAACGTGTAAAAATTTATCTCATGCACACTCGTTACTTCTACCGTAATCAACTGGAAGCCATAATTTATTACTGTTTTTCAACACACATGGTTAAATAATCTGCATTAAATATAATCAAATTATCATTTTACCCCTAGTAAACTGCTCCCATGCAAACTCTCTCCCCCCCCCTCACCGTCAACCCAAATATTCAGCCAATGTTTCAATCAGTGTCCCGTTTTTTAAAAAAATCCATACGATATATCCACCAAACATTCACTGTATGCTGAATTAATCTTTAATGATCAATTCACTGGATGCCACTCGGAAGAGGCTGGTAAATCGTGCTCTTCAATGAATCCACTCTTCACAAACTCTCACAGTCACGCCCGACACAGGACTGTGTTTCGCTGAACTGCATCGTCGGGAGTTGTGACTGAGGAGGGCTCTTGCATTGTGCTCTTAAACGTACACGTCTCTAGCAGCAGGCGGAGAATAGCAAGTCAAGCGTTATCCAGGACCACCTTGAAGTTGGCACGCGTGTGGCGGGGGAGGAGTGGGAAGAGTCGGGGCAGAGAGGAGGAGGGGTGCCAGCACCCCCATCATGATGGCGCCCGCGGCGGACCACTCCCCCCCCCTCTTATTAATCCACTGGCCACACTGTAATATATTGTCCTATCTTTTCACATGCGGTAACTAAGGGCTAGATTCACAAAGGCCACAGATCGGATCCGATCCGTGAGCGATCCGATCCATGGCCGATCACGAATCGCCCTCATGCAAATCATGCCCTCAACCGACCGCACAGATCGCTGTCCAGCGATCCCAACGCATGCACAGACCATCTGTAGATGGTCTGTGCATGCGCTGACCCTCCGTGCCCGGCAGAGATGGAAACATTTTTTTACTTTTTTGCTTTTTTTTTTTTTTTTAACTTTGCAGATTAAAACCATGGGCTTGCACTGCGGGGAAGGGCAGGAGAGTCGGGGCAGAAAAGAGCAGAGAGTCAGGGCAGAGAAGAGCAGAGAGCAGGGCAGTCGGAAAGGACCTGAGCGACTTCTCCTCTGCAGTCGCTTATTTTTCGATCAGTCCATCATTTTTTATTTGTATTTGCATGCCATTCCCCCTCATTTGCATGCGTGAATCAGATGCGGATATGCTCAGGAGGAAGGTTAGTTAATCGGGTCGGGGTCACAAAGGGGTCGCTAAGTGGTTGGGACACGATCGGTGGGCTTAGTAAATCTGGTCCTAAGAGTTCTTTGTACTTATCCTATGCCCTCTTAAACTCTGGGACTGTTTCATTAATTTATCGATTGACCATTCTCATATACCACAGATTATTATTTTTAAAAGTGCTCATTATAGTGCAGAAAGCAAATAACTTATAAGTGAATCAAACGATAGCTATGAAAATAGCATTAATAAGAACATATTCAAGTAGAATAACAAGCTGCCCTTTGAAACTAAGCCAAATCACAACCGTTCTCTCATAAAAACAATCAATACAATTTATAGTGCTCCCTCAGCAATCATTTAAGAGAAGAAAAAGGTAAAAGAATGAGATTTCCATTTCTTTCTATGATATTAATAATCCTCTTCAAGGTGAAGGTCACAGGGCAAGTCATACCACATCTTGGCAGCTGCTACTGAAAACCTCTTAGACCTGAGACCAGATCTTCGAAACCAATGAAACATTTAGCAGGCTGAGACAGGTTGAGAGGGACAGGTAGCCAGAAATCTTCTCACAAAGATAAGCAGGGCCTAGGCCCGATCTAAGCCTAAAAACTAACACAGGCCGTTCAAGATGAATTTGAAATTTGACCAGTAGCCAACATCAGGGTGACACACAATCCCGTGTTTAATATCCCCCTCCCCCCCCCATAAGCCTCTACCACCTATCCCCATTGTAGTCTCCACCACTGGTAACCAGAGCAGATACTGTGATGTCATAATGCCTCATTCCACCAATACGAGCCAACCTCATCAGTGATGTCACAATGGCTTGATTGTCCTGGACTTGGCTCACTTTTATTACATATAGCAGTGAATTATTTTTTCTTTAATTAAAGGGGGAAGTTATTAACATGGGCTACTGTTAAGACATGTAATTGAACTGTTACCACTAATCTTATTGGGTAATATGGGACCTGTGATAAAAAGGTAAAAAGACCGATCTTAATGACATCAATAGGAGCTAACTTCCTCCACCTACAAGGGAATGCTGAAAAGTTCTGGGCCCAACCCACCAACTTCCTAAATTCTGAGCATTATTTTTCCACTGGAGCTGAAAAGAGTGTTATCTTATTTCCTTAAGTGCCAATTTGCAGAAACGAAATTCACGGGGGGGGGGGGGTGGATTCTTTTACATTGTTTCAGATCATTGATTGAACCATGTCCAAGTTATTCTCTTTCTGGTTGGACTGAGAATTTTTCCGCACCCCCTCGTATACCCTGTTGAACTAGTATCATATCAAGACCCGTAGGTGTCTCTGTAATACTTTTTAGATTGAGGGCCAGATTCACCAACCTGCCCGATCGGGCCGATCTGGGCAGGTCCGACGAATTCAGAAAAGAAAAATATGCAGATGGGGGCGATCGGAGGAACGCCCCCATCTGCCGGCACGGATCACTTTTCTGCGATCCCTCGCATGCGCAGACCATCTGTAGATGGTCTGTGCATGCCCATCGGAGTTGCGATCATTTTTTTTTTTTTACTTTTACTTTTTGTTTTAGCCTTGCGAGCCCGTGGTTTTAACCCGCGGGTTAAAACCACGGGCTCGCAGTGCGGGGAAGGGCAGGAGCAGGCAGGAGAGATGGGGACGAGCAGGGCGGCGATCGAGGCAGAGCAGAGCTTCTATGGAGCTGGAGAGTCGGAAAGACGTTTTCAACTGGTTTCCAGCAGTCGTTTCTTGGGTTGATTGGCCAGCCCGGTTTTAACATTTTGGTTGGTGAATCGCGTCCCTGTCTGCTTTGCATGCATTTCTCCTCATTTGCATGCACGGATTCGAAGCGGATCGCAGGAGAGAGAAGTGAATAAGGTCGGAGGGAAATTTGTTTGGTAAGGGGTCGCAAACTGATCGTAAACCGATTGTGAATCTAGCCCTAGGTTCCTAATTTATAATGCTAGTTAAGTATAGCAATTGCCTTTGTATAGTGACACTCTCCTCCCCCCCACACACAGTTCTATAAAGTGCACCTACATCGGCACGCCTGACCATTGTAGGCACCTAAATTAATTGATTAATAGGCTTCATCAGCCCTGATAATTGGCACTTCTACTTGGCTTTAATTGGACTTAATTGCAAGTTAGGTTCCTAGCTCAAAAAACACCATTCTATAAAAAGTAGGTGTCTAGTCTAAAATGCCTACCTAAAAGTGGTAATGGTTAGGGACAGGTCATGGATGTGTTTTTCAGTTAGGCATCTGGTTTTGAATTCAGCACCACTGAACGTCTAACTTGGGCGAATGCTTTTAGGCCAAGAAAACCCTGGCACGCCTAAAGTTAGAACATCCAGTAACTCCTAAGGCTAGACAGTGAACCTAGCTTTTACACATTGGCACTTAGTGCCCAACTAATCAGCCTTGATTTTGTAAAAAAAAAAAACTATATAGAATCGGGTTATCTGAGTACAAACTATAAAATGCATGCCTTGGAATCTAGTAACAGTGACATCTAGTGGTAAGAAATATTATGACACTTGATTTTGTTTGCATTATTCAAAGATTCATTTCTTTACCTTGGATATTCTGTAGTCTTTTGTCTCTAATCTTAACATTTTTATAAACTTGAAATACTTATTCTTTTAGGATCTTTTACTCTTCTGGGATCTTACTGGGTGCTTGTGACCTGGATTGGCCACCATAGGAAACAAGATACTGGACTAGGGTTACCAGATTTGTTCAGGAAGGAACACATGGCCCCAATGGCGTACCTAGGGTAACATAGAAACATAGAAAGATGACGGCAGATAAGGGCTACAGCCCATCAAGTCTACCCATACCATTGACCCCCTTTTAAGTCTATTGGCCCCCTTAACTCTACTGACCTGCTCTATTAAGTCTATATCCTAGCGACCCTATTGATTGGTATGACTCTCGCAGTGATCCCAAATAGGTATCCCATTTATTCTTGAAGTCTGGGATACTGCGGGCCTCGATCACCTGTACTGGAAGCTTGTTCCAATGCTCTATCACTCGTTCCGTGAAGAAGTACTTCCTGACGTCTCCACGAAACTTCCCTCCCCTGAGTTTGAGCGGATGTCCTCTTGTGTTCGAGGGTCCTTTGAGAAGAAAGATATCATCTTCCACCTCGACTCTTCCCGTGATGTACTTAAATGTCTCAATCATGTCTCCCCTCTCCCTACGCTCCTCGAGAGTATAGAGCTGCAATTTGTTCAGTCTCTCTTCGTACGAGAGACCCTTTAGCCCCGAGACCATCCTGGTGGCCATCCGCTGAACCGACTCAATTCTGAGCACATCTTTACGGTAATGTGGCCTCCAAAATTGCACACAGTATTCTAGATGAGGTCTCACCATGGCTCTGTATAATGGCATCATGACCTCAGGCTTCCTGTTGACGAAACTTCTCTTGATACAACCCATCATCTGCCGTGCCTTAGATGAAGCCTTCTCCACTTGAGTAGCAGTCTTCATGTCTGCACTGATGATCACTCCCAAGTCTCGTTCTGCTGTAGTCTTGGTCAAAGTTTCTCCATTCAAGGTGTAAGTTCTGCATGGATTTCCATTTCCGAGATGCATGACCTTACATTTCTTGACGTTGAAGCCCAACTGCCAGACAGAGGACCAACTTTCTAAAGTACGGAGGTCCTGTTCCATAGTATTCTTCAGATTGTAGCCGTTTATGATATTGCATAGTTTGGCATCATCAGCGAATAAGGTTACCTTACCTTGAAGCCCTTGAGTCAGATCCCTAATGAATATGTTGAAGAGGAGTGGACCCAGGACTGAGCCCTGCGGCACTCCGCTGGTCACTTCCGACGTTTTGGAGAGGGTACCATTAACCATCACCCTCTGAAGTCTGCCACTTAGCCAATCTTTAACCCATGCAGTTAGTGTTACTCCTAACCCCATCGATTCCATCTTGTTCAGCAGTCTGCGGTGTGGGACGCTGTCAAAAGCCTTGCTGAAGTCAAGGTATACGACGTCTAAGGACTCTCCCGAGTCCAGCCTTCTTGTTACCCAGTCAAAGAAGCAGATAAGATTGGACTGGCAGGACCTACCCTTGGTGAATCCATGTTGACTGGGGTCCTGGAGATTCCCCTCATTCAAGACCGTATCTAATTTATGCTTAATTAGTGTTTCCATGAGTTTACACGCTATTGAAGTGAGACTCACCGGTCTATAGTTCGCAGCCTCAGCCTTGCAACCCTTTTTATGCAGAGGAATGACGTTGGCTGTTTTCCAGTCCAACGGAACTTTCCCCGTGCTTAGTGAGAGATTGAAGAGCACCGCCAACGGTTCCGCCAGAACATCTCTCAATTCTCTAAGCACTCTTGGGTGTAAATTGTCCGGTCCCATGGCCTTGTTCTCCTTGAGCCTTGTCAGCTCGCTGTAGACGTCTTCAGGTGTGAACTCAAAATTCTGAAACGGGTCTTCCGCAATTTGTTTTGCCTTCAACTGTGGTCCGTGTCCCGGTGCCTCACAGGTGAAGACTGAACAGAAATATTCATTTAGTATTTCGGCTTTTTCAGAATCCGCCACTGCATAGTTTCCGTCCAGTCTTCTAAGGCGTACTATGCCGTCTGTGTTCCTTTTCCTATCACTAATATACCTGAAGAAAGATTTGTCCCCTTTTTTAATGTTTTTTGCCAAAGTTTCTTCCACTCGAAGTTTGGCCTCCCTAACTGCTGTTTTGACCGCTGCGGACCTGGTCTTATATTCTACTTTAGTTTCCCTTCTCTGCGTACGTTTGTAGGAAAGAAATGCTGTTTTCTTCTCCTTAATGAGGTGCGAGGGAATGTGGCACCCGGGGCCCATAATTTTTTGACACACACACCCCCATGTAATAACCATGAAACTGAATAAATGGTCATAATAGAAACAGGCAGTGAAAATTTTCTTTTATTGAACCTCATATATGTAACCATTATTCCAAACATACCATAACATAACATAAATTATGTCTGAATTGTCATGACATCAGAAGTACATATGGAGTAGTTGCAGGTGATGCTTGGGACAGTTCTGATTGTGTTAGTTCGGTTTTATGTGTTTTTGAATAGAAGGGTTTTTATTTCTTTTTTGAAGGTTTTGTAGTTTGTGGTCGAGGTCAATAGGTTGTAGAGTTGGGGGTCGAGTGTTGCAGCTCGAATGGCTAGGAGGTTGTCGAACTGTTTTTTTCTTTTGACGTTTTTGGTTGGAGGGTGTGTGAATGGTGCGTGAGTTCTCCTATGTCTGGTTGAGGTGGATTGAATTATTTAGCTGAAGAAATTAGTTACCCCCCCATTCCACACACATTAATTCTCTTCCATTTTTGTTCCCATTATAAAAAACACTGATAAGTTCTCAGAAAAAAAATACATTAAAATAAGAAGTGAAAACATAAGAACATAAGAACATAAGAAGCGCCATCTCCGGATCAGACCTTCGGTCCATCCGCACACGCGGAGGCCCTGCTAGGTATACACCTGGCTTATTTTATAGCCAACCATATCTTTATATGCCTCTCTCAAGGAGATATGCATCTAGTTTGCCCCTACAGATGAGAACATAACATAAGAATAGCCTAACTGGGTCAGACCAATGGTCCATCATGCCCAGTAACCCATTCTCATGGAACCCAATCCAGGTCACTAGTACCTGGTCAAAACCCAAAGAGTAGCAACATTCCATGCTACCGATCCAGGGCAAGCAGAAGTTTCCCCCATGTCTTAATAACAGACTATGGACTTTTCCTCCAGGAATTTATCCAAACCTTTCTTAAAATCAGCTACGCTATCTGCTTTTACCATAATTTCTGGCCACTTCATTTTTAAGCTGAGATCTTTCCTTCCAAACAGAGACTTTGCTAGATGTCAAATACAGCACAAGGTAACTTCACACGGACTTAGCTGTGCAGGAAATGTGAATCTCCTCATACACCCACCATATAGTGCAAAAATGTGCAAAGGTCTGTTTTTTTCTTTCGATCACTACATAGACTAATGCCACACAAGCAGCGCTGTTACAAACATATTCTGTAGGTCAGTGCTAAGGTTAACAAAGTTTCCTTCTTTGGACCAGAAGGAAATACTGACAAACCACTGGTAGAGATCCCAAAACAACTACCCAGGAACAACACACAAAGACCCACTCAATGTGTGAACCAGTTGAGTGGAGTGGACTAACTGGGGGGTGGAAATGGGCCCGGAGTTTGCTCAGCAGAATTTCCCAGATCACCTCTTCCTCTCAACACATTGACACGCTACCACCACCACCACTAGGAACACCTCACCGGGTAGGCCAGCAATGTTATAAACTTTATAAAACACATTATTATATTTTCTTATAAAGCACATATTTTAACTGAACTCTCTGACATCCTTAGCCTTGCCATTCACAAAAATAGAAGGAAGAAAAGTTCCCATTTCCTGCTGTCTCATGTCCCCGGCCTATACAATATTTTTGTTCTGCAGAGTGCAGACCCTTCAAAATCAGACCAAATCCTCATTTCACTTGCATTATAAAATACTGAGGGTGCCATCTCTCCCCAATCCCAGGTCCTAAAGTCTAAGACAGTAGCGCAAACTAGTGCTGCCAGATTCAGGAAAAAAAATTTTGATTCGATTCAGCCTATTGAATTGGTTTATCGATTCGATTTTCCTGCCCAATTGGGTGTTTTTTTTCAAACATCCTGGTGGGTTTATTTTATAGCTTTTTTACCCTCCTTTGGCTTCTCCTAACCACACTGGCGCTGTGGTGTAAATAAAATAAAGAAACAAAAAGGACTTTTCCTCTCTCTGTTAAATCCTAGCTCACGTTTGCGGTCTAACACCAGCTCTGGCAGGATACACATTTCAAATCTGACATATTGTAATCACAAAACAGAAAATAAAATTAGTTTTTCTACCTTTTTGTTGTCTGGTTATTTTTCAAATCTTGTTAGTCCAAGGCTCTGGTTGTCTTCTGATAACTTGCTTGCCAGGGTCTCCTTCTTTCTTCTTTCTCCGTGCTAACCATCTATCTGCCATCTCTGTCCACCCCTTCCGTTTCCCTTCCCTCCCCCGGATGTCTGGCATCTTTCCTTTTTTTGTCTCCCTCCACAGATCCACCTTTTCTTAACTACCCTTTCATCCAGCAGCTCTCCCTCCTTCCCCACCACCCCAGGGTCCACCATCTCTCCCTTTCTTTTCCCAACTACCATCCTAATCAGTATCTCTATCCCCCCCTCCACACCATCCCTTGTGTCCAACTTCTCTCCCTTTCTGTTCCTTCCCTCCCTAAAACCCATGTCCATCACCTCTCTCTCTCCTCTATTTTCAGACCCATTATTTCTTCCCACCCAAAGTCCGGCATATGCACGTCTCTTTGAACCCCTCCCCCTTCCCTCCGTGTACTTCTACACCAGGGACCCCCCTCCCCTGAAAGCCTGTCCCCCCCTTAAAGGTCTGCATCCCACCCCTGAAGGCCTGTCCCCCCCTTGAAGGCCTGCCTGCCTGCTCCCCTTGAAGGCCTGCCCCCCCTGAAGGCTTATCCCCCCCCTTGAAGGCCTGCACCCCCCTGAAGGCCTGCACCCCTCCGAAGGCCTGTTCCCCCCCTTGAAGGACTGCCTGCCTGTTCCCCTTGAAGGCCTGTCCCCCCCTTGAAGGCCTGCACCCCCCCGAAGGCCTGCACCCCCCCAAAGGCCTACAACCCCCTCGAAGGCCTGCCCCCCTGAAGGCCTGCCCCTCCTTGAAGGCCTGCCCCCCCCGAAGGCCTGCACCCCCCAAAAGACCTACACCCCCCTCGAAGGCCTGTCCCCCCTTGAAGGCCTGCCTGCCTGTCCCCCCCTTGAAGGCCTGTGCCCTCCCTTGAAGGCCTGTCCACGTCCCCCCCGACGGCCTGTCATCCCCCCCCAAAGGCCTGCCTGTCCCCCTTGAAGGCCTGTCCCCCTGAAGGCCTGTCTCCCCCCCTTAACAAGGTCTGCCTGCCCGCCCCACCCTGAAGACCTGCTGCCCCCCCCCCCACTACCCCGAAGGACCGCTCGGCCCCACCACCACCACCATGAAGCACTGCTCATTCCCCCGGCCTCCACGCTTCATTTCCCTGGGGAAACAGCCTACAGCAAGGTCGCGCGATGCCAGCGATCTTTGCTTGCTTCGGCTGTTTCCTCCGCCGCGGTCCCGCCCCTCCTCTGACGTCAGAGGAGGGGCGAGACCGTTGCGGAGGAAACAGCTGAAGCAGGCAAAGATCGCTAGCATCGCGATCTTGCTGCAGGTTGTTTCCAGACGCGACACCCGGCGCAGGGGGGGGGAGAGAACCGGACCGGACTGGGAGCACCCCCTCAGGGCTTGGCACCCGGGGCGGACTGCCCCCCACGCCCCCCCCTTGGTACGCCACTGCATGGCCCCACCCTATTCTGCCCCCATCCTGTTCTGCCCCTACTTCACCACCTCACAAACCTCATCTCTTCTCCTTCCCTGAGTCCGGGCTGCATCTGGAGGGCCTCCGAGCATGCGCTGATTTGACTCAATGACATCATATGCGTTTGTACATGACTGTGATGTTATCACATCGTATCCACCCATGCTCGGAGACCTCGAGCTCTGGGCCTTCCAAATCCCCAGACAAACTGCCAGATTGGAAAATCCATCTGGACACCAGGACAGTCCTTTAAAAAGAGGACTTGCCCGGGTTTTCCCGGATATCTGGTAACCCCATACAGTAAAACCTTGGATTGCAAGTAACTTGGTTTGCAAGTGTTTTACAAGACAAGCAAAGCATTTTATACAAGCAAGGTCTTGCAATACAAGTACATACAGTATACACACGTCACGTCATCACAAATGAGCAGACGGTTCTTCTCTCTCTCTCTCTGATGCTGCGGGAGTGTAGTGACTGTTCTAAATGAGCAAAGTCTTGCAATACGAGTACATACAAAATACACACATCACATCATCACAACTGAGCCAACGGTTCTTCTCTCTCTCTGACGCTGCTGGAGTGTAGTGACTGTTCTAAACGAGCAAAGTCTTGCAATATGAGTACATACAGTATTTTGTATTAAAGTTTTGGGAATGTGGAGTTTCTGTTATTTCTTATGGGGAAATTTGCGTTGATATACAAGTGTTTTGGATTACATGCATGTTTTCGGAACGAATTATGCTCGCAAACCACGGTTTTATTGTACTTGGCTTGATGAACCTTCAGTCTGTCCCAGTATAGCAATGTTCTTATGTATACAGTGTTTCTCCTTGAGCATCACCCTCAGTCCTGTTGGGAATCTGTAAAGCACCATTAATACGAATCCTTTTACAACCAGCCGGGAGGTAGATGTCAACGTCAACCGTAACGCAGAAGTCTGGAGCAGGGCCACTTCTGAACTGACTGGTACGTGAAGAAAGAAGAAATGGAAGGGTTGCTGAGCGACACATCAATGGAAGCTGCTCTCAGAGGAGTTGTAAAAGGAAGAAAAAGTGCAGGCTAAAATAGCAGGGCCACTAGCAAAATGGACCCTCTAGACTAGAGCCTAGATATTTATATGCTTTAATGTAGGAGGCAGACGCTTTGCTCAGCTGTATCCTTTCAAGTACATTTCTTGGTCAATGTTCAACAGACGCTGTATTGATTATAATCAAAGTAGGAATGTATATTTCTTGTATGCATTTTATCGTGCTTCCATTATTGTATTGCATTCTGGATAGTAAATGGGCAAGGAAGACCGAGTATCCTTGGGCTTTCGCTCACTCTAAACACCTGCCGGACACGTCACAGTCAAGTTTCAAGTTTTCAGGTTGATTAAAATTTTGATAAAACGCAAATCAAGACTTCTAAGCATTTTACAATTTGTATGAAAAAGGGGGAGACAATAAAAAAAATAAATACACACTAAACAATACTTGACAAACATAAAACAATAGGAAAGT
The DNA here is from genome assembly GCF_902459505.1 of Geotrypetes seraphini. NCBI lineage: Eukaryota > Metazoa > Chordata > Amphibia > Gymnophiona > Dermophiidae > Geotrypetes > Geotrypetes seraphini. The sequence continues at coordinate 11,206,144 of NC_047094.1, read as the reverse complement.
CGGGAGAACTACAAATTAAAAGTAAAAAATACATGAAAGGTAAACCATAGTATGCCGCAAGATGAAGAAAGAACCTCCCAATCCTACAATGTTGAGGCATTTTTCTGAGCAATTAATTTTATGTAAGACTGAACTTGTCTGTTTTAGGTTTTATTTTGTATAGACTTTTAATATTTTAAGTATGTAACTCCTTGTAAAGTCGATATGGGGACAGATTAATGTTATACTAGAGTCATCAATTCCATTGACTTATGAAGTAGTAATATGTGGAACGTTACTACATGTTAAGTCCCCTCTGAACCGTTATACATTACATTACATTACATTAGTGACTTCTATTCCGCCTGTACTTTGCAGTTCTAGGCGGATTACATTTGAAGATAGCTGGACATTACCAGGAAGTTACAAATTAGCGATTGGGTACATAGGAGAGGCTTTAGAATGATAGAGGATAGGTAGAAATTTGAGGAATAACTTTAGGGAAAATGCGGTTGTGGGGGAAAGTTACAGGTTAGAGTCATTGAAGGGGAGGAGGTCGACGGGAGAATTGCAAGGAAGGGGGGGAAGAAGAGAGGGAGGGTTGAGAAGGCTGGATATGTTTTTTGAATAGCAGAGTTTTGATTTCTTTTCGAAAAGATTTAAAGTCAATTGTTTCTGTCAACAGGTTGGAGATGGAGGGGTCCAGTTTCGCTGCCTGCATTGCTAGGAGGCCGTCATACATCTTCTTATAAATGCCGGCTTTTCTTAATTATGACTGGGATAGCCTTGCAGATGATAACATGTAATTGGAAGAATTGGGATCACCTCAATTTTACTTTTTGGAGGGCGAACCTATGCTCCAGTTATAGGTATGAAAAAATGAATGCTGAAATGCTGGGGCATAGTAACGTATTTAAACGGGTTTGGGGCCCGTTGACATCTTTTATTACTTCTCTGTAGTTGGTTTTTGTCTTTAATTTCTGTGCCATTTAAGAACATAAGAACATCCAGGGTGGGAGGGATTGTACTATTGTATTATTTTAAATAAGTGTAGGTTATTGAAAGAGTATATACATTTGTGTTATTGATTAATCGATGGGTGGGTGGGTAGGATAAAATGATTGATTTTGAATATCTGTAAGAAGAATGTGCTTTTCTTGACTTGTTATATGTTCTTATACCTGTGTGTTGCACTGTTAATATTTGAAAATTAATAAAGATTTTTTTTTAAACCAGTATAGAAATTTTAAAAATAAAATAAATTAATAAATGTACAAGCCAAATAGGGTTCTTGTGACATCAATTTAAAAAAGTAAGCATGTATGTCTGGAAGGAAAAGAACCTCAAAAACCCACTCAGAGTCCAACTCATGGCAAACTGCACTGAGGCTTATCGCTTCCAGCTTTCTATCATTGGTTCTAAAAAACCTTCCTGGTTTTTTTAATTTTATCAATGCTGTGGAAAATGCTCCCTATTTAAGGTGAAAAATTCCCCATTAAAGAGCAACGACTGAAAACAAGGAGTGCTGGGTAATAAACCCCACTTAAGTGAAAACGCATCAAGAATCTCTCTTCGTTAGATTCCATTCAGGCTGTCACGTGCCATTTTTCAAATCGCTTGTTGAACTGTTCCCGCTGACAGCAGGGAAAAGAGAAAACTTTGGTGACTAACAACGCGCCATAATTCTGTGAACAACTGATACTCTGCATTTATTTGCTCCGTGATTATCCCCAGAAGACGCTAACTCGATTAGCGAAACAGGTCCTATTGGGCACGGTTACCATCATTCCTTATTCCCGGTTTGCAGCTCCTACAAATACAGCAATCAAACTTATACATAAAGCAGGGAAATATGATCATGTAACTTGAAAGAAGCTCATTGGTTACCCATCACACACCGTATCACCTATAAAATCTTAATGCTGGTTTTCAAAATTAAACTCTCACGTCTTCCATCTTTTCTCGATAAACTTATTATCCCTCTCTGTGCTCCTCAGACCCTCAGATCAGCCGATCAAAACTTGCTGGCCGTTCCTTCCATCAAAGAATTCCACTACACTAGGAAAATTAATTTCTCAGTAGCTGCTCCAACCTTATGGAATGCCATGCCACCTCAACTTCGTCATGAAAATCTTCTCGATAAATTCAAGACCAAACTAAAAACCTTTCTTTTTCAAGATGCATATCATAATCTCTAAATACTTCCTTCCCCAAAACCAGTCAAATTATCTCAACCACTGTTATGAAGCGACCCTATCCCTGATGTTATATCTTCCCCTCCCCCCTTCCCTTTCTTTTAACTTTTATTTTAATAATGTATTTATTGACTTTCCATCCCCTTAATTCCCTCAAATTCATGTAAGTCCTTGTCTATTGTCTTTTGATGTTCACTCTTCCCCATATATATATATATAATTATTATTTTTACTTTTTATCTCTTTTTTTTCTTTTTTCTAGTATTGTAAACCGGCCAGGTATGTTGATGGTCGGTATATTAAATTCAATAAAAACTTGAAACTTGAAAACTATGCTCTTCAGTGGGGTATTTTCCACAGCATTGATACAATTTAAAAAACAGGAAGGTTTTTTAGAACCAATGATAGAAAGCCAGAGCAAGTCACAGTCTCACCATACAAAAAAGGTCAACAGCATCGCAAACATGAGTTCAAAGAAGCTTGGGATGAACACAGAGGATCTAGAATTGGAAAATAATATTAAATATTGAACTAAGGCCAGTACTGGGCAGACTTGCACGATCTGTGTCTGTGTATGGCTGTTTGGGGGAGGATGGGCTGGGGAGGGCTTCAATGGCTGGAAGGGTGTAGATGGGCAGGAGTAGGTTTTGACAGAGATTTCGGCAGTTGGAACCCAAGCACAGTTCCGGGTAGAGCTTTGGATTCTTGCCCAGAAATAGCTAAGAAGAAAAAATTTAGAAATTTAAATTGAATCAGGTTGGGCAGACTGGATGGACCATTCGGGTCTTTATCTGCCGTCATCTACTATGTTACTATGCATCAACAGTCTTATTTAAAAACTCTAAACTCTACTGAGACAGCGCATTGCAGGATTTAAATTGCTTAAAGCTCTCGTTAGCTGAAAACACCACAGAGGAACTAAAAAAGAAAGAAAGAAGAAATAGAGGTAGAGAGGTGTCAGAACTTGTACGAACAAATCGCAGGCACAGTTATTCCAGATCCCGATCCACAAGTTCCAGCCTTCAATCGTCTGACTCTCAACCCTCATAAATTCTGCTCTCACGCAAAAAGGTCTTTTCAATAAAATACAACTTGTGCAAAATTCACCTCTCTCAGAGTAACAGTAGCGTCAAAAAACAATAAATCCAAGAGAGAAAGAAAAATTAGGCGACCACTTCTCTTTGTCCATCAGGACACCAGCGCTGGTTTGAATGATAATTCTCGACGTTCGCAATCAATTTTGATTCCCGATATTTTGCTAAACGGGCGTCCCCTGTGTGCAGACGTGCAGGAGAGCTAAATTGCGAACAGAAAGCCCCAATGGAAATGCGCTGGAATTTTGGCGACATGAATCCCCCAAGGCATGTCTGAGGTACTGAAACGCCCGTTTAGCAAAAGGGACTAATTTTAATACATTTTGACTAATGTTTGGAGACCAAACCCTCCTTCCTCGTGTCAGAACAGGATACCATAACAGCAGATAGGACCCTGAAACTGTCGGTACAATGTGCGACGGCGGCAAAGAAAGCAAACAGAATGTTAGGCATGATAAAGAAGGAAATCGCGAGTAGATCGGATTTATAGAGCAATGGTCAGACCACACTTGGAATACTGTGTCCAACATTGGTCTCCCAACCTAAAGAAGGATATAAAACTGCTGGAGAGGGTGCAGAGACGAGCAACGAAGCTAATAAAAGGTATGGAGAACTTGGAATACGAGGAACGACTCAAGAGACTGGGATTGTTCTCCCTTGAGAAAAGGAGACTGCGAGGGGATATGATCGAGACCTTCAAAACCAAATATCAAAATCCCAGTGAATATGTTCAAGTTTCAAGTTTATTAAAAAAATTTTATACCGCTTAATCAAATTTCTAGGCGGTGTACAATGCAAAAAAAATCTCCATATAAACAAATTAAAATTAGAAGTACTAAACAAGACCAGGGTAGGTTAATAAAACACATATGAACTTATGGGGAAAAAAGGGCTAGAACTACTTGAAGAAAAGAGCACAATAAAAAGGGGAAAAAACAATAGCTGAGGGTAAAAAGCTATAAAGCTTAGTTTTCGTCCTTAAAAGGACAGGTGATTGTCCAAAAGCATCCTGGAACAAGAACGTTTTTAATTTTGATTTAAATTGATTTCATACGGATTCGATGCGTAAAGGATTAGGCAGCGAATTCCAAAGAGAAGGTGCAGTGACAGCGAAATTGTTAGATCTCAACGTGTTGATTGATTTTAGTGATGGAACGACAAGGAGATTCTGTGACATTGAACGAAGCGATGTAGAAGGACTGTAGGGAATCAAGAGTCTATCTATGAACTCTGGTTGATTGTTTGAACGTGTTGTAAAAATTAAAAGTAGGATTTTGTAACTAATTCTGTGTTCAATGGGTAGCCAGTGTGCGTTGAACAGGAGAGGCGAAACATGATCATATTTCTGAGCTCCATAGATAATCTTGATAGCTGTGTTCAGCATTATCTGAAGGCGTCTTATTTCCTTTTTAGTAATGCCCTTATAAAGGGCGTTACAATAATCTATACAAGAAATTACCAGAGAGTGGATCAATATATTCAAGGAAGCTGCTTCTAGTAATTTTGAAAGAGAGCGTATCATTCTAAGACGATGGAAACTTTCTGGACAACATAGAAACACGGAAATTGACGGCAGAAAAGGGCCATAGCCCATCGAGTCTGCCCATACCAATGACCCACTCCCTGACTTTTACTCCCCTATAGATCCCATGTGAATATCCCATTTTCTCTTAAAATCTGACACGCTGTTGGCCTCAATCACCTGCTGAGGTAGCTCGTTCCAATGATCGACCACCCTTTCGGTGAAGAAGTACTTTCTAGCATCACCCTGAAATTTCCCTCCCCTGATTTTCAGCGAGTGTCCTCTGGTCACCAAGGGCCCTGTAAGACTGAAGATATCATCTTTCACCTCTATACGCCCTGTGATATACTTAAAGGTCTCAATCATGTCTCCCCTCTCTCTTCGTTCCTCCAGTGAGTACATCCGCAGTTTTTTTAGCCTTTCTTCATACGTGAGATCCCTGAGCCCCAAGACCATCCTGGTAGCCATTCGCTGAACCGACTCAATTCTCAACACATCTTTCCGGTAGTGTGGTCTCCAGAATTGAACACAATACTCGAGATGAGGTCTCACCATGGATCTGTACAGTGGCATTATGACTTCAGGTTTTCTGCTGACAAAACCCCTAAGACTAACGGTACTAATATGATAATGGTAGGAAAATTTACTGTCAAAGGTGGCTCCTACCAGCTTTAAAGTAGGTACAACTTTGATTGGGAGAGATTCAGATTTCAAGGGGGCCTGAAGGGTTATTCCATCTTTAAAGGGAAAGATCATTAGTTTTGATCTATTGATATTGAGGGACAACCTATTTGAATCTAAGCATGATTTAATTTTTTCTAGTTTCTGATTGATGGCTGCGACGTCCTCTATGTTATTAAGATCAATGGGATGGATTAACTGCACATCATCAGCATATGCAAATGCGGTAAGGCCAATAGATATGTATATGTTTGGTGCTCCTTTGGAGATAGGTCCACTCAATTAATAATAGACAAACAATCCATATGTCAGCCCTGTTTAAAAAATCATATAAGGTGACTGCAAACTTTAAAAAAAAAATCACAATCGATGAAAAACAAACGGCAAAAATCAAAACTTATCTAAATCAAAGAGGGATCTTAGTGACTGTCAGTTCAACTGAAACAGTTCTTGGATAAAGGGTTGGCCAAAATTCACCTGTGTAACTTTTTTCCTTTTTTTCAATGAAAATTATTTGTTTATCCCAGAATCAATGCTAAACAATGTAATTAGTATAGTCAAGTTATTACCTCAGCACCTTTTTTGTTCTGGGTTTCCCCTCCTCCGGGGCTTGCTAAGTCCATCTCTAGGTATTCCCTACTGTTTGTTTTTGGGGGAGATTTTTAACTCTTTAATTCGATGACGGTTTTATAGAGTTGGGCTGTGTTTCTTAATGCAAGTTGCACGTTTTCTTTGAAAATTGCTGAAATGAAAGAGAAAAAGGTCTTCTCAAGCCTTCTGGGGTCTGAGGTGGAAAATGCGCGGCGTCCACTTCCCCGGCCGACCTTCGACGTCCCAGGGAAAATGGGGGAGCTAATGAAAAGGTACAAAGAGGTCCTTTCTGGTACTAAATATTGTGCTGTCTTCTCTAAGACATTAATAACCTCAAACGAATGCAACGGTGATATCCATGGAAACCGACTGGTCGCCATGGACAACCCGAGTCACTATGGTAACAGGGCCACAGCAGAAAAGGATTGCCTATATCATTTCTCCTTCCCGAAGTTCTCGCAGTGGCTCACTATGGCAACTAATTAGCTGATAAGTTATCCAAAGTGAGTTGCCGGTAATGCGCAGTACGCTTTGCGGAGACTGAAATTTCCTAGCTCAGAGGAATAAGGAACATATCGTGGCTGGTCCGCCTTCACAGATCAGGTCCCCCGAAGGAGCAACGAAAAGTTACCTCTTCATCTAACGGTTCATAGACAGTAACGCGGAAGACAAAGGCGCGCGCCGACAACTGAGCGCAAGACGGAGGCACGCGCCGAAGAAAAAGACTGTTTTTAGGGGCTGCGACGGGGGGTTTTGTTGGGGAGCCCCCCCCCCACTTTACTTAATACAGATCGCGGCGGTGTTGTGGGGAGTTTGGGGGGTTGTAATCCCCCACATTTTAGTGAAAATGTAACTTTTTCCCTAAAAACAGGGAAAAAGTTAAGTTTTCAGTAAAATGTGGGGGGTTACAACCCCCCAAACCCCCTACGCCCCCACAACACAGCGCGGTCTGTTTAAAGTCAAGTGGGGGGTTCCCCCCACACCCCTCGTCGTAGCCCCTAAAAACAGTCTTTTTCTTCGGCGCGCGCCTCTGCGCTGCGCACAGTTGTCTGCTCGCGCCTTTGTCCCAGCGCGCTTTTGACCTGACACCCATCTAACTCACCTGTCGCGGCCGGTGGATTACAAGAGATGTCTATTGGCACTCGATCTTCCGTATATGTTGGGTTAGGGCAGGGGTGTCAAAGTCCCTCCTCGAGGACCGCAATCCAGTTGGGTTTTCAGGATTTCCCCAATGAATATGCATGAGATCTATTAGCATACAATGAAAGCAGTGCATGCAATCTCATGCATATTCTCATGCATATTCATTGGGGAAATCCTGAAAACCCGACTGGATTGCGGCCCTCATGGAGGGACTTTGACACCCCTGGGTTAGGGAAGATTGAATTGCACATTTTCTAGTGCAACTATGGCAAATTGTAAACCGTTAACTGTATATTAGATACATTAATTAATATTAGATCCTCGGCATGCATTCAGTAAGGACTACTGCAACTCTATCTACCTTAGCCTAACAAAGAAAAACCTTCAAAGACTCCAGCGGATTCAGAATACCGCTGCTAAGCTTATCTTCGCAAAAAGCAAATTCGACCACGTCTCACCGCTTTTATCCAAGCTCCACTGGCTTCCGATTATCTCCAGAGTCCACTTCAAATTTGCCTGCCTCACTTTCAAGATCCTACACGGTATCCTCCCTCCCTTCATTCCTCTTTCTTGGAACTCCTCTAACCCCAATTCTACCAGATCCACCCAAAAACTGAAACTTTCCTTTCCCTCTCTAAAAGGCGTTTCACTTGTAGGAAATCTAGGTTCTTCCCTCCCTTTCAGAATCACTGAGCTCTGGAACAACCTTACCTCCCCTCTTAGGAATCTGAGCTCCCTCCAACTCTTCCATAAACATCTGGAAACCTGGTTATTCTCGAAAACGTAACTCCTCCTCCTTCTCTGGTCATACTAGCCCTCTAAATTTTTCTCCGCATTTTGCCTCTTCCCTCCACTGGAGTTCCTTTCTACCCTAAGGCGTTTCACTTGTAGGAAATCTAGGTTCTTCCCTCCCTTTCAGAATCACTGAGCTCTGGAACAACCTTACCTCCCCTCTTAGGAATCTGAGCTCCCTCCAACTATTCCATAAACATCTGAAAACCTGGTTATTCTCGAAAACGTAACTCCTCCTCCTTCTCTGGTCATACTAGCCCTCTAAATTTTTCTCCGCATTTTGCCTCTTCCCTCCACTGGAGTTCCTTTCTACCCTAAGGCGTTTCACTTGTAGGAAATCTAGGTTCTTCCCTCCCTTTCAGAATCACTGAGCTCTGGAACAACCTTACCTCCCCTCTTAGGAATCTGAGCTCCCTCCAACTCTTCCATAAACATCTGAAAACCTGGTTATTCTCGAAAACGTAACTCCTCCTCCTTCTCTGGTCATACTAGCCCTCTAAATTTTTCTCTGCATTTTGCCTCTTCCCTCCACTGGAGTTCCTTTCTACCCTAAGGCGTTTCACTTGTAGGAAATCTAGGTTCTTCCCTCCCTTTCAGAATCACTGAGCTCTGGAACAACCTTACCTCCCCTCTTAGGAATCTGAGCTCCCTCCAACTATTCCATAAACATCTGAAAACCTGGTTATTCTCGAAAACGTAACTCCTCCTCCTTCTCTGGTCATACTAGCCCTCTAAATTTTTCTCCGCATTTTGCCTCTTCCCTCCACTGGAGTTCCTTTCTACCCTAAGGCGTTTCACTTGTAGGAAATCTAGGTTCTTCCCTCCCTTTCAGAATCACTGAGCTCTGGAACAACCTTACCTCCCCTCTTAGGAATCTGAGCTCCCTCCAACTATTCCATAAACATCTGAAAACCTGGTTATTCTCGAAAACGTAACTCCTCCTCCTTCTCTGGTCATACTAGCCCTCTAAATTTTTCTCCGCATTTTGCCTCTTCCCTCCACTGGAGTTCCTTTCTACCCTAAGGCGTTTCACTTGTAGGAAATCTAGGTTCTTCCCTCCCTTTCAGAATCACTGAGCTCTGGAACAACCTTACCTCCCCTCTTAGGAATCTGAGCTCCCTCCAACTATTCCATAAACATCTGAAAACCTGGTTATTCTCGAAAACGTAACTCCTCCTCCTTCTCTGGTCATAATAGCCCTCTAAATTTTTCTCCGCATTTTGCCTCTTCCCTCCACTGGAGTTCCTTTCTACCCTAAGGCGTTTCACTTGTAGGAAATCTAGGTTCTTCCCTCCCTTTCAGAATCACTGAGCTCTGGAACAACCTTACCTCCCCTCTTAGGAATCTGAGCTCCCTCCAACTATTCCATAAACATCTGAAAACCTGGTTATTCTCGAAAACGTAACTCCTCCTCCTTCTCTGGTCATACTAGCCCTCTAAATTTTTCTCCGCATTTTGCCTCTTCCCTCCACTGGAGTTCCTTTCTACCCTAAGGCGTTTCACTTGTAGGAAATCTAGGTTCTTCCCTCCCTTTCAGAATCACTGAGCTCTGGAACAACCTTACCTCCCCTCTTAGGAATCTGAGCTCCCTCCAACTCTTCCATAAACATCTGAAAACCTGGTTATTCTCGAAAACGTAACTCCTCCTCCTTCTCTGGTCATACTAGCCCTCTAAATTTTTCTCCGCATTTTGCCTCTTCCCTCCACTGGAGTTCCTTTCTACCCTAACTCTTGTTAACCGTGTCGAGCTTTACGAATGTAGAGATGATGCGGTATACAAACCTAAGGTTTAGATTAGATTAGATTAGAAAACTAGTAGTGGTAGTTATTTTGAAAAGCTTATTACTGCAAGTAATTTGCGATCTCAATGGAGCATTTGTCAGTTCGATTCAAACATTCTTGGATCATCGGAAATTAAGGGCTCCTTTTACTAAGCTCCAATAACGGTTTTAGCGTGCGTGCATTAGACGCTAACGCCAGCATTGAGATGGCGTTAGTTCTAGCTGCGTAGCGCGGGTTTAGTGCACGCTGAAATTCTGCACGCGCTAAAAACACTGTCGCGGCTTAGTAAAAGGAGTCCCGAGTTTCTAATAATGTTTTTAACATGATTTCTTAGGATTATTTGTGCTTCACGATGATTCTGTTTTTAAATTATGTTTGTAACTTTGTGAACCGTTTAGTTATAAACGGTTTAGAAATTTTTAAAATAAATTAATTAATCCTTCATTTCATTTTACAGAAAAACTGCTTAAATTGTTATCGATCCTTATATTCATTCTTTAAATGACTTTTTATTGTTATTTTCTCTTCTTTAATTATTTAGAATTCTTAGCTAAAGCACTTTTTTTTAGCTGTTTTAGCATTTATCTTTTTAAGCTTCAGCTAAAAAAGTGCTCTAGCTACAAATTCTAAATAATTAAATAAGAGAAAATGACAATAAAATCTCATTTAAAGAATGAATAAAAGGATCGCTGACGATTTAAGCAGTTTTTCCGTAAAACGAAATGGATTTCTGCATTAATTTCCGACGATCCAAGAATGTTTGAATCAAATTGACCAAATGCTCTATTAAGATTGCACATTACTTGCAGTAATACGCATAGATATAAGTGAGATCAGTGGCGTACCAAATGGGGGGGGAAGGGGGCAGTCCGCCCCGGGTGCACATCCCAAGGGGGTGCACAGCTGGCCACCCTCCCTATTCTGCCGCTGCTGCCTTTCCTTAACCAGCAGCAGCGGCAGTAAACATGGATGTCCGTGGGTGCTCACCGACGTTGTTCAGCTTCTGACTGGCTCTCCTGCTGAAAGCTGCGGACGTCCGCTCCTCGTGCGATCCACCGCTGCATTGGAAGCGTTCTCTCTGATGTCATGACATCAGAGAGGAGGCTTCCGACGCAGCCGCAGATTGGTGAGGTATAGACGCCCATGGCTTTCAGCAGGGGAACTGGCCAGACATGCTGGGCAGGGAAGGGGGGAGGGTAGAAATGCTGGGCAGGGAAGGGGGAGGGTAGAAATACTGCACAGGCAAGGGGGGAGAAATACTGCAAAGGCAAGGGGGGAGAAATGCTGCAAAAGCAAGGGGGAAACATGCTACTGCTGCACAGGGAAGGGGGAGGGATACTGTTACTAATGACTGGGGAGTCAATTCTGAGCGGTTTGCATGAGATTCTGTAAAGGTGTTACAATACATGGGTTCTATACAGTGTTACAGGGGGCTTCTGTAGTGGTGTTACAATACGGAGTTATTAATACCGGCATAATTATGGCATAATCAATCATCCTACTTATGTTACCGGCACATCGATCGTCCTGCGTATATGCATATGTTCATACCAAATCAATTGTCCTACCTATATTCACATCTAATAATAGGTTTATTATTGCAGCTAAGTACACAATAATATTAATAAAAAAGCATGCTTAGGGGAAGGAACCCTTGACAGATTGCTCCCTTGAGATCATAGTGGTCAATGAAGCTCATACTGCAGCAGATAATCTTTCCAAACATTGGGTTACTGCTTTTAAGAGCCTCTGAAAGACAGGCAACCTAAACCCTGGCTGAATATTTTTGATATAACTTAGCAGGTATATGTTGGTGTTCTTGAGGTAGATGTAGTTATAAGATTTTTGAAGAACTGTTTGACGGCCTTGAATGAAGCATACCAAACATTTTTCTCTTTTTTTGCCATTCTCAATATTAGAAACATTTTGATGTAGTTCTTTTGTTGCTCCTTCCTTTACCCACTAATCAAAATCTATTTTCAAGCCACTGTTAGATCTATGGTGTTTCATTGTTAATTCATTTTGCCATCTTCTGACATTCGCTACCCTAGCAGTGTTCTTATATATCACAAGGGGTGTTCCCTTGTGATATGTTAAACAGGTGAAAAATATCTTGCCAGAAATTTCAGATAATTGCACATCTGTACAGGTAGATGCCCCCTGCGGGTTTTCAATTTGTTGCAAATGTTAGAATTGATAAGTTTCATTTTGAAAAGTTTCTTGATCATATGTCTCTTTAGCTATAAATGGCATTATTATTATTAAGACTTAGCCAAAAGGGAAGATTTATAACTATAAAGAGTTTTACCTCCTGCAAAATTGTCATTTCTTTAATAAGACATTAACTATTTTTTCTGAGGCCCTCCAAGTACCTACAAATCCCAAATGTGGCACTGCAAAGGGGTTGAGTTTCAGACCACTGGCCTATAGGAAGAGGAGCTGCAAATGTTAAGAGCCTTAGCCAATAGGGAGAGGAGGAGAAAACCCATGCATTACATCCCTGCCAAACAGGGTTTCGCTCTTTACACTCTACAGAATTATCATTATTAGGCCTTACTTCCACTATACAATACTACCATGATCATCAAAAATCAGCTATTCTAGTTTCTCTTGACTTATCCGCAGCCTTTGATACTATCGACCACCCTCTTCTTATCACAAGACTTAAAGACTGCGGTATTACCGGCTCTGCACTCTCTTGGTTTATATCCTACTTTCACAATCGCTGCTCTAAAGTCTACTTTAAAAACGAAACTTCGCCAAACCTACCACAATCTTTCGGAGTCCCTCAAGGGTCAATTCTATCCCCTCTGCTATTTAACATTTTCCTTTCCCCCCTTCTTACATTAGCCCAATCAATAGGATTTACAATTTTTGCATACGCAGACGATATACAACTTCTTCATCCAATCAACACCACTAACATTTCAGAAATAAAAGATATTAACAATAAATTAGATAACATATATGATTGGCTCCACACAAACAAACTTTCTCTCAACATTGAGAAATCCTGTGGTCTCCTCCTTCCAATTAAATCTTCTGAATTTCTATTAGGAACTATCTCTATTAAATCTATTCCACTTCCCATGGAAAGTAAAATTAAACTTTTAGGGGTTATTATTGATAGAGATCTCACTTACCATGATCATATCAGTTCAATCGTTAAAGTCTGCTTCTTCAAAATGCGCATTATTCGATCCCTACTTTCCATCTTGGACACTGACTCTATTACAGTATTGACTCATTCATTAGTAATCTCCCACTTAGATTATTGTAACTCCCTGCTCAATGGCCTTCCCCAAAAAGAATTACGTCGCCTTCAACTACTACAAAATACTGCAATAAAACTTATTTATAAAAAAGGCCGATTTGACCATGTTACCCCACTATTAAAAGAAGCTCACTGGCTCCCTATCACCCACCGCATCACCTATAAAATCATCTTACTCTGCTTTAAAATTAAACAATCTCATCAACCTTCATTCCTTGACAAACTCCTGATACCTCAATGCTCCTCCCGCACTCTAAGATCATCTGATCAAAAACTTCTTTTCATCCCCCCTCTAAAAGATTTCTACTATACTCGGAAAACAAATTTTGCTGTCACTGCCCCCACATTATGGAACTCCTTGCCACAATACCTCCGCGACGAACAACAGCTTGTTAAATTTAAATCTGGTCTAAAGACTTTCTTATTTCACGACGCTTTTAACCTAACCTAGACTTTCTTCTATCTATCTTCTCTCTCTTCTCTTATTTCTTTTTTCTCTTCTCCTGCAAGCAATTATCACTACAATTTGCCCTCACCTTCACGTTTTTTCCCTACCCATTCTTCCTTTTTCTTCTTATCAAATGTAACTTTTCCCCCTCCTCCCTTACTATCCTCACAGTCAAGTTTGTCTGGTTTTGTCATTTATGTTTCACTTAAATTATCTATTTATTCTTCCCTTTTACTCCCCTTTTTTTAAACTACATTGTTAACCGGCCAGATATTTGTTTTATGGTCGGGATATTAAAAACTAATAAACTTGGAAACTTGGAAACTTAGGAGATAGTGGATGCTGTGGATTGGTCATTTGGCCTTTATCTGCCATCAAGTTAGTATGTTTCCATAACCATAAAGTTCTATGACATCACAATGCAGGTGTAAAGAGCCGTAGCCTATAACAGTGGTCTCAAATTTGTGGCCCGCCAGGTCCTATTTTGAGGCCCTCGATATGTTTATCATCATCACAAAAGTAAAATAAAACAGTTTCTTGATCATATGTCTTTTTAGCTATAAATGACAATATTATTATTAAAACTTGGCCAAAAGGAAAGATTTATAAGCTATAAAGAGTTTTCCCGCCTGCAAAATTGTCATTTCTTTAATAAGACATTAACTATTTTTTTCTGAGGCCCTCCAAGTACCTACGAATCCAAAATGTGGCCCTGCAAAGGCTTTGGGTTTGAGACCACTGCTCTAGAGTGGCTTTTTATCTTAGCTTTCACTGATCGAATGCACCTTTAAAAAGAAAGTCGTTCAAATTACCCTTAAATCTATCTAGATTAGTTTCTTCTCTTAGGTGAGCGGGTAGTGAGTTCCATAGATGGCGGCAGTCACAGAAAATATTGATGGTTTTTAAAGAAGGGATTGAGAGAAGAAGAGGTTTGTCCTCAGATCTTAATGGCCTGGATGGAATGTGAGAAGTAAGAGTTATTTCTCAAAATGAGGTGCTTTTGTCATTTGAATAAATAAATAAATAAAAATCTATATGAAACAGCAGTGTCTGGGGGGAGGGGCTGCCTAAGGAACCAATACAAAATTGGGAAGAGGCAATAACACATGAAAAGAAATCCTTTTTATAAAACAATCAAAATTTATCAAATAAAAAAGTTTTCCGTTTTCCCTGAAATGATGTCTGCTCAGCTCTAATAAATACAGGAAGCTTTCTGGGTACCTATTTTCCTTTATAGAAGCCTGGCGTAGCAACGCAGATACACATATATAATTTATACACAACCATGTACATCAGCTGCAGAGCGGGTATAATGCTCACACCTAGATCGTCAAAAAAACACATGTAAAGATAGTAGTATAGTGCATAAGACTAACCTTACTGGGTCAGACCAATGGTCCATCAAGCCCAGTAGCCCGTTCTCACGGTGGCCAATCCAGGTCCATAGTACCTGGCCAAAACCCAAGGAGTAGCAACATCCCATTATCTCAAAGATTAGCAAGATTCCAGAACCCCAAATAGGAGCAACATTCCGTGCAGAATCCCCAAAGAGTAGCAAGATTCCGGAACCCCAAATAGGAGCAACATTCCATGAGGAATCCCCAAAGAGTAGCAAGTTTCCGGAATCCCAGAGAGTAACAAGATTCCAGCATCTCAAAGATTAGCAAGATTCCGGAACCCCAAATAGGAGCAACATTCCATGAGGAATCCCCAAAGAGTAGCAAGTTTCCGGAATCCCAGAGAGTAACAAGATTCCAGAATCCCAAATAGGAGCAACATTCCATGAGGAATCCCCAAAAAGTAGCAAGATTCTGGAATCCCAGAGAGTAACAAGATTCCAGCATCTCAAAGATTAGCAAGATTCCAGAACCCCAAATAGGAGCAACATTCCATGAGGAATCCCCAAAGAGTAGCAAGATTCCGGAATCCCAGAGAGTAACAAGATTCCAGAATCTCAAAGATTAGCAAGATTCCGGAACCCCAAATAGGAGCAACATTCCATGAGGAATCCCCAAAAAGTAGCAAGATTCTGGAATCCCAGAGAGTAACAAGATTCCAGAATCTCAAAGATTAGCAAGATTCCGGAATCCCCAGAGTAGCAACATTCCATGCTACCGATCCAGGGCAAGCAGTGCCTTTCCCCATGTCTTTCTCTAAAACAGACTAAAGACTTTTCCTCCAGGAAACTGTCCATACCTTTCTTAAAACCAGCTTTCTATCCGCTCTTACCATAACCTGTAGCAACGCGTTCCAGAGCTTAACTATTCTCTAAGGGATTGAAGTCTACAAAATCTTGAGTGGTGTAGATCGATGTTTTACTCCGTCAAAAATGACAAAGACTAGAGTTACAAGGAGATACTTTTTAAACCAATAGGAGGAAATATTTTTTCACTCAAAGAGTAGTTAAGCTCTGGAATGCGTTGCCAGAGGATGTGGTGAGAGTGGTTAATGTAGCTGGTTTTAAGAAAGTTGAGCTGGTTTTAGACAAGTTCTACTACTACTATTTATCATTTTTATATAGCGCTGAAAGGCGTATGCAGCGCTGTACATTTAGCATTCAATAGATGGTCCCTGCTCTGAAGAGCTTACAATCTAGTTTGGACAGAAAGACAGGACATCTCAGGGTTGGGAAGATTCTGGCAGAAGGAATGGTACAATGGGTCTAGGTATCTGACAGTGAGTGGGAGTTAAGAGTTGAAAGCAGTTTTTGGTTTTTTTTTAAACGGGGTGTTTGCTTGGATTTGAATACAGCTAGAGACGGAGCACAACGCATTGATTCAGGCAATCTGTTCCAGGCTTATGGCGCAGCAAGAAAGAAGGGACGGAGTCTGGAGTTGGCAGTGGAGGAGAAGGGTACAGATAAGAGGGACTTACCCGACGAACGGAGTTCCCCTGGGGGGGGAGCATAGTGGGAGATAAGGGAGGAGAGATATTGAGGGGCTACAGAGCGAATGCACTTATAGGTCAGTAAGAGGAGCTTGAACTGTATTCAGAAATGGATGGAGGAAAAATCTATACTCTGTTATTGAGACAGATTTGGGGGAAGCCACTGCGTGCCCTAGATCGGTAGCATGGAATAATGTTACTCTTTGGGGATTCTGGAATGTTGCAACCCTCTGGGATTCTAGAATCTTGCTACTCTTTGGGGATTCCGCATGGAATGCTGCAACTCGATAATCCGGAATGTTGCTACTCTTTGGGTTTTTGACAGGTACTGGTGACCTGAATTGGCCACCGTGAAGACACCGACATGGGCATGCTGCTCACCACGGAGAAGTTATAAAGGGAAGGGGGTACACGCACAGGGGTGGATGGGAAGAGGGCAGGGGAGGGGCACCACCACCCCAGGTGCTGCTTATCCTTAGTCCATCACTGTAGAGAATCCAGGCCTATGTTTTTCTTTCACCACTTGTCTCTCAAAATCTATTGCCAATCTGCGTATCCCAGAGTCGGCTGCATTTGCGCATCATGAGAAGAAGATCTAGTCCCATTAGAAACCGAAATGCACTTCCCCCTCCATATTCGCGGTGATAGGGGTAAAACAACTCAGCGAATACAGAAAAAGCGTGAATAACTTTTCGCATGTTATTCGCGGTTTTCTGTTAAAAAAAAAAAAAAAAAACCCAGGAGGGGATGTGGGCAGCGGGGAACATTCTTTCATATGTGGTGGAGTTGCCCCTCCATTCAAGACTTCTGGAGCCAGGTGTTTAAGTATGTGGGGGTTCTCCTTCAAGTGCCTCTCACGAAAAGAGCTGAGGTGGCCTTGTTGGGGTTTCCCTCTGGAGGGGTAGATGACACCCAGGATAGATTGGTGCGCTTGGCTTTTACAGCGGCTAGGCTGACTGTGGCTCAACACTGGCGCAGTACTGCTTCACCTACTTTGGCTCTGGTGCGAGAGAAATTGGGTTGGGTGTGTGAGAAATATCGGCTCTCGGCCCTGTTGACTAGAAAATGGCAGCAATATCATGATATTTGGGGGCGATACCTGGCAATGGAGGGTCTGGATATGGATAGTTCTGTGGTCAGATGAGGTATTGGCTCAGACCGGATGAGATCTGTGGGGGTTTGTCTTATTGGGGTTCTTATGGGGGGTCTGTGACCTTTGGTCCACTTCTTTTCTGATTTTTCTACTTTTCCTCACGTTGGGGGTGCCACTGTGCCTATTGGTGGTGTTCTTGGGTTTTTGGGGGGAGCAGGGTGCTGTCACTAGGGGGGTGGGGGGGGGGAGGGGGAGGGGGGGTGACATCAGGAGGTTTGTTGTTATGCAGATTGCCTGCCTGTATTGTTGTTGGATCTTCCTAATGTTTTGCTGTGCTGTTTTTCTCTTGTCATAAATAAACAATTACAAAAAAAAAAAAAAAAAAACCCCAAACCTAGAAAAAATGCTAAAACTGCAAATAACCTGACCTGTTCCTGTAACGCGATTTCCTGTAATTTGGGGTGGCGGAGCCTGCAAACGAAAAACCGCGAATAACTGAAACCACGAATACGTATAGGGAAGTGTACAGCAACTGGATGTTACGCTCTCTAAGCCCGTCTGCTGTTTTGGGGTGGATTTTACCTGCCATCAAGCCAACAGTAATTCCCCCTTCCCCTCAGCAAGTTATTGTAGTTTAATTATAACCCATTGGCCCAAAAAACAACATCTGTGGCCTCAGGAGAGCACTTCCTCCTCTGTCCCGGCACATTAACAGTTTTAATTGCGAAGAGGGCAGCGTTTCCAAAAGGATTAATTAAAATAGAACGCGTTCCCTTTTTGCTGTCTCACACCTAAAATGTTACTTGGATACAACGGAAACACACCAGGGGGGAGACCCATGGCAGATCCCGGAGAGAAGCGATTGCCGACTTTGATGAAGGCAGAGTGACAGCGTTCAGCAGGGGAGGGAGGAGATCGTTCGTTGCTTTTCATCGCTTATAATTAGATTGCTGGAGTTTCTGTCAATTGCAAGATCAACGCTTAGGCATGAGACAGACTAAGGTCTTCACATCATCCTATATTTATGGGGTAGGAAGCACTTTCTCGTATATTTTATTTCAAGTTTATCAAGTTTATTATGCAATTTGATTAATCGCCTATTCTACATTCTAGGCGATATACAATCAATAATGAATAAATAAAAACTTGGGGTAGTTATTACATAGACAAATAAAATTACATAATTACAAAAACTTACAATCATGAAACATTAGGAAAACGATATTTAAAGGGTTACATTATGTATCAAATTTTATATTTCAGGATTACAACAATAGGGAGGGAATAAAAACATAAGTAAAAATGTAAAAGATAAGAAAGATTATAAAGTTATATATTAACTAAAAACATCATTGAATATTAATTAAAAGCATCATTGAATAAGAAACTTTTAAGCTTAGTCTTAAAATTAACTAAGTTCTTTTCTTCTCTAATATAAATAGGAAGATTATTCCAAGATTGTGGTGCGGTCACTGAAAAAATAGTAAGCCGTCTAGTGTTTATAACTTTCAATGATGGAATAGCCAATAGATGTTGGTCCTGAGATCTAAGTGTTCGTGAAGTTATATAGGGAATTAGAACTCTAAAAATAAAAGCTGGGGTTTGGGACATTATTGATTTGAACGTAAGCAAACAAATTTTATATAGAATACGATGTACCACGGGAAGCCAGTGGGACTCTTTAAGTAAAGGAGTGACGTGGTCGAATTTCTTAGCTTTATAAATTAATTTTATGGAAGCGTTCTGTATGATTTGAAGGCGTCTAATTTCTTTTTGAGATATGCCCATGAACAAAGCATTGCAATAATCTAATTTGGAAATGATAAGGGAATGTATTAGGATATTTAAAGATTTTTCGCATAAGAATTTTGCAACAGATCGAATTTGGCGTAATCTAAAAAAGGTAGATTTGACCACATTGCTTATATGATCGTGGTATGATAATTTAGTGTCGAATGTTATACCTAGGATCTTAATATTTTGGTGAATCAGCAGAGGAGTATGATTAATAGAAATCGGGATAATTGGTTTACTACAGTCTTTCCAAGGAAAAAGCATAACCTTGGTTTTAAGAATATTTAAAGATAGCTTATTAACATCTAACCAATGGTGAATTTGATCCAATTTCTCGTTTATTAAAGGGTCCTTTTATTAAGCTGCGGTAAAAAGTGGCCTTAGCGCACTCTTACATGGGGTTTTTTTCCACACGTTAAGGTCATTTTTACTGCTGCCATGAAATGGGTGATGGGGAGGGGCCATTTTCGATATGCTGTCCAAATCCAAGTTCAGACATTTTGCGGAAGATGCGCGGAAATCCATTACCAAATTTGCCCGTTTTCAAAACTGCACAACGTCGATCCTGTTGTTTTTTTTTTTTTCTAAAATGGCCATTTTTCGGCACTTTATCCGGGTTTTGAAAAGCTTTCCTTCGTGCAGGAGGGCATCCGCGCATGATGTCATTACGTCTCATCCGCGCATGCGTGGATGTGCTGCCGACGAGAACAGGCAGTGAGGGAGTGGGGCTGGGGCGGGATTGGAGGCGGGGCTGAGGCAGGCTTGGGGGTGTGATGGGGCAGAAATGGGGCAGGGATGGGTGGGACTGGGCGGGCCTGCGGGCGGGTCTAGGGGGGGGTCCAGATTTTCCAGACGGAAAATCTGGTAACCCTATTTTCAACCCCTGCCACCTTTTCCTCCTTTTCTGAAATCACTGTAGAGGAAACTGCACATCTTCTCTCCTCCTCCTCTGATCCGATTCCCACCCACCCACCCACCTACTCAGCGCTATCTCTCCCACTGCCTTCCCTCCTATCTATCACCTCCCCAACCTTTCATTCTCTACTGCCACTGTTCTCGACGCCTTCAAACATGCCTTAGTATACCTCTGCTCCAAAAACCCTCACTAGACCCCCACATCCCCCTCCAAATATCATCCCATCTTCCTCCTCCCCCTTCTTATCCAAGCTACTTCAACATGCTGTTCACTGCCATTGTCTGGACTTCCTTTCATCTCAAGCTCTTCTTGACCCAGTTTAATCTGAATTTTGTCCACTCCATTCCACAGAAACTGCTCTTGCTAAAGTTACATTACATTACATTACATTAGTGATTTCTATTCCGCCATTACCTTGCGGTTCAAGGCGGATTACATCCAAACTAAAATAAAAATTACATTCAAAATTTGAAGGAATAGAATAAGCGATGACATAGAATTTTTAAGGTAATATATGTTGGGTAAAGAGTTACCAAAGGGAAGTGGAGGTCTTTAGGAGATAAGAATAGGGTGAAATTATGGGTTTTAGATAACGTTTGGTAGATAAAAGAGTATTAGAGAGATCTAAGGGTAAATAGAGTGTTGGATATTGGGTTGGGATTGGTTTTATGTGTTTTTTGAAGAGTATGGTTTTAATGTCTCTCCTGAAGGCTTTGTAGTCTGTAATCGAAGGTAACAGAGTGGTGATTTGTCTGTCCAGTTTAGCTGCTTTGGAGGCTGTTAGGTTATCAAAAAGTTTTTTTCGTTTGACATCTTTGGATGATGGGTGAGAGAATAGTGAGTGGGATCTTCTGTGTCTGGTTGAGGAGGATTGATTTAGTCAGTTATTCCTGTAGGTTGGGCTTTCTCCGTTGAGAGCCTTGTAAAGTAAGCAGTAGAATTTGAAATGCACTCTCGCTTCTATTGGATCCTGGCCAGATCCAAAGGCCTCTACTCTATACTCATCCTTCTCAATCTATCTGCTGCTTTCAATACGGTTGATCACCACATGCTCCTCGATATATTTCAGGGGTCTGTTCTCTCCTGGCTTCTTCCTATCTCTCCCATCGCACTTTCAGTGTATGCAGGGGGGGATCCTGCTATCCTACTGTCAATCGGTGTACCTGAAGGCTCTGTCTTGGGACCTCTCCTTTTCTCCATATATACCCACTCCCTCCCGTATCTACCTCTCCATACCAGATATCTCTACAGGAATCCAGATCCAAAGCTCAGCCTGCCTATCCGACAATACCGCCTGGATTTCTCACCGCCATCTCACACTGAATATGGATAAGACAGAGCTCCTTATTTCTCCACCTAAACCCCCCTCCCCCCATTCTCCATTTCTGTGGGCAACACTCTCCTCCTCCCTGTCTCATCAGCTCACAATCTCGGGGTCATCTTTGGCTCCTCTCTCTCCTTCTCCACTCAGATCCAGCAAACTGCTAAAGCCTGTTGCTTCTTCCTCTATAATATTACCAAACTCTGAACTAGAGAATGACACGGTGGCAAAATTCATCACCGTTCCCATCCCTGCGGATAACCGCGGGAAATAATCCCATGCCATTTTCTAGTGTCTATTTCAGCCTCAGTCCTTCTACACCAGTATTCTTCACAGCAAAGCTTGAGGATCAGTACCATTCGTACTCTGATTCTTCCTTCTCTTCTTAAAGAATGACATGAAGATGGTTTCCCGTGGTTATCCGTGGGGACAGGAACGGAGATGAATTCTATCACCGTGTCATTCTCTACGCTGAACTCTCTTTCTTTGATGTGGTTGGTCCTTGAAAACTGACAGCAAGTAATTTTATTTTTATGTTTAAATATATTTATTAAATGTCAAAGTGCAAGCAAACAGGCAGACAAAATATAACAATTTTCTTGGGTATATGCACATTACGATCCCCCCCCCCCTTATCTCATACAAAGAAACCAGTCCAAGAGCACACGAAGCATCAAACAAGCAAAGTCACAAATTTAATAATCGACTCCGTGCTTGAGGAGTGAGATCCATCCAAAAGTGTTCCCAGATCAAACAGAAGCGACGGCCAGGACCAGTGTCAAGATCAGCAAATTGCCTACATTCCAGAGAAGCATGTACTATCATCAACGATCTCGGAGGTTCATTAGATAACCAATTTGACAAAATGGCCTTTTTTTCCTAGTAGCATCATTCAGTTTTTTTTTATTTTTAAGCAGTAGTTATCCTAACTTGAGCTTTGTTTCTGTTTGGATCTTCTTATCTTTGCAAATTTTCAGCTCTGACAGAAACTAAATTGAAAAATAAAAGAGAACAATTGCAGATGGTGGATGATGAAATGCGTGTTTGCTTGTCAACTATCAAGCCGCATTTTGAGTTAATTTGCCCTCAAAAACAAGCACATCCATCACATTGATTAGCAATTCTATTCTATCTACTATAGTTTCACTGTTACAATTACCCATACATAGCTTAAAGAACTTTAAATAATTCTCAAGTTTAATTTTTTGTTGGTTTTCCAATTATATACTTTCAATTATAATGTGCCTCAAAAATCATTTGCTCCGTTTTAGGGTGCCTTGAAAAACATTTGCTCCATTTAGTGTGCCAGAGCTAAAAATGTTTGAGAGACACTGAGCTAAGTGATACGGTAGACTCTTGCCTCGCTGGCTGTCCTGGTTTTCTTAGGTAAATTGGAACTCTAGGTCTAGAACTATCAGAAGGGTGGAGAGCATCAGATATAATGAATGGAAGCAGGCAGTATTGATGGTATTTCTAAGTGCTAGAAACGTTGATTGGGTTTTGTACAACAGAGCTGCTTTAGTCTGTGGTAGGCCACAAGTCAACAGAAATGCGAAGGGAGAGAATGGCCAAGAGTGAATGACTAAGGTAAAAAGACAAGAAAATAAAACCAGGCAATAGACTGATGTCAACCAAAAGCACATTCACTTCTTTGGAAACCCGTAGGAAGAGTCAAACTCATGGCCATTCAGCAGAGGAGAAAACATTGGCATTTGATCCTAGGCCAAAGATACAATAGGCTTGTTTTTTCCCCCCTTTTCCCATTTTTAATTAATGAGACTAGCAAGCGCTATCTCCACTCGGTGTCTCACATGGTACTTGGCTTGGGGCCAGTGCCACTCAGGCCTGGTTAGTGCTTTGTGCTCTCCCAAGAGGATTAATCAGTTGTACTTGTCAGAGGTGCAAGTTGAGCTCTTTACAGCAGCTGCCTCTTAATTATTCATCTAAACCCTCCTAATGAGTTTTCCATCTCCCTGAGCTTAAATATCTAGTACACTTAATTAACACACTTAATCTGGAACTGGGTTGGCAGTAGAGATTTAAATCTGGGTTCAGTGGTGTCCTTCATCACGGAGTAATGTGTGTAACAAATTCAATCAGAAGATGCGGTGTGGAATTAGATCATAACTTCAGGAGAGGAAAAGTCCATAGTCTGTTATTGAGAAAGACATGGGGAAAGCCATTGATTGGCCCTGGAGTGGTAGCATGGAATGTTGCTACTCTGGGGATTCCGGAATCTTGCTACTCTTTGGGGATTCTGCATGGAATGTTGCTCCTATTTGGGGGTTCCGGAATCTTGTTAATCTTTGAGATTCTGGAATGTTGCTACTCCTTGGGTTTTGGCCAGGTATTAGGGACCTGGAATGGCCACTGCGAGAACGGGCTTCTGGGCTTGATGGACCATTGGTCTGACCCAGTAAGGCTATTCTTATGTTCTTATGACATTGTTGGGCTGATGTATGACACTAGGTTGATTTGTCTTGCCTTAAACCAATGGTTCCCAGACTGTGGACCAAGGCTAAAGTTAAAAGTAGACTCAGCAGGGGTACTTGTGTTAGACTGGTTTGTTTCATTTCTTTCTAGCCATTCTTTTCAGGTTGCCATTGACAATTCTCTCTCCGTCCCTTTTCCTCTGACTGTGGGAGTCTCTCATTATTCCATACTGATCCATTCTTTTTAACATTTTCCTGAGTCCCCCACTTTTACTAACCCACGGTAAATGTTTCTACTGCTGCCTGAGTGCTAAATGCTCCGATGTTGCTCCGACACTCATAGAATTCCTATGAGCATCAGAGCATTTGGAACTCCGGGTTGTGGTAAGAGCGGATAGCATATCTGGTTTTAAGAAAGGTTTGAACAAGTTACTGGAGGAAAAGTCCATAGTCTGCTGTTGAGACAGACATGGGGGAAGCCACTACTTGCCCTGGATCGATTCGGTAGCATGGAATGTTGCTACTCTGGGGATTCTGGAATGTTGCTACTCTTTGGGGATTCTGCATGGAATGTTGCTCCTATTTGGGGGTTCCGGAATCTTGCTAATCTTTGAGATTCTGGAATGTTGCTACTCCTTGGGGTTTTGGCCAGGTATTAGGGACCTGGATTGGCCACCGTGAGAACGGGCTACTGGGCTTGATGGACCATTGGTTTGGCCCAGTAAGGCTATTCTGATGTTCTTATGCACTATACTACTATCTTTACCAGGACCCCTTAAAATAAGAGGAAGTTTGTTCCGTAGTTGAGAAAATGTGAAAACCAAGGATTGACTGAAATTCTTGACTCCTTTGATTCCTTTCACTGAAGGAAGGGAGAGTTTGACTTGTTGGGTGCCTCTTGTATAGGAGAACCTATAAGCATTCCATAATAAAGGGACAAGAAGGATGAAGTAGAGTTGCTGAATTGATGAGTCCAATTTTTTCAGCAAATCAGGCAGCACTAGTGTCAGGAATGGAGTCAGGGAGTGTTGGGAACATTCGGGGGGGGGGGGGGGCTTTGGGGGTTGATCTTAACTAGGGCTTATTTTGAGGGTAGGGCTTATTTTCGGGGGAAAAAGGGTCATTTAAGAACGGCCTTACAGATGACATTTGGGGCAGACTAGTCAACTTGCTACATCGGGAGCCCGTTTCTATCAAAGAGGTAAAGGGCTTTTCCCGTTATGCCTAGTACATTCGGCTCTAAATCATTTATAGGCCATGAATTGGGCCTTCAGACAACAGAATCCTTTGCTTCCATTCTTCAAGGTGATGATACACTGTTAATGCTTTTCAATAGCCATTAAGGTTATAATTGGAAAAAAAAAAATTAATTCCCCATTCGATCTTTGTCTAGGAGTCAGTCGGCAACCAAGTCTCTGTATTTCCCTTCTGGAATTCCCAGACCCACTGTTACATGAGGTACTTAGAACTGGCAGCTCTTAGGACTATATGTCATGGAAAAAAATTGATCCTCGGTACATTAGTGACTTCCCAGAAATATACAGTTACCAAATCCCTTCAGACTCAAGCAACCTCTCTTTTATTGTAGGAACATATATGAACAGTGTCCACAACCTCATTTTCTCAATGGTCAATTATGGATGTGAAAGTTGGACATTACGGAAACAAGACAGAAAGAAGGTTGACTCATTTGAGTTTTGGTCCTGGGGAAGGATTTTATGTGTGCCGTGGACTGCCAGAAGACCTAACTAATCAATTCTGGAAGAGATCAAACCGGCTTTGTCAGTCGAAGCCCAAATGAAGTTACGACTGTCTTATTTTGGTCACTCTGTCAGAAGCGAAAGATCATTGGAGAAGGACATTACGTTTGGGAAGATAATAATAATAATAATAATAATAATAACAGTTTATATACCACAATACCGTGAAGTTCTATGCGGTTTACAAAAGATTACAAGAGGTACAAAATGAGTAATCTGAAGAGAGAAAAGAGTGAGAAATAGGTCAAGAAAACCGTTGTTGAGAGTGGTGTGCGGGTCAGTTGTCTAGGAACTTCAGGATCTTCAGAAGATCAGAGGAACCGGCGAAGAGGGTAACCAATCAGATGGGGATGACGTTGGAGGACATTACTGGACTAGCACAAAACCGATCTTTTTTTTTGATCTGTAATTTATCAAGTCGCTAGGACTCGAATACGAGTCGATCACACCTAACTAACTAAGAACATAAGCGTTGCCATACTGGAACAGAATGAAGGTCCATCAAGCCCATTATCCTGTTTCCTATAGGAGCCAAACCAGGTCACAAGTACCTGGCAGAAACTTCAATAGTAGCAACATTCCTGAGCTGAGATTGTGATGTCATAATGCTTCATTCCACCAATGCCTATAAGCCAGCCTCAGTGATGTCACAATGGTTTGATTGTCTTATACTTGGCTCACAAAAGAATAGCCTCTTATACGGGCCTCTAAATTCGATCATATCTCGCCGATTTTGCATGCTCTACATTGGTTACCGATCGACCTTAGAATTGAATTAGGGTCTTATGTACTATCTTTAGGCTGTTGCAGAAAATCGCCCGACAGTGTCGCGCTCTGGTCTGCAAGTCTATCAGCCATCACGCACATTACGTTCTACGGACAGGGTCAGTTTGAAAGTGCCATCTTTGACCTATGCGAAGCTATCTGTAATTTGTAAAACTATGTTTTCCATTCAGGGTCCGGTTTGCTGGAATACTCTTCCTTTGGAGTTAAGGCACTTTGATTCAGTTCAGGAGAGGTGTGAAAACAGTCTTATTTGTACGTCGATTTATAAGGTTATAAATTTGCCTGAAGTGGGTTTAACTGAATACCTTTTCTAGTTGTATGAGCTGTTTTGTTTTGTTTTTTTTGTTATCCAGTTTTTATGATGTTTTAAATTTGTTGTTTTTGGTTGTTTTTGTGATTTTGTCTTGTTTTGTTTTTTGATTATGTACGGTATGTATTTTTGGAGTCCGATTAGCATTGTTGGATTTGCGGGATATAACTATTTTCAATAAATAAATAGCCATACTGGGTCAGACCAATGGTCCATCTAGCCCAGTATCCTGTTTCCAGCAGTGGCCAACCCAGGTCATAACATAACATAACATAACATAAAACTCACTTGTATACTGCAAATACCATTAAGTTCTATGCGGTTCACAAAAATTAGTCATACAAATGAATAAGGATCTAGATTCTAATTCCAAAAGATTCCCTAAAAAGATACGTTTTTAAGGCACAACAAAATTGTTGGTATGAAATTGGAAATGTAAATATATGAGTTAAATCCCTAGTCCATGAGGCTGCCTGAAAAGATAGCAGTCGTTCCTAAAATTTCTTGTATTTACATCCCTTATGAAAACAGTGGATGCGATTTTCTAAGATGTTTAGAACTTATAATAATATTACTCGCATATTCCTTGTATATTACTGTATTATATTCCTTGTATCTCCCTGTGAACTTCAACGACATGTACATTCCAAAAAATTGCTAATTCCAATGTTATCTCGTGTGTAATCTTATTAACTGCTGTGAACCGCCTAGAACTCTCTGGGTATGGCGGTATACAAAATAAAGTTATTATTATTATTAAAGTTATTATTATTATTATTAAAAGACTCCATGAGAAGCTCAGGGATTGAGCCTTTTCGTGCCTTAAAGCAAACACAGCCAAACTTAAACTTTACCTGCGCCTCCACTGGAAGCCAATACAGTCGACGATAAGAATCAGTAATGTGGTCAAAATTCCTCAAGTTGAAAATCAGTCCGACTGCTGCATTCTGAATTATGCGCAGTCTAAGGAGGTTTTTCTGGGTACCAACAAGATGAATAATGTTGCAATAGTCTAACTCAGTGTTCTTCAACCACCGGTCCATGGACCAGTGCCGGTCCACAGAAATTTCCTGCCGGTCCACAGGGCCAGCACATGCATCAGGCCCAAAACAGTGTTCTTCAACTGCCGGTCCACGGTGCGATCAATGCGGCGTTATCTTCGAGCCAGCTCCCTCTTCCTAACTGATTCAGTGCACAAAGCCACGGACAGCGGCTCCTACGGGCATCCTGCACCTGAACTGGAAGCCTTCTCTCTGACGTTGCAACGTCAGAGAGAAGGCTTCCAGATGAGGCACGGGACGTGCAAGGTGCAATTAGTACTATTATGGGGGTGGGGTCTGGGGTGGAGATTGGATAGAGATGGGCGGGGTCTGGCCCACGACTTAGCCCAGTGTTCTTCAACCACTGGTCCACGGACCAATGCCGGTCCACAGAATAATTCTTTTATTTCTGCCGGTCCATAGGTGTAAAAAGGTTGAAAACCACTGGTCTAACTGACTAAGGAAAAGTGATTGAACCAGCCATCGAAAGGAATTAACTATAAAGTACGCTCTAATAGTTCTTAGTTTCCACAAAATATAAAAGCCCTTTTGAACCAACAAGTCAACCTGATTTTTCATTGTAAGAGTACGATCTAAAATTACGCCAAGTATCTTTAAGGTCGACTGGATGCTATAAGTTGTATCATTTACAATTGACGTAACATCTTCATTTAAATTTAGTGATGCAAAGAAAAACTTGTTTTTTTTCTGTATTCATTTTCAATTTAAATTCTGACATCCAAAATTCAATTATCTGTAAGGTCTCTACTATAGTTTGTTTTACTTGAGAAAGAGAAGTATAGACAGGGATTAAAATAGTAATATCGTCAGCACAACTAAATAGTTTAATTTTAAACGGAGATAATCTGTTGCCCAAAGAGGCCAAATAAACATTAAAAAGCAATGGAGACAGAGGAGACCCCTGGACCAAACCAGCTTTCAAAAAAATTCCAAAGCTACTCTTACTTGTTTGGTGAGGCGTTCTCAGAGGTGTTGGCTAATCATGGAGTGAACGTGCCTTGATATGACTGGTGACTTTTTTGTAAATTAATGGCGTTCTTTTCCAAATTTTAATTTTGTTTTATTTTGTACATCCCTTTGATTTATATGTTAAAAACTCCTTCAGCAAAGAGCAATGAACACAGACAAATAATAGTGTTTCTAGCAGGCCAAGACTGCAAGACACGACTCTTGCCTGATTATTCCTGATAGACTACCACAAAGCTTAACCCACCCACTTCCTTGCATCGAAAAGTCCTTTCTGCTTCTCTCGGGCTTTTCTTGAACTAAATCTGGTTATAGTCTCATCCTCCACCACCTCCCCTTGGAGATTGTTCCATATATCTATCATCTATTCTTTAAGAAATATGTTCTTCCGTTAATCCCAGGTCTGTCCCCTTGTGGCTTTGTACCATGACCCTCTAAAACTTCCTTTCAACTGGGAAAGACCTTCGCTCCATTATTTATAATGTCTGACATATTTCTTTGTCTTTAGCATAGCTGTCCCTGCTCCCCTTCTGTGGTGTACATTTAAAATGATTTTTTTTTCTGCAGTTTGGAACAACTGTTCCCCTTGCTGGAATTACTCCAAACTCAAAAGCCCCATCTATCTCTGAAATGCACTTAGCATAACATGCTGTCTCTTTGTGGAAAGCGACAGTACACATGTGCAAATCAGCATACTGTATACAAGCACCATACTGCAAAGACTCCAGTAGCCACAGAGGGAAAGACACAAGGGAGCGCTGTGGGACTGGAGAGAAGTAGAGAGTCAGGGCTGAAGGGAGATGGCAAAAGTGCAAAAGAGACAGACCGAGCAGGTCCAGTGTGGAGAATCACGTTCAATTCCCACTGCAACTCCTTGTGGCCCTGGACAAGTCACTTAAGAAAAAAGAACTTCCATAATGGGACAGACCAAAGGTCCATCAAGCCCAGTATCCTGCTTCCAACAGTGGCCAACCCAGGTCCCAAGTACCTGGCAGAAACCCAAAGAGTAGCAACTTTCCAGAGCTGAGATTGTGATGTCATAATGCCTCATTCCACCAATGCCTAAGAGCCAACCTTCTCAGTGATGTCACAGTGACTCAATTGTCCTATACTTGGCTCACATAAGAGGGACAGACCGCACGGCTATCAAGCCCAGTATCCTGTTCCTAACAGTGGCCAACCCAGGTCACAAGTACCTGGCAGAAACCCAAAGAGCAGCAACATTCCAGAGTTGAGATTGTGATGTCATAATGCCCCATTCCACCAATGCCTAAGAGCCAAATTCAGCAGTGATGTCACAATGGCTTGATTGTCCTTTACTTGGCTCACATAAGAACGTAAGAGCTGCCATACTGGGACAGACCGAAGGTCCATCAAGCCCAGTATCCTGTTCCCAACAGTGGCCAACCCAGGTCACAAGTACCTAGATAGATCCACTACTTATGAGGAATTTAGGAAACGTCTGAA
The DNA here is from genome assembly GCF_902459505.1 of Geotrypetes seraphini. Taxonomy (NCBI): domain Eukaryota; kingdom Metazoa; phylum Chordata; class Amphibia; order Gymnophiona; family Dermophiidae; genus Geotrypetes; species Geotrypetes seraphini. The sequence goes on along the minus strand of NC_047094.1, from coordinate 11,175,851 downwards.
AACACACCTGTTCCTAAAGTATCTAGACAACTGACCCTCTCTTCTCTCTCCCCTCTATAGCGATTAACTTGTTCTATTGATCACTCTCTCCTCAAAAATGGATTTCCTGTCCTATTAACCCTCTTTCTTCCTCCCTTCTTAAAGTCAATCAATTTGTACCTTTGCTTAATCTTTGTAAACCGCATAGAACTTCACGGTATTGCGGTATATAAACTGTTATTATTATTATTATTATTATTATTATTAATAAAACAGATTTTATGCTGCTTATCCTAGGAATAAGCAGTGGATATCCGCAAGCCATCTTTTAGGAAATTAGCCAAACCTTTTTTTAAACCCTGCTAAGCTAACAACTTTCACCACATTCTCTTGCAATGAATTCCAAATTTTAATTACACATTGAGTGAAGAAATATTTTCTTCTGTTTGTTTTAAATCTACTACTTAGCAGCCTCCTTGCATATCCCCTAGTCCTAGCATTTTTGGAAAGAGTAAACAAGCGATTCACATCCATCCATTCCACTCCACTCTATTTTACAGACCTCTGTCGTATCTCCCCTGAACCGTCTCTTCTGCAGGCTGAAGAACCCTAGACGCTTTAACCTTTCTTCATAGAGAAGTCGTCTCATCCCTGTTAGCTTAGTGAGGTTTAAAAAAGGTTTGGATAATTTCCTAAAAGAGAAGTCCATAGGCCATTATTGAGAGGGTAACCCGGAGAGGGTAATTGCTAATAACAGTCGGCAATGTGCATTTATCTGTTGTCCTTTCCCCAGTGTCTCCAATAGATTGCACAATGTACTTTTGTATAACTGGGTTTGGAAACAGGAGGGGGGGGTTTGAATGACACATTATTTCATATCAACTGATACAATAGGAACAATGACTTTTTGTACTAACACAATACACAGGCTCCCCCACTCGAGTGACATCACTTGTTCTCATAAGACAGCATTGTTATCACGTTTTTCCTTCTTAGCGAACTGCGCCATGAAATACATTAGAAGTGCTTTCGCTGGAGCCTGGCTGCCATGATCTGATTGTTACAAGAGGAACATTAGTCAGGAGACAGAAGCATACTAAGCGTAGCACAAAGTCCCCAGCCATGGGTCACCCTTGGACGGCAGCAGCAGTGACGGAAGACGAGGATCTAATATTCCATCCCATTTTTCATGCGCGCTTATGGAAAACGCTCACGTAGCCTTCTGGTTTAGCATGATAGGAGCTAGAGCTGGCTCAAGCGACCGAGAGCTAGAGGCACTAAACAGGATTGGTAAGGCCGTGTGGGTCCGCTCCGATTTTTGGCCAATTCTAAAAGAGCGATTGATGCACTAAATATTTTGCATGCCAATGATTCGTGCGGAGGTTTGTCGTAATCCTCGTCTCTCCCGTCCGATTGATCGCGGTGAAAGCGACTCTCACACATGCGCAGAGCCGGCAGGGGAAACCCCGAAGCAGCCTCCTGCCACTCAGCTACTTGGGGCAAGAAACCTTTTTTTTTTTTTCTTTCTTTCTTTTTGTTTTTTGTAATGGGCACAGATGCTTTGTGTGTGTTACACACGCACAATATCTGCCCCATTTAAAAAAAAGAAAAAAAGCACCCCCCCGCTGATGACGGCCCTCCCCGACATCCCCCTGATGAACTGTCACTGGGGACCAAACCCCCCTCCTACACCAGAGAAAATTGGCAGGAGGGATGCCCACGCTCTCCTGCCAACGGAGGCCCCCTGTGCCAGATGCCACCCCAAACATCCTCCCTCCTTCACCCTCCCAAAAAGGCAAGAGGGATGTCCACTCCCTCCTGCCACTGGATGCTGTTCCTGAACCCCACCCCCCAGTACTTTTGTGAGAAGAGGGCAGGAGGGAGACTCGGTCCTTCCAGCTCTGAGGCCCGCTGATCCCCTCCTCGGTGCATCATGCACAGGGAGGGGTCTCAGGCCCTGATTGGCTCAGATGCCTAAAGCCCCTCCAATCGGAAAATCTGGACCCCTCCAGGCCCACCCACCTATCCCTGCCCCAGCCCTCCGCCCCCCCCCCCCCTCCCGCCGCTGCCTGCTCATGGCTGGCAGGTAGGTGGCATCCATGCATGCACGGACTTCCTGCCTGACGCGATTTGAGGAAGCTTTTCAAAACCCGGACAAAGTGCCGGGTTTTGAAAAGTCGTCCGGGGAAATCCGGACGTCTGGTAACCCTAGCCCAGGGGTAGGCAATTCTGGTCCTCGAAAGCCGGAGCCAGGTCAGGTTTTCAGGATCTCCACCATAAATATGCATGAGATAGATTTGCATCTCAAGGAAGCAGAGCATGCAAATCCATCTCATACATATTCATGGTGGATATCCTGAAAACCTGACCTGGCTCCGGCTCTCACAGACCGGAATTGCCTACCCTTGCCCTAGCCATTCCATGGAAAGGGAAAGGGTGGTGAATGCGTGGAACGGCGGAGGTGGTAGAGACAAAAAAATGCATCTAAATTCAAGAAAGCTTGGGACAAGTACATTTGAGCTCTAAGGGAGAGGATGGGGCAACTCCGGTCCTCAAAGGCTGGAATCCGGTAGGGTTTTCAGGATTTCCCCAATGAACATGCATGAGATCTATTTGCATGCACTGCTTTCAATGCATATTCATTGGGGAAATCCTGAAAACCCGACTGGATTCCGGCCCTCAAGGACCGGAGTTGCCCACCCCTGGGATAGGCAGACTAGATAGGCCATATGGTCTTTATCCGCCTTCATTTTTCTCGGTTTCTATTCATGCTCTGAAGTCAAGAATTTGTCGGAATGTCAGTGAAGACTGAGTTTCTCCAGCCTCATCTCCCTTTTCCACTGTCCTTGAAAAGTCCTTGGAGACGCCCTGGACAGGTTTCTCTTAACATTTCTTCACTCAATTTAATCACCATAATAAAAGAAATTATAACTGACGCATTACCCCTCTAAACGTCCAAAAACCTGTTCATGGCTCATTTTATTATGGAAAAAAAATCTAGCGGCGATCAATAATGGTCAGGGAGAGCTGTGTCAGCGCTTCGGCTGACGAGGTTCTTGGAAAAGAGATTGCTGCAGACTGACACTTATGAGGACCTCCAGAGCCAGAAATGTGCAAGAGTAGAAGTATCATCGCATTAAGTCCAAAGTGAAGGTGACAAGAGCAAACCACGAGTTCGTGGGTTTCATTTCACGGAGCAGCCGGCTGGCAATCGAGGCAAACCACTTCACCTTCCAGTGCCTCAAGTGCAAACAGTGCTAGATTTACTGGAGTGGTGGATCGCAATCTGTGTGCCGCGGCACACTGGATTCGAAGTGTGCAACAAGACGCCGGCAAGGAGGAGAGTCACCGGCACCGGTTGACGCGGAGAGAGGCGCATCCTGTAGACAGTCAGCACCTCTCCTCCTCTCCGGCACCTCTACTGCTCTCCACGCTTCTCCAGTTGACAATCACACACACATCTGTAGGGCCTTCGCATAGATGTCGACATGATGATGTCACGCATGTGTATGACATCATCAGGTTGATGTCTGCGCATTTCTGGGTGGCCTCGAACCGCGGCTGGGTGTTAATGCCATTAACAGTTGCTGTTAGTAAATAAAGGCCTCTTGTACAAAGCCATAGACATAGACATAGAGACATAGAGTATGGCGGCAGAAAAGGGTCGTCGGCTCAACAAGTCTGCCCACTCAAAGAACCCTCCCCCTAAAAGAACCCTCCCCTTAAGCTTTCCCCGGAGTGTACCCACATGTATATCCCATCGTCTCTTGAAGTCGTTGGCCTCGACAACCTGACGTGGAAGACCATTCCAACGATCAACCACCCTTTCGGTGAAGAAGTACTTCCTGATGTCGCCATGAAGTCTCCCACCCTTGAGTTTGAGCGGATGCCCTCTTGTTGCCGTGGGACCTGTAAGGAAAAAGATATCTTCCTCCACCTCAGCACGGCCTGTATGATATTTGAACGTCTCTATCATGTCTCCCCTCTCTCTGCGTTCTTCGAGAGAATGTAACTGCAGCCTGCTTAGACGTTCTTCATATGGGAGATCCTTGAGTCCTGAGACCATCTTAGTGGCCATTCGCTGAACCGACTCCATCCTCTTCACATCCTTCTGATAGTGCAGCCTCCAAAACTGAACACAGTACTCCAGATGAGGTCTCACCATGGACCTGTACAACGGCATTATAACTTCAGGCTTTCGGCTGACAAAACTTCTTTGGATGCAACCCAGCATTTGTCTAGCTTTGGTTGAAGCTTTCTCCACTTGATTGGTGGTCTTCATATCTTCACTAATGATTACACCCAGGTCCCGTTCTGCGACAGTTCTTGTTAAGGTTTCACCATTCAGGGTGTATGTTCTGCAGGGGTTACCGCTACCAAGGTGCATAACCTTACACTTTTTGGCATTAAAGCTTAGTTGCCAAGTACTAGACCATTTTTCCAGTAAAAGTAGATTCTCCCGCAGCTTTGTAAATGGGGCCTTAAGTCCCTTTGCATAAAATGGGGTCTATGGTAATCATGCAATGCAGCCTTTTTAACCCTCAAGCCCCAGTGCACAACACTCCGACACCACAGTAAAAAAAAGTAACATAGTGGGAGCGATTTTTCTTTACCGGGTGACGCTCAGCATAATAGCATGCAAATTATATGCATGTTATTCGTGTAGAGTAGCCACGGTAAAAAGGCGCTTGCTCAGAAGAACACATTGCTAGGCACAGCTCCTCCTCCTGCCTGCAGCCGCCATTCTCCTTCTCTTCAACCAGCTGATGGCGGCTCTGCATAGCGGCTCATACTCAGCTGATTTGCCGCTTCCCCTGCTGGCTCCGGCAGCTTTTTTTTTTTAGATGGGCGCAGCACAAAACACACACGACAGCTACGCTCATTCAAAAAAAAAAAAAAAGCTAGCTGCAGCTGAGCCGGCAGCCCCTGCTTTCCCAGCCCACTCCAACAAATGCTTTTGTAAAAAAAAAAAAATTTTAAAAATGGATACGGCTGTTCTTTGTGTGTTGAATGCCTCAGACAATGTATTGAACAATACAAAGAAAAAAAACAGCCCATGGGTGAAATACAGAAACAAAAAAGAGTGAGGAAGGGACACAAGTCAAACCACCATGTGGACAGATAACGTTTAAACCTATTACTGGACTCCAACATGGTCCGTGTTTCGGTTTTAAGAAAGGTTTGGACAAGTTCCTGGAGGAAGAGTCCATAGTCCGTTATTGAGAATGACATGGGGGAAGCCACTGCTTACCCTGGATCAGTAACATGGAATGTTGCTACTCTGGGGGTTCCGGAATCTTGCTATTCTTTGGGGATTCTGCATGGAATGTTGCTCCTATTTGGGGTTCCGGAATCTTACTAATCTTTGAGATTCTGGAATGTTGCTACTCCTTGGGTTTTGGCCAGGTACTAGTGACCTGGATTGGCCACCTTGAGAACAGGCTGCTGGGCTTGATGGGACCATTGGTCTGACCCAGTCTGTTCTTATGTTCACAATGGCCTTCTTCAGGGGTGCGAGAGGTAGCCTAAAAAAACAGAACCGCAAAAATAAAATAAAGGTACCTATGGATGTAAAACTGTACTGGAGGTAGAACCGTTGTGGCCGAAACATGGACCGTGTTGGGGTCCAGTATATGTTTTATTTACAAAGGACTTTATATGCCTGCCACGGTTTATTGATTGATTGATTTGTGTGATTTTATCTGAAATTTCTTCAACACCTTAAATAAACGTATTTGTCCACATCATGGTTTGACTTGTGTCCCTTCTCCACTGCTTTTTGTTTCTGAATGCCTCACACAGCAATGCCTGTAAAAGAAGGACCTTTCCTTTTGTGCGTTGCAAAGAGAGCTCATTTAAATACTAATGAGCTCTTTGCCATTCGTTTGCGTAGGGTTCTCGGTGGCTGTTTCGAGAATCGGTAGCAGCCATGGAGAACCCTTTTGTGCATTGAGAGAAGAGCTTTCCCACGGCAGTAAGACTGCTTTAACGAGTCTTGCTGCCACAGAAAGCTTTTGTGCATTGGGGCCTCAGACTGTAAGTCCTTTAGGGACAGGAGGATATCTGCTATACCTGACCAACTCAGCTTGAGAGACCACTGAGGCCCGGATGCACTAAACTCACCATGCGTTTAACGATCATCGCTAAATCAGTTTGAACTGGTTTAGCGTCAAAGTAATTTGCTGACTGATGCACACAATGACTCACTGTGAGCATTTTGGTGCGTTCATTGCACCCTTCGACTTTTCTATGCAAATGAGCTCATTTGTATTAAAAATGAGATCATTAATATTAAAATGAACACTCCGACCGATGCCCTAACATTGCTTAGGGATGCACAAAATCTAGTGCCAACTTCTAATGACCCGAAATTACCAACAGGTCTAGACTCTCTCCTGCCACTCCCTCTTGCCTCAGCCACCGGAACCCACCCTGTTCCTTATACAGAAGAGGACAGCAGGAGAGATGTCTTCCCGCTGGCAGGCCCTCCCCTCCTGATGCATCCTGGGATGCACCAGGAGGGCCTAAGTCCCTGATTAACTCAGACGCTTAAGGCCCCTCCTGCCATGGCCACCCAAATCCCCCATGCCCCCGACCCACCCCTGTACCTTACACAGAAGATGACAGCCAGAGGGATACAGTCCCTCCAGCCATGCAGGCCCACTTCTTCAAAATGGTGGGCCTTCCCCTTCCCAGTGCATCCTGGGATGCACCGGGCAGGGCCTAAGGCCCTGATTGGCTCAGACTCTTAAGGCTTCTCCCAGGCTTCGTAAAAATATGAAAACTTTTGTATATGATTTGTTGTAATATTTATGGTATGATAATATTTTAATTATTGATTGCTTTTGTATTCTTCTACAGCTTTTATGGATGTATATTGTCTTGAACCTTTTTGGTATAGTGCGATTAGATCTGATCCTACCCCCTGATTTTCTGAGGCTTTTCCTCCTTTTTAATGTTAAGATTGAGCACTAGTAACACTGGCTATAGCGGGAATAGTTTAGAAGTTGTTTATATTTTCTGACCACTGACTCCATTTACTATTATGTAGTGGTACGTTTAATGAAGCAACCATGATGATGAACTGTCTCCATACAAGACTGGACTTGTCTATGGCCTGTTGTCACATTTTGGACTATATATTTTTTAAGTAAATATCATTTCAGGGCTGCCACTAGTTCAGACTTCCTTCAGCTTGGTATCTTGTTTTTAGAGTGATTCATGTTTACCACAAGCTATTTTTAGGGGCCTGAAAAGTAATCTCAGGTCATCAATATGACTTAAAGTACTCAAACGCCCTACAAGAAAATCAAACCCTTACGCACATAATTATGAGACATATTCCTTCATTAGATCCCATTTGTGTTCTGTTAAGCAATAAAAGCTTGGTTTAAAAAAGAAAGTAAATAAAAATAAAATATCCAGATCTAACTGGTTATAAATAGAGCTACCAAGTGGAAACAGGACAGGGGAGAATTCGGCATGGTGGCACTCTGCTGCCCCCTTGTGGTGATGTGTAACATTGCATCAAATAGGATTGGGCGACACATTGACGAAATGGGTTGGGAACTGGCTTGGAGGTAGGCTTCAGAGGGTAGTGGTGAACGGCACCCCCCCTCCGAAATGACGGAGGTAATCAGTGGAGTGCCGCAGGGCTCGGTCCTGGGCCCGATCCTATTCAACATCTTTATAAGAGACTTGGCAGAAGGGCTGCGAGGTAAAATAACATTATTCGCCGATGACGCCAAACTAAGCAATGTAGTGGGCAAAAGAACAACAGACATAAATTCAATGTCCAACAACATGATGCACGACCTACTCCTACTGGAGCGCTGGTCTAGGTCCTGGCAACTCAGCTTCAATGCCAAAAAATGCAAAGTCATGCACCTGGGCAGCCAAAATCCATGCAAGACTTACACCCTTAATGGCGAGATCCTAACAAGAACTGAAGCAGAACGAGACTTAGGGGTGATCGTCAGTGAGAACATGAAGACTGCCAATCAAGTGGGGCAAGCTTCATCCAAGGCAAGGCAAATCATAGGTTGCATACGCAGGAGTTTTGTCAGCCGTAAGCCTGAAGTCATTATGACATCGTATAGATCCATGGTGAGGCCCCACCTGGAATACTGTGTGCAATTCTGGAGGCCGCATTACCGTAAGGATGTGCTGAGACTGGAGTCGGTCCAGAGAATGGCCACCCGGATGGTCTCGGGACTCAAGGATCTCCCGTACGAGGAACGGCTGGATAAGTTGCAGCTGTACTCACTCGAGGAACGCAGAGAGAGGGGTGACATGATCGAGACATTCAAGTATCTCACGGGCCGCATCGAGGTGGAAGAAGATATCTTCTTTTTCAAGGGTCCCGCGGCAACAAGGGGGCATCCGTGGAAAATCAGGGGTGGGAAACTGCACGGGGACACCAGGAAATTCTTTTTCACTGAAAGGGTGGTTGATCGCTGGAATAGTCTTCCACTTCAGGTTATTGAGGCCTGCAGCGTGCCTGATTTTAAGGCCAAATGGGATAGACAAGTGGGATCTATTCACAGAGAAAGGTAGGGGAGGGTCATTGGGGTTGGCAGACTAGATGGGCCGTGGCCCTTATCTGCCACCTATTTCTATGTTTCTATGTTTCTAAAGGAAGAGAGAAGGGCTACTGCTGGACAGGGGGAGCAGGGAAGGGGTGCCGCTGGACAGGGGGGAGAGAAAGAAAGAAAAGAAAAGAAAAGCCTAAGTCTGCACATATATTCTAGCACCCGTTAATCTAACGGGCTTAAACACTAGTTTGTTAATATTTTATCTTAAAATCCAGTGTATTTGCTGTTCAAATTTGAGTTTGTGGGACCCAGGAACGGATTAATTCACTTTCTATTATTTTCAATGGGAAAAATTGTCTTGGAACTCGAACGGGGTTCTGGAACGGATTAAGTTTGGATTCCAAGGCATCACTGTATGTACTTGCATTGCAAGACATTGCTTGTATATCAAGCTAAAATTTAATAAAATGTTTTGCTTGTCTTGCAAACCAAGTTACTTGCAATCCAAGGTGTTACTGTATTTTATTTTGGGATGCTTTCCAGCATCTCTCTCTGCATGGTTTCATCAGATCAGTATGCCCTTCACTTTCCATCAGCACTTTCTCTGTGCATCAACTTCCTTGTCTTTCATCGTGGCATGATTTCATCACAGCACCTTCACACTAGATCTCATTGCTGACCTACAAGTGTGCTCATTTTCCTGCCCCTCAATATCTCTCCTCGCACACCTCCCAGAGAACTCCATTCCTCAGATAAGTCACTCTTAGTGTTACCCTTCTCCTCCACTGTCAATTCCAGCCTTCGTTCCTTTCATCGAGCTGCCCCCTATGCCTGGAATAAATTTCCCGAGTTTGTCTGCCAAGTCTCTTCCCTTGTTTTAAAGCAAACTAAAAACCCACCTTTTTGATATAGCTTTCAATCCAACCCAGCCAGCAGATTAACCGTTCCCCTTAACTGTATCCATGGCATCCTGTTTGTCTGTCTTGCCTGTTTACATTGTAAGCTCTTTCGAGCAGGGACTTTCTTATTCTTTGTGACTCTATGCGGCGCTGCATGCGTCTGGTAGTGCTATAGAAATAATTAATAGTAGTAGAGAATGACATGGGGACAATTTTGTCCCCGCGAGCTGTCACCATCCCTGTCCCATTGCTGTAAGCTCTACCTTTATCGCACAAGCGTCAAACACTTATGATTGTAAAATGTTTGAGGCTTGTGCAGATGAGGACGGCGCTTAGGCGTTGGTGGAATGAGACATTATGACATCACAATCGGAGCTCTAGAATGTTGCCACTTAGGATTTTAAAGGGTTTGAGGCTTGTGCAGATGAGGGCGGAGCTTAGGCATTGGTGGAATGAGGCATTATGGCATCACAATCGGAGCTCTAGAATGTTGCCACTTAGGATTTTAAAGGGTTTGAGGCTTGTACAAACGAGGACGGAGCTTAGGCATTGGTGGAATGAGGCATTATGACATCACAATCTGAGCTCTAGAATGTTGCTACTTAGGATTTTAAAGTGTTCGAGGCTTGTGCAGATGAGGACGGAGCTTTCAGGAATAGGCAGGGATAGGAAGAGAACTCATGAGGATGGGAAAATGAGCTCCCAAGGGGAGGGGGAAAATTTTGTCCTCGTGTCATTTTCTACTTCACACAGTTCCCTCAGTATGCCCTAGTTCATTTTATTCACCTCATTCCCTTCCATTCATTTTGTGCCCATGTCAGGTACTTGATATATTGCTGATACATTGGAGAATAAATGTGATAGTTACATGAAAAAAATGTTTATTTTTAATGGCAATTGAATTTAAAAAAAAAAAAAAAAAAGACAATGGAATCTTTAATTCACTTTTAAGATCCACCTTCTAAGGGGTCCATTGAGAAATGCAATGCATGTGACCACTTATCCATGAGTTGGATCTGAGGACCCTTTAGAATTTATAAAAACGAGTTAATTGCCAGAGGATTCTTATTGGTGTTGAAAGAATGGCTGGTGCGATTTCTTGGGCATTTTACGCCAGTTGTGCAGTGCATTAAAAAAGACAAGAGGTGGAAGCTTCTGCCCATGCTGAGTTCAGTTTTCTCAAACAGGTTCTATCTACCCTTGTACAGGTAAGAGGGGGCATTCAGAGAAACTGAAGGGAGATAGGTTCAAAACGAATGCAAGGAAGTTTTTTTTCACCCAAAGGGTCGTGGACACTTGGAATGTGCTACCGGAGGACGTGATTGGGCAGAGTACGATACAAGGATTCAAACAGGGATTGGACGGATTCCTGAGGGATAAAGGGATCGTGGGATACTGAGAAAGCTAACCAGAAAATAAGTATAGAAACCCGACCAGGTCGTGCATGTGCAAGACCGGAGGGCTAGGACTTTGATGGGAAGATAGGACTCAATAGGAAACCAAGGTGGCATGGGGGCCCCTTCTGGTGATTTGGACAGGTCGTGACCTGTTTGGGCCGCCGCGGGAGCGGACTGCTGGGCAGGATGGACCTATGGTCTGACCCGGCGGAGGCACTGCTTATGTTCTTATGTTGTCAAAAGTTCATAGAAACATAGAAATAGACGGCAGATAAGGGCCACGGCCCATCAAGTCTGCCCCTGATACGGGGCTTTGACATACTTTTAAGGAAGTACCTTTCTAGAAATCGACTTTTACGAACTGGAGACTGTGAAGGGTCAAAACCATTCCTCAAATATGAAATCTGGCTTTTCGTTTCCTTCACCACCCGCCCACCACATTTTATTTTTCACACATCGCAACCGGTAAAATTTTAATTATCTAATATTTCTTGAAAATTTGGAATCCGTATATTCAAAATCTTTCCCATAGAGCTCATAGTATGAGTCTTAATGTTATATATTGAGGAATAAGAAACTTTCATTACTTCTTAACACTTTGTAATGTGTGCCATCTTTCATTATGGGGGGAGGGAATTTATTTGTTGATAATATTATTTGGAATTTCTTGAATTGTATATTTATATAATTAATTTATTACATTGTTGTTTAAAAAATTTGGGGGGATGTGAAGGGGGTATATATGGTAATACGGAAAATATATTTTGGAGAAATGATATTATTTATGTAATATTTGAGCTTTGAATTTAATTGTAATGAGCATATTGTGTATTATTCTATATTTGATTTATTCAATAAAATGTTTCAACATAAAATATTGATCTAATCGTTCAAAGCAGTTGGTATTTCTGAAACACCAACCTTGGTTGGAAGAACAAATTACAAAAAATGTTTCAAAATTTTTTAAAAAATTTCTCATTTTTATTGAAAACCAATGGGAGGCTAATCAGTGCACACAATTTTGCTTCAGCCTTTCGATGCAGAGGAAGAGAGATCCATTCCCACATTACGGCAGCTTTCGACCTCTTCCCTTCACTGCAATACAACAGGTGCACACCTCAGGAGCCCAGAGCAGCACTGCTGTTCGTGCCAGGTACACGCACATGTGCACACAGACGTCACAGCTGGCTGGATTTGGATGGCAAGGGAGCAATGATAAAAGTCTATATTAAAACCAGAGGATCCCACTTTCAGCGTTTAGAAGAGACGCCTGCTTCAGGGGATATTTTGGTGACACGGCGCTGAAATCAAAAACACTTATGCAGTGAAACCGCACTCTTTAATCATGTTCTTCTGCCTACCCGGTGGACTGAGATGGCCACCGGGAGGGTCCATTTTTCATATTAACGCGACATCAAATGTAGCGTCTGCTCAACCAAGTACAGGAACCTTCAAGCCCCTCCCACCCAAACATCGCAGCGCTCCAAAGCACAAAGTCATGGAGGAGAACATCCCATGTTTCAAGGGCTTTCAGAACTGGGTCGGATCTGTGGTACCAGTCCTGCAATGCCAGCACCCTGCAGTTTGTGTGTGGGTTTCAATCCTGGAGAACACATCTTTCCGGAATAAGAAATAAATTACATTACATTACATCTTTCAAAAAGCATAAGGCAAACAAACCAACCACCAGCACACAAGGACACAGATAAATAATTTATTGAGGGGAGGAGGGGGGAACTCAGGGGTTATCATGGTCAAAGTTAGCATGACTCATTAGGCAATACCCAAAGAAGGGGATCTAGCCAGGGTCAGATGGCAGTAGCAGTATTTTGCGGTGACAGGTCAAAAGCGCGCGAGGACAAAGGCGAGCCGACAACCGAGCAGAGACAACTGAGCGCAGGGCTTAATCGCGCCGAAGAAAACCCATATTTTAAAGGGCTCTGACGGGGGGTGTAGGGGGGACCCCCCCACACTCTACTTAATAGGGATTGCGCTGCCTCATGCTGCCATGTTAGGGAGGTGTGGGGGGTGTAACTCCCCACATTATACTGAAAACTTAACTTTTTCCCTAAAAAAGAGGGAAAAAGTTAAGTTTCCAGTATAATGAGGGGGGTTATAACCCCCCCAAGCCAGCGCAATCTGTATTAAGTAAAGTGGGGGGGGGTTTCCCCCCCAACACCCCCCCCCGTCGGAGCCCTTTAAAATGCATTTTTTCTTCGGCGCAATGAAGTCCTGCGCTCAGTTGTCCGCGCGCGCTTTAGACTATGAACCGTATTTTGCTTTGCTAAAGGGGTGTTGTCAGAGGCTTCAGCCAAAATGTCCCGCTTCTCCCCCTTCCTAGACCTAGACCTGGGGCCAGTACCTAGAAAGCACAGTCGAGGTAATTTGCTCATAGTTTTGGCGATTCAAGAGTGGGGAAGAAAATCTAAGCTACGAGTGATCTCTGGAACATCTACACATCAGCATCGGAACGCTCCTTCCCTTCCCTTCCCATCGGAAAGCTCAACAGCAGGACAGCACATTTACTTAGGCTAATAAAACCGGTGTCAGGTCAAAAGCGCGCCGGGACAAAGGCGCACGCAGACAATGGAGTGCAGTGCGGAGGCACGCGCCGCAGAAGATTAGTTTTTAGGGCTCCGACGGGGGGGCGTGGGGGGAAACCCCCCACACTACTTAATAGAGATCGCGCCGCTTTGTGGGGGGTTTGGGGGGCTGTAACCCCTCACATTTTACCGAAAACTTCACTTTTTCCCTGTTTTTAGGGAAAAAGTTAAGTTTACAGTAAAATGTGGAGGGTTACAACCCCCCAAACCCCCCACAACGCCGGCGCGATCTCTATTAAGTAAACTGGGGGGGGGCTCCCCAACAAAAACCCCCGTCGGAGCCCCTAAAAACTGTAATTTTCTTCGGCGCGCGCCTCCGTCTTGCGCTCAGTTGTCGGCGCGCGCCTTTGTCTTTCGCGGGGTTGTCTATGATCCAATAAAACCTATGAATTTTTATTTTTTTTTTAAACAGATTAGAGCTAAAACTAATCCTGAAGCTTTCTCCGCTATTTCCAGATGTCAGCGCTGCACTCCCAGCTAATGCTTCACGGTAGCAATGGGTCTCAAAGGCAAGGGTTATCTAAAAAAAAAAAAAAAAAGTTGCATTCTCTCACCCTTTGCAGCTCAAATCAGAACCAGACCCGAGACATCCTGCAACCCTGCATAGTCAGTGGAGGGAGAGGAACAGTACCAGGGGGCACCTTCCAAAGCCCCGAAATCGTGGGCCCAAAATCCAGCTACTTCAAGTTTTGAATATGAATATTTGGATGATAAGAATTGTGGGCCTTGTTGTTGGAAAGTTCCGGGCCAGTTGGTCTCCTGTTTGGGATAGTTTGTCCCATGGTGCCCAAAGTGTCCTGTTGAATTTTTTTGGCGTTTTGACACTGGAGTGCTGAGGAGGGTGGGTGGGGGGGATGATATAAGGTGGTACTGGGATGGGGAGATGGTTTTTGAATTGTCTTGTTGAGTTCTTTAGTCTCCGTGCAGAAACCCCACGGATGACTATCTTATCTTTAGTTTTGAACCAGTTTTGGATGTGCTCTGACTGTTTTATTTAATATGTGGCTTTGTTAAAATAAAATAAAAATTTTGAAAACAACAACAAAAAAAAATCCAGCTACTAATCCCTGAACTTTGCATGGGCTGCTCAGATTGGGGAGCAAATCCCAGAACCGCGCATAAACTAATTAGTCAATTAGGTACTAACAATTACTGGAGTTAATTAATTACTTCCAGTTAAGTGCATACCTGCCCTACACACTACTCTATAAATTTCACGGTGTTCAACTCCAAAGGAAGAGGTAGCTCCAGAATTTAGGCACGATGATGTAGGATACCTGTATTTGCGTGCCTGCCAGCAGTTCGGCAAAAGTGCTCGCACCTGAAGTTGGGCACAAGGCCCCAATTCTGTAAACCAGTGGTTCCCAACCCTGTCCTGGAGGACCACTAGGCCAATGGGGTTTTCAGGATAGCCCTAATGAATATGCATGAGAGAGATTTGCATATAATGGAAGTGAGAGGCACTGGTCTAGACGACTCAAGCACCCAACTTAAATTGGCTTAATCAGCGCCGATAATTGAAAGCGCCATTAAAAAAAAATTATTTTTAATGAATTATTTGGTATGCACCTACCACTTCAAGATTAAACGTCTACACTGAGGCACCTACCAGGAAAATAGGCGTGGACAGGAGCGAGTTCTGGATGGATTTTAGGCGTGGTTTGACTTTGGCGCACTCATGTAGGCCAAGAAATCCCTGGCATAAATGGGAGTGCGCCCAAGGGTTCAACGCCTAAGACCACTTAGGTGTTCTATAAACGGCGCCCAATTGGTAATTGACAATTGCGCTCAACGGCGCCTACGAGCCTAAATGTTCACTCTGCACAGAGTGCCTTGTACAGAACTAGATGACAGTGGATCATCCTGGCCCTTTATTTGTTTTAATTTAATTTTCAATACCGTTCTCCCAAGGGAGCTAAGAACTATTTACATGAATTTATTCAGGTACTCAAGCATTTTTCCTCTGTCCTAGTGGGCTCACAATCTATCTAATGGACCTGGGGCAATGGGGGGATTAAGTGACTTGCCCAGGGTCACAAGGAGCAGTGTGGGTTTGAACCCACTACCTCGGGGGTGCTGAGGCTGTAGCTTTAACCACTGCACCACTCTAGAAACCAAAATGTAGTAAAAGTGAGTCTAGTATAGGACAATCAAGCCATTGTGACATCACTGAGGAGGTTGGCTCTCAGGCATTGGTGGAATGAGGCATTATGATGTCATAATACCAGCTGTAGTTATCAGGGGGGCTCAGAACAGTTTACCTGAATTTATTCAGGTCCTCAGCATTTTTCCCTCTCTGTCCTGGCAGGCTCACAATCTATCTAATGAACCTGGGGCAATGGGGGGATTAAGTGACTTGCCCAGGGTCACAAGGAGCAGCACGGGTTTGAACCCACAACCTCAGGGTGCTGAGGCTGCAGCTTTAACCACTGCACCACTCTAGAAACCAAAATGTAGTAAAACTGAGTCTAGTATAGGACAATCAAGTCATTGTGACATCACTGAGGAGGTTGGCTCTTATTGGTGGAATGAGGCATTATGATGTCACAATACCAGCTCTGGTTATTAGAACCTGAAACTCTTCACACTATTTAGTCAGTTTTCTATACCATTTTCCCAGGGGAGCTCAGAATGGTTTACATGAATTTATTTTGTGAAATTTAAGCATTTTTCCCTGTCTGTCCCAGTGGGTTCACAATCTATCTAATGTACCTGGGGCAATGAGGGGATTAAGTGACTTGCCCAGGGTCACAAGGAGCAGAGTGGGTTTGAACCCACAATCTTGGGGTACTGAGGCTGTAGCTCTAACCACTGCACTACACCGTCCCCTTTACAGCACTGCGTGCGTCCGGTAGCACTACAGAAATAATAAATAGTAGAATCAGTGTTGCAAGATGCCCAAAGTCCTCTCACCAGGAACGGTGAACAC
This sequence comes from Geotrypetes seraphini, assembly GCF_902459505.1. NCBI lineage: Eukaryota > Metazoa > Chordata > Amphibia > Gymnophiona > Dermophiidae > Geotrypetes > Geotrypetes seraphini. The sequence goes on along the minus strand of NC_047094.1, from coordinate 11,159,510 downwards.
TGGCACCACTGAAACCCACGCCTAGCTTACCAGAAGAACCGAAAGTCTGAAATGGAAATCAAACCCAGGACCCAACACCTAGCACCGCCACAGCCACAAGACACAGGAGGACAACCTGATCAGCTGCATTTCACAGCTCGTGTTTTAGGTGCCAAAAGGCAAAACCTCATCCAGGCTGCAACTGAGCTTTTCAAGTCTGCTGCGTTTCCATCCCCAGAACCGGCTGCATATTTAGAAAAATCATCAACAGCGGGTAAGCCGTAATGAATTATCCCTGCACCTCTCCCAATACCCCTGCAGTTCTCTCCCCACTCGATATCAAGGTACAAAAATCAGTACTGGCTTCAAAATTCATTCTGCCAGAGTCGCCAGCTGGAACGGTTCACACAAATTACAGAACTGGACCTCTGTCCAGATACAAAATTCATCAAGTTATTAAGTTACAGAACTAGAAATGCAGGAGCACAAACGTACACACAAAATAACTATTGGTATTTCACTGTTAACCCAGTTCATGCACAGTGAAATATCCTGCACAAAATCTTTATCAGATTACAAAGAAAGAAAGAAAGAAAAAGGCACGAGATCCCCTCCAAAACCCCTGAACAATTAAAACAGTTCATTATAAATATATACATGTTTAAAATGGTAGCATTTCCAATTCCCCCAGACCAACAAAGAACGTGGGTAACTTCCCTACAGGGGTCACTGCACCAATCACCGCCAGCGTAGAATTTGCCGCACCCAATGGCAGCCAAGTTCCACAGCAGAAGGGCTCTAGGGTAAGGATGAATCCAACGGTGATATTCCGATGGCGTCGCACACAAGGAACCGTTTCATAGGGAAGCCCAACTAGGCTTGGCATAGAGCCTTATGCAAATATCAGTCCAATTTTTTTAAGGTTCTCTCTTTCCATTTGGTGCAACGTAGTCCCTGGTTCTGCTGCTGAACTGTTAAATGCTCCGAGGGAGGGAGGGAAACAGACTTATGAAAACCCCCAGGAAAAACTTGGATCTTTCAGCAACGGCCCTTTTGTCTTCTCTTGCACTGCACAGAAAACGGAGAATCGCGAATCCAGTCGAAGGCAGCTCTAGCATACAGTGGCCCGGGAGGAAGGGGGGGCGTCAATTAGACTCATCCCCAAGAACCTCCTTCACAAAGGAGGCAACATCAGTCTCTTTGCTGCTGTGTAACTTGAAGAACGGATGCTCCTGCAATCGGGGGGAAAAGCAGAACAAAAACGAGATCAGAAACCTCTCTGTTGACATTTGCCTTCTGTTATGGTGAAATGATTTTTATTGAAATTTCCAAAAGGAAAACATAGGCAACAATAAAATTACAAAGCAAACAATGAATTTAAGAATCCAAATCAACCCCCCACCTCCACCCCAACCCCCGACGCCAATACTCAGAATCTATCCGTTACACTCTAACCAAACTGGAAGGGAACATTCGCCCTCCTTTGCATCAGTCTTTGTGCGTACAGAGTGAAGCATTGAGCCGACGGCATCAGACACTGGAGTATGCAGATTAAAGCCACAGGTCAGCTCTCAGGTCTAGGAGAAATTCAGTGCATTGCCTCCCCAGCTGGCTGCCAGGGTGTTTACTTGATGCCAACCGAGATGGGGGTTTTAGAGGTTCCACAGCTCCATCCATACAAGAGGCCAAAATGCAGAGAGATGAGCTACACAAAAGGCCAGATCCATTTTTGAAATGTGTGTAGTAACGTGTGGTGTGTCTCAAATATTATTTATAGCAAGGTCTGAAAATGTGGGAACCCCCTCAAATGTCTCTGTGCCTTAGAGCAGCCCATCTCAGTCCAGCCAAGGTGGTTCTCAGGATGCCTTCTTGGTATGCAAATCTGTCTCATGCATATTAAGTGTGGATATTCTGAGAACCTAATTGGCTGGGTGTGCCCCTAAGACTGGATTTAACACTGCCAAAGGATGATCCTGCCTCCTCCCCCCCCCCTCCCGATATAACACTTCCTCATTGCCATGCCCTCTGAAGTGTCTCGGCCTATTTTTCTGAAGCTGGGGGATCTCAGGATATCAACCAGCAGCCTAGGAGACCCTGGCCTGGTTTCTCCTGCCCTACTCATCCCACAGCTGTTTTTCAGTCATGTCTTAGCCAAGACAACTATGTAGCTGCCCATTTGCAGGAAAACCTTTCTATGAGGCTACGACACTTACCATGAGCTCCAAGTAGCTCAATCTCTCCGCCGAGTTCTTCTGTAAGCTAGAAGAGAAATGTGGTGATTTTATTTCTTTCATAAATACTTTTATTAATCCCCATTCTGAGGCACATTCCGGATTTGCTCTGGCCACAGCCAACGCCACATCCAAGTTTATTATTAAAATCTTACTATCCCGCGCCATTGGCAATCATTCCGGGCAGCTTACAATCTAAAATTCTATAGTACAATCAATAAACAGATTGAAACAAATCACACATGGTTAAAACTGACATAAAAATTGCAGTTAAAACTATTATACCGTGCTATTTTATTGACAAAATTTATTATGTTTTATAAGCATCTGCAAATAAAAATGTTTTAAGATCAGTTTTACATTTATCCAAAGAGTTCAATGATCTTAGAGATAATGGCAGTGTTCGAAGAGTTCCAAAATTTAGGGCCGGTTACTGAAAAGACAGCGGCCCTAATGTGTTTGTAAACTATTTCTCGATATGTTGGAACTGATGATCTCAATGGCCTTAATGGCAGATATGGAACTAGCAAAAGCATGTTTTAACCCTTTCAGGACCATAAGGATCGTAGGCCAATTTTTGTGGTTTTGACGACATTTTTATGGTAAAAAGGGCTTGCAGATGCCAAAAAATTGATTTTTTTTGTGAAATATCATTATTTTTTTTTTTTTTTTAAATCACACTTCTGGCTTATGGACAGTGTGGCAAGTGAATCTTCTCGTCAATCTGGCAACGACGCTAATGAATGAATGTCGGAACCAGTTTGTTTACATAAAGGCAGTATCCTATGGAATCCGTACATATCAAATTTAGAACTGTAGACTATCCCAATCAAAATTGATAGGATTTTAAAGTTATGGGACAAATATGTCCCTTGGTCCTGAAAGGGTTAAAAGTCAACCTAAGAACTTCTTTCAAGGAAGGCGTTTCACAATCAAATTGACGTAAATTGTAAACCAATCGGATGGCCGTATTTTAAATTGTTTGAAGTCTACGACTATCTTTCAGTCATAGTCTCACATAAAGTGAGTTACGGTAATCGACCCGCTGAATCACTAAAGAATGTATTAATATAGGCAAGGCTTGCTGAGCGAAAAAATCCTGGGGAGAGCCTGCCTCCCTCTCTGTTCCGCCCTCCCGTCTCGATACCCACACCGCTGCGGTCGCTTCTCTCGACAGGCAGCAAAAGAAGTTACTCACGGCAGGAAGTCAGCATTTGCGCAGGCTGCCAGTTCTGCCCCAGGACAGGAAGTGATGCCTAAGGGGAGCGGGACAGGCAGCTAGTGCGAATGCTGACTCTGGCCCCACAATGATCAGCTTTTTTTTTTCTTTTTTTTTCCCGCTGCCATTGCTCCAGAGAAGCGGCGGCGGCTTGGGCAACAGCAGGAGGAAGGTGGGTAAAGTTTCTTCCAGTTTTTCCCCAAATGAATCAATTCAAAATCGAGAACCGGGCACCACTCGTGGAGACCAACCGCTGCAGTTCTCTCAGCCCTCGTTCCGTTATGGCTAGAAGACAAAAAAAATAATAGTCTGTCCAGTGCTCACCACTGTGCTATGAAATCCACAAAGTCTTTGGAAAATCGGTCAGCTGGGAGCTGGGGCGACGGCTCCTCCACCACCTGCTTCAGCTGCTGGAAGGGGGTTCCCCAGGATTCGTAAGGGAACCTCAGAATGGCCATCTCAAGCTGGGGAGGAAGGGGGCGAGGCGAGACGTTAAAAAGTCTTTACACTTCTTAGCAAGATGAAATACACACCATGTCTGCAGATGTATTAAAAAAATTTATATACCGCCTATAACTATGCAGTTTCCATATCACATACGTAAAATTATGAACAGGTTTAGAACGCACATTCAATCAATTCAGAAATACAAGCTGGCTAAAAAGGAGATTATCAGCTGGAATAAGCCTTAGCATAGGAAGGCATTGGTAAATAATTGAGCTTTCAGCATTATCTTAAAATTCATCCTCCCCATACAGAACCGCAAATACCAGGCAAGGCATTCCGTAGTTCTACGCCAGCCACGGCTATCACTGATGCTCCCATCCTAGCATGTGTAGTCGACATTCTACCCTCCAAACTTAATTTCATTCCATTTACATCGCTACGCTCTCTTCAAGTTTCAAGTTTATTAATTGGCTTGTTGAATCGCTTAATCGGATTTCTAAGCGATGTACAATAAAATATACATGTAAGGAAACGAAAACATTACATACAGTTAATTAATTATAACGTTAAACAAAAGGTAAGAGGGGGTGAAATACATTTTTTATAGTAAAGAAAGAACATACAGGGAAAATACATAAGGAAATTAAAAAAACAAAAGAGAGAAAAATAATTCACTAGAATAACACTTTATAATAAAATTTAATTAATTTGCAAATGCGTCTTTGAACAAAAAGGTTTTTAATTCGCTTTTAAATTTCCCAAACTCCTTCTCCTCCCGTAAAAACATGGGAAGCGCATTCCAGATCTGGGGAGCTGTACATGAGAAGATAAATTGTCTTCTTGTGCTAATAACTTTTAACGAAGGAATTGATAAAAGGTTCCGTTCACTAGATCTTAAAGTTCTTTTAACTGAATATGGGATAAGTAATCTGAATAAAAATGCTGGAGTCTTATTTTCTAATGTTTTAAAGATAATTGTACATAATTTATGAGTAATTCTATGTATAACAGGAAGCCAATGAGCCTTTTTAAGGAGTGGTGTCACATGATCAAATTTTTTAGATTTTGTTATTAATTTAATAGAAGCATTTTGAATAATTTGTAAACGTTTAATTTCTTGTAACGCAATTCCTGTAAATAATGAATTGCAATAATCGATTTTAGACATCACCAGAGAGTGGATAAGAATATTAAGTGCTCTGGGACAGAGGAATTTAGAAATGGATCGAATTTTCCGCAATCTATAGAAGGTGGTTTTAACAATACTACTAATGTGATCATGATAATTAAGTTTATTATCAAAAATTACTCCTAGAATTTTAGTATTTTTAACTTATCGGTTTATAGATCTGGAAGAATTCTTGTAAGATCTTTGGGGAAGCATGGTACAATATCTGATGTATAATTGCAACAATCTTGAACCGCACTCTTCGTTGCATAGGTAACCAATATAGTTTACTCCTAGGAACCCCTGTGATGATGTAAGAACCTGCATTCCCCCCCCCTCCACCCCCGCACACAGCTCACGTCCTCGCAGCAGCATAGAGCAGCCTGGGTATCAAACTCACATATGTGCATACTCCCTGAGCCACACTGCAGGACAATGCGATGATGGGGGGGTGGGGGGGAGGAGAGTGGGTAACCACTTCCTACAGTACCCACTTGGCTTCACAGCCTCTAGTAAACGCTTCCTCACAACTTCAGACTAAAGGTCTGCACGGGAACGGGGAGCGCGGGGGTCCCGCGGGAATCCCCCCTAACCCAAGGGACTCCCATGGGGACCCCCTTCTAGCCAACGGGACTCCCACGGGGATGGAAGGCTTTGGAAGCAGGGTTCGTCCATATAATATAATGGACACGTCAGCCTTAGTAAAAGAGGGGGGTTTATAAGTTAATTACCTGAACAGAAAACAAAAAAAGGGTTCCACCAGAGATTCCACAAGGAAAACAGCAGCGCAAACACAAAAGAAACTTTGGAAATGATGATCCTGTCAGAAGTAATTGCTGATTTTTATGGGGACGTGCGGGGATGGAGGTAATTCCTTGCGGGGATGGGTGGGGACGGAGAAGATCCTGGTGGGGACGGGGAGGATCCTGGCGGGGACAGGTGGGGACGGAGAGGATCCTGACGGGGACGGGTGAGGACGGAGAGGATCCTGGCGGGGACGGAGAGGATCCTGGCGGGGACGGAGAGGATCCTGGTGGGGATGGGCGCAACTCTCTACTTCAGACCAGACAGCTGATAAGTCTTAGCTGCAATATGCTGACATAGCTTCACAGCCAATGTTTCAATGAACAGATTGACGAGGGGCTGCATTAAACTATGACACCGGGAAATTTGTCCTCATCTCCATGGGATCCATCTCCATCCCCATAAATTCTGGCCCAGCCTCATCCCTGATCCCTGCCAAGCTCTGTCCTCATCTGAACAAGCCTCGAACACTAATGATTTTAAAATGTCCGAGGCTTGTGCAGATGAAGGCAGGGCTCGCGGGGATGGGGACAAATTTTGTCCCTGTGTCATTCTCTCCTATGGATTCCCCGCCTCCTCTAGTCAGGCTCTGGTTTCAGGGCCAGAACTGAGCCCCGGTGCTCAGGGACAGGGCTACTGAACCCCATAGCAACAGTCCCAAGACGACAAGAGATAAGAAGAGTCTTTAAGACACCTGCAGAAGAACTCAGATCCTGAGCAAACACCTCACTCTCCACATCTCATTTAGACAATAAGCAGTGTGCATTCACGTACCATCGTAATCCCGAGACTCCACACATCGGATTTCACGTTGTATCCCTTCTGGTTTAATTCTGGGTTTATCCTTTCAGGCTGCAACAATTTAAAAAAAAACACACAGCTCTTGAATTACTGGACTTGCTAAGAACTATATACAGCAGGGGGTCTCAAAGTCCCTCACCAAGGGCCGCAATCCAGTCGAGTTTTCAGGATTTCCCCAATGAATATGCATTGAAAGCAGTGCATGCACATAGATCTCGTGCATATTCATTGGGGAAATCCTGAAAACCCGACTGGATTGCGGCCCTCAAGGAGGGACTTTGAAACCCCTGGTCTAGATCAGGGGTGGGCAACTCCGATCCTCGAGGGCCAGAATCCAGTCGGGTTTTCAGGATTTCCCCAATGACTATGCATTGAAAGCAGTGCATGCACATAGATCTCATGCATATTCATTGGGGAAATCCTGAAAACCTGACTGGATTGTGGCCCTCGAGGAGGGACTTTGAGACCCCTGATATACAGCATGCTAAACTAAAGCTTAACTTTGTATACCGAGTCTCGACTCGGTTTACAGCAATTAAATAAACAGCGGAGAAACATCCTCCCTTTTCTAATTAAGTTATGACATCATTACCAGGGCACATCTGCCCATAGCAAAAAAAAATAATAATAAATCTACCCCCTTTGCTGTAGTTCATTTGAGAGATCCACTGTTTTTACTTAGATCCACTGGGCTCCCTCCCGATGCACATTAACTACGAAAAGAAACCACCCTGCAAAGACCTGAGGACTCCCAGCTGAAGGGGGGGAGGGGAACATAACTGAGCTCTACAAAATCCTAAGCAGAGTAGAACAGGTAAAAGTGAATCGATTTTCACTCTTTCAAAAAGTGCAAAGACCAGGGGACATTCAACGAGATAGCTGACATGGAAACACTTTCAAAACAAATAAGAGGACATATGTTTTCATTCAACTTGTTGCCAGAGGATGTGATAACAGGGGTTAGCATAGCTGAGTTTTAAAAAAAGGGGTTTGGACAGGTTCCTGGAGAAAAAGTCCATAGTCTGTTATGGAGACAGACATGGGAGAAGCCGCTGCTTGCTCTGGATTGTGTGGTGACCAAATGGCATGTCTGAAGCCCTGATAGTTTGACTACAGCAATCTATTAAGAAGAGAGAGCGGCATTGAGAGATATAGTTGTGGTATTATGAATGGTTTACCAAGGCCAGAGTATTGGGACTGGTAGCACGTAATGTTGCTACTATCTGGGTGTCTACCGGGAACTTTTGACCTGGATTGGCCACTGCAGATAAAGGAGATTGGGCCAGACTGACCATTGGTTTGACCTAGAGCGGCTGTTCTTATGTTCATTTATCATCACAAATTCATCCAGAACAGCCAGTCCAGTTGAAGCCTCTTCACCACCATATGAAAATAGCTTCTAGAGGCCAACTGAATTTTGGCTTTGGCCCAAAATCCAAATTTTAGCATTTTCAGCTAAAACAAAATGTCCCCCGCACCCCCACCCCACCAACCACCTCTAGGCTCTCCCTGGGCCTACTTTAGGAATCCTTGGTGCTCTATTGGCTTTTCCAGGAGCAGGAATAAAGGTGTCAGGTCAAAAGCACGCCGGGACAAAGGCGCGCCCAGACAATTGAGCACAGCGTGGAGGCTCGCGCCGCTCTAAATTACTGTTTTTAGGGCTCTGACGGGGGGGGGGCGTGGGGGGAACCCCCCCACTTTACTTAATAGACATCGCGCCGCGTTGTGGGGGGTGTGGGGGGTTGTAACCCCCCACATTTTACTGAAAACTTAACTTTTTCCCTGTTTTTAGGGAAAAAGTTAAGTTTACAGTAAAATGTGGAGGGTTACAACCCCCCAAACCCCCCATAACGCCGGCACGATGTCTGTTAAGTAAAGTGGGGGGGGTCCCCAACAAAACCCCCCGTCGGAGCCCCTAAAAACAGTAATTTTGAGCGGCGCGCGCCTCCGCGCTGCGCTCAATTGTCCGGGCGCGCCTTTGTCTTTCGCGCCATTGTCTATGAACCAGGAATAAACCCCGCTCGTTCCTGCCCTGCATCCCTGCTCCATCTCAATAGCTGCCGGGAACTCCTGCGGCAGCCTCCGCGGCCATTTGCAACGGAGCAGAGGCACAGAGTAGGACTAAACTAAACTAAACCTTAAGTTTATATACCGCATCCTTTCCACATATATAGAGCTCGGCACGGTTTACAGGAATTGATATAGAAAGGAACTCCAATGAAAAGTTGAGGGACTTAGTAAAGAGAAAGTTTAGAGGGACTTAATATATCGAAGAGGGAGGGGTAATTACATTTTAGAGAAAAGCCAAGTTTTCAGGTGTTTTCGGAAGGAAGTAGGAATATGTGACGATCGTTCCTGCCCCCGAAGAATCCACTAAACCACCAGGGATTCCTAAGGTAGTTTTCCAAATTTTATTAAAATTTGTTATCCCGCTTATCAGATTTCCCTCTACCCGGGCCACCTGCACTTACAGCCATGTAGGGTTTGCAGCCGGCGTCCAGCGTCTTAGCAACAGAATCCACTAGGTAGCCACTGATACCGAAGTCACACATCTTCACATGACCTTCTTTGTTAATTAACACGTTTGAGGGCTTCACATCTAGACAGGGTTAAAAAAAAAAGGGGGGGGGGAAGTCATAGAAACATAGAAGATGACGGCAGATAAGGGCCATAGCCCATCAGGTCTGCCCACTCTACTGACCCACCCCCAAGTCTACTATCTTAGAGACAGGAAATACTTTTTGAAAGCACAGGAACAGCTTCCAAGATCACGGCAGCTGTGTGATGGCGAGAAGACATCTCGCACTATCGTCAGACCCCTGAACTGCATCGACATCTCTTCGAGTACGTTTAGTCGCTCGGAGCGGTGTGCAAAAAACAAAACCTCCAAAAGCATGACAGAGCAACTGGCATCGAAAAAGAGAAGTACTGATACATATGACCCGACGCCAAGAAATTGTGGGGGAAAGATACTATTTGGGTTTTTGCCAGGTACTAGTGACCTGGACTGGCCACTGTGAGGATGGGCTACTGGGCTGGATGGACCATTGGTCTCACCTGGTAAGGCTATTCATGTGTCCCATCGCACTAGTGCCACTGGCCTAATTAAAAAACATATTTCCAGGTGCACCTTAGGTCATTGTCATGTATATTTTACACTTTATAATGCCAATAGAAACATGACGGCAGATAAAGGCCAAATGGCCCATCAGTCTGTCTGTCCATCCGCAGCATCCACTATCTCCTTCTCTCCCTATTGGCTAAGGCTTTTAACATTTGCATCTCCTCTTCCTATAGGCTAAGGCTCTTTACACCTGCATTGTGAGGTCATAGAGCTTCATGGTTATAGAGACATGATGGCAGATAAAGGCCAAATGGCCCATCCGCAGCATCCACTATCTCCTCCTCTCCCTATTGGCTAAGGCTCTTAACATTTGCATCTCCTCTTCCTATAGGCTAAGGCTCTTTACACCTGCATTGTGATGTCATAGAGCTTCATGGTTATAGAAACATTGTAACGTGATGGTAGATAAAGGCCAAATGGCCCATCCGCGAAACCATTATCTCTTCCTCTCTCTAAGAGATCCCACGTGCCTATTCCACGCTTTCTTGAATTCAGACAAGTCTGTGGCACCGATAGCAACAAATCTACGAGACTGACATCTCCATCATAACCTGACGTATGAGCGAGATTTGATTCCGTCATAAAATGCTTAAAATTAACCTGCTCGGAGACATTATGCCAAGCAATTGAGACCACGGAACACAGACTCGGGAGATGGCGAGACCCGCTGGAAGATAACCCACAAAAAAACTCATGAGAGGGTGGCGGCTGATGCAGTTCCTGAACTAAAATTTGTGGATTTACTGTGGACGTTAGCAACCTCCAGCCACGAATTTTACACAACTATCTTCCTGTCACCTCATTCGACCAGCAGAGGGCAGCACTTACCTCTGTGTATCACCGAGAGTTTGCTGTGTAAATGTTCCAACGCTTTTACAATCTAGCAGAGAGAGAGAAAACACAAAATTTGGGAGCGTCACACCATGGAAAGACAGCAGGCTAATAAACTCTACAAGGCCCAAGAACTAATAACCAGCCTGTGCATTTGGGTTATACACTGCAAGAATCACACCTATTCCTGTCTATACAGTGGCAGATACAGCGGAACCATCAGGCTATTCTAGGCTACGGTGGAACATATCAATTTTACAGAACTTTATAGACAGCACACACCAGGCATGTGTTGCTTTGGTATTACACCGGGGAGGGGGGATCTCATTGCAGGTGTTCTATAGTTTTTCAGTTTTTTTTTCATTGGACATGCTGGAACTGACGTATCAGAGGAGAGGCCCTGCAGAGGCTGGATGTGAGCAGCCTGTTTAGAGCGCTGCCTCCTGCCTCCGTTCGGGTAAGGAAGGAAGGGAGCAAGGGGATTCGAAGCTCAGGACCACCGCCTGCTTCTTTCGGGGGGGGGGGGGGGTAGGGGGGTGCTTTGCGGCTCAGGACCACTGCCATGCCGGAGTGAGAAGGAAGGAGGAATTTGAGATCTAAGGTTTCCAACACCAGAAAAACAGTTATCCGGCATCCACCAATCCCCACGGGTGCCGTATAACCGAGATTCTACTGACTAATCAAGGCAGAAAGGCATCAAATCGCATCCCTTCCCTTAAATATGCGCAGAAGGCCGCAGAAAAAAAACAACACTGCCACTTACACAGACCGCTATCTTGCCCAGTATGTCCTCAGGGATCGTTTTGCCCCTCTCCAGCACCTTCTTGTAGAACTTATCCAAAGATGTGTCCATCAGCTCCATACAGATCCACACATCACCCTAAGTTGAATGGGGGGGGGGGGGGAGAAAGGCAGAAATAGCTTTCAGATCACATGCATCCAGCCGCTTACATCCCATTACAGGAAAGCAGTGTCACCATCTAAGGCGTTGTCTCGCAAACTTTGCCCAGCCGCAGCAAACTAAGCGTGGTGGCCGCGGCCCGAGGGCATCAGGAAGCGCGCGGATGTCAACGCAATGACATCACACTCATGCGTGACATCGTCACGTCGACATCCGTGCATGCGCAAAGGCCCTCCAGATGAGGCCATAAGCCACCAATGGGGGGTGCTGGAAGGGAAGAGGCGTGGAAAGGTGCGACACTGGCGCCGGCTGACTGCCCGCAGGATGCGCCTCTCGCCGCCAGCCGGCCTCTTGTGGCACACAGTTTACGATACACTGATCTAAGCCTCTAAATAAATAAATTTGGGCTACCACAGCGATCTATTACCGATACCTCTCATTCCATGCACTGCTAGGTCAGCGCTGGCTACAGTATTTGGCTTCCACCGCCGTGTAGGCATTTAGATTTTCCTCAGAGGGACTTAGTTAATTAAGCTGGACTTTTATTTATTCCTTTGCCAAGTTTACAGTTTAGTCTTCAGTGTATTACGACACTACAAAGTACATTTTCAGTAGAGCATTACTGAACTGAAAATGGCAGACAAAAACTTCCACCCATCCCTGCTGCGGTGCTTATGCAGAGATTCAACTTTCCCAAAGGCACTAGTGGCTCTTCTTCATGGATGACGACAACACAGAGCCCCTGGAAAGACTAATCGAGGTAATGTGCAAGGCCCAAATCCAAAATGATAACAGCAGCGGTCAAGAGAAAAGGGGTTGATAGACAACGGCGTGAAAGACAAAGGCGCGCGCCGACAACTGAGCGCAAGACGGAGGCGCGCGCCGAAAAAAATTACAGTTTTTAGGGGCTCCGACGGGGGGTTTTGTTGGGGAGCCCCCCCAGTTTACTTAATAGACATCGCGCTGGCATTATGGGGGGCTTGGGGGGTTGTAACCCTCCACATTTTACTGTAAACTTAACTTTTTCCCTAAAAACAGGGAAAAAGTGAAGTTTTCAGTAAAATGTGGGGGTTTCAGCCCCCCACAACGCCCCCACAACGCAGCGCGATGTCTAGTAAGTAAAGTGGGGGGTTCCCCCCCACGCGCCCCCCCCCCGTCGGAGCCCTAAAAAACTAATTTTGTGCGGCGCGCGCCTCCGCGCTGCACTCAATTGTCTGGGTGCACCTTTGTCCCGGCGCACTTTTGACCTGACACCGAGAAAAGGTGCTACGTCACTGAAAGGAAGGCAACGTCTACAGACATCCATCTGCGGACGGAGCACCAAACTCCTTTCAGGTTTGAAACTAGAACCCGTTTATAAAGGAAAGTTACAGTAAAACCTCAGCTGATTGCTATAGGTGGATCTCAGGAGAAGAAGGGGCAAGGGCAATGACCTTCTCCAAATGTAAGAGCTGGTCCAAGGCCTGATCGTGGCAGGAGCTGTAGCAGGTCCACACACCAAACCGCCAAGTGTTCTGCCTGCTCCAGGCTTGTGTCCGTGATGCAGGGCCTGGAACACAGCACCTGCAGCTTTAATAAGGTATTGTGATCGTGACTTGGACACATCCTTGCTATGAAAGGAAAAGGCCTGTGGGTCAGAGGAAGCTGATATGGAGAGCAAGAGGAGTCAAGTTAAGAGGTGACAGGCTCAGGAGTAATTTAAGGAAATACTTTTTTTTTTTTTTTTTTCCAGACAGGGTGGCAGATGCGTGGAATAGTCTCCTGGTAGAGGTGGTAGAGACAAAGACTGTCTGAATTCAAGATAGCATGGAACAGGCACATGGAATCTTACAGGGAGAGGAGGAGGAGGTAGTGGATGTTGTGGATGGGCAGACTGGATGGGCCATTTGACCTTTATCTGCCATCATGTTTCTAAAACCATAAAGCTCTATGACCTCACAATGCATGTGTAAAGAGCCTTAGCCAAAGGGAGAGGAAGAGATAGTGGATGCTGTGGATGGGCAGACTGGATGGGCCATTTGGCCTTTATCTGCCATCATGTTTCTATAACCATAAAGCTCTATGACCTCACAATGCATGTGTAAAGAGCCTTAGCCAATAGGGAGAGGAAGAGATAGTGGATGCTGTGGATAGGCAGACTAGATGGGCCTTTTGGCCTTTATCTGTTGTCATGTTTCTATGTTTCTATAATCATAAAGCTCTATGACTTCACAATGCAGGTGTGAAGAGCCTTAGCCTACAGGAAGAGGAGATGCAAATGTTAAGAGTCTTAGCCAATAAGGAGAGGAGGAGAGAGTGGATGCTGCGGATGGGCCGACTGGATGGGCCATTTGGCCTTTATCTGCTATCATATTTCTATTTATTTGGAAAGTTGGTAACCATTCAGCTACCACCATACTGGTGTTACCGCCTATTCCCCCCCCCCCCCCATACACACTTGCAATCTGCCTATGTGAAATACAAAGGAATTCAGACAAACATTATCTGCCACCCGTTTCCCGATCTCACCTCTCTGAACAAGGCCCCATAGAACGTCACAGTGTACAAACAGTCAACCGTCCTCATGGAGATGTCCAGGTCCATCAGCAACCGCTTCTGCTCCTGAGAATTCACCGTGGCTCGGATTCTCTGCGTAAGAAAGAGAAACGAGGCATTACGACAGTGGCGAGGCAGAGACGGGCTAGAATCGAGGCGACAGCAGGCCTCGTCGGTCATCATCCAGTCATAATTTTCACTGCAACAATATCAATGTTCCTTTCATGCAGGTTAGAGCCTCGGTGAGGCTAAATCTTCTCACTTTTTGTTTCGGGTTGATATGCGGCTGCCTCATTTACAATCGCTACTGGGATAAAGTGTCATGGATTCCCCAAACAGGACAACCCACCTTAAATTTTCTATGAAAAGACTCTCGATCCCACTGACTCTCTATTCCACGTTGTTGCTCTAAGACTATGAACGTTTCTCCCTCCTTATAAAACCTTGCTTAACCTCCCTCTATGCAATCTATATACAATTTTCAGCCCTCTCTCTGTTGCTGTAGCTTGCCGATTCTCCCCAACCATTTTTGGTAAACTGCTTCAAACCTAAAGGCTTTTGCGGTATATAAAGATTTGTTATGTTATACCACCTTTAGATGATACAAAGCAAGCGATTTTTATATTATATGCAGACACTGAATTGTGAATTTACCAGGAAGGGAGCTTATCATACAAGCTTTGGGGGGGTGGAATTACTCTTTAAATTGGGCTGCATTTCTTACAAAACATTGTTTGGCCTTCTACCAATTTATCTTGTCGACCATCTTAAACTTGCAGACCGAAAGCTGACACTACGTAAGCTTACTATATTTTCATTTTCTACAGTAAAAGGTTGTATTTAGAAACAATTTTTTTTTTTTATAAATCTTTATTAATTTTCAAACGTTAATAGTGCCATACAATGAATTTATGTTGAATCAATTTTTATTATCAAAAAATACAAAAACACAAACCAACAAACACGAATCACAATTACAAAGAAAATAATCAGATACATGAGATCGGATTCAACACCCCCCCACCCCACCCCCACCCCAAACTCCCTGTTCTGAAAAGTATAAGAACCCTAGTGCAGTAGGCTTGGACTCAGATAACCCACTGCCAAAGAGAAAAGCTAAACTCCAACACTGAGAAGAGAGAAAGAAGAAGAAAAAAAAAAAAAAGGGGGGGAAAGGAATAGAAGGTGCACCTGGTGCCCTCACAAAAATACAACAAGCTCGGGGCCCAGAGAGAATTACAATAAATTCAGGATGTCACTTCGAGCCCGTGGTGATAATGAAAAAAGATAAGAATCCCACAAACTGCAGATCAGAAAAGCAGCAACATGAAAAAAAAAAAATCACCGAAATGGGATCAGATTGTATTACAAAGACGTTGAAATTCTACCACCAAAAAGACTCATCGTTCTGCAAAATGTTTTCTGCCCCTCCCCCCAATTTGACAAGTTTCTAGAAATCCAATTCCTCTGACCAGAAATCACTTCTACTCAGAGCTCAGTGATGGGCCACCTTGCTTCCGTGCCAATTACCTTCACCGCCATGATGGTCCCGCTCTGGGCATGCCGCACTTTCTCCACCACTCCATAGGCTCCGCGGCCCAGCTCTGAAATGCTCACGAGGTCATCTGCCTCCACTTCAAAGTTCTGGAGAGGAGGAGAGGAGACAGGTTAACACGAGAGAGGAAGGAGAGACAGCATAAAACCGTTCTAGAGTAGAGGTCTGCACAGGAACGGGGATCGCGGGAATCCCGCAGGTCCTGCGGGGTTCCCATGGGAATCCCCACTAACCCACGGGACTCCCACGGGGACCCCCTCTGGCCCAAAGGACTCCCACGGGGACCCCCCTCTAGCCAACGGGACTCCCATGGGGATGGAAGGCTTTGGAAGCAGGGTTCGTCCATATAATATAATGGACACGTCAGCCTTAGTAAAAGAGGGGGTTTATAAGTTAATTACCTGAACAGAAAACAAAAAAAGGTTTCCACCAAAGAGATTCCACAAGGAAAACAGCAAAAGAAACTGTGGAATTGATGACCCTGTCAGAAGGAATTGCTGCTTTTTATGGGGATGGGTGGGGACGGAGAGGATCCCTTGCGGGGATGGGTGGGGACGGAGAGGATCCTGGCGGGGAAGGGTGGGGACGGAGAGGATCCTGGCGGGAAAGGGTGGGGACGGAGAGGATCCTGGCGGGGAAGGGTGGGGACGGAGAGGATCCTGGCGGGGACGGGTGGGGACGGAGAGGATCCTGGCAGGGACGGGTGGGGACGGAGAGGATCCTGGCGGGGAAGGGTGGGGACGGAGAGGATCCTGGCGGGAAAGGGTGAGGACGGAGAGGATCCTGGCGGGGAAGGGTGGGGACGGAGAGGATCCTGGCGGGGAAGGGTGGGGACGGAGAGGATCCTGGCGGGGAAGGGTGGGGACGGAGAGGATCCTGGCGGGGAAGGGTGGGGACGGAGAGGATCCTGGCGGGGACGGAGAGGATCCTGGCGGGGACGGGTGGGGACGGAGAGGATCCTGGCGGGGACGGG
This sequence comes from Geotrypetes seraphini, assembly GCF_902459505.1. Classification (NCBI taxonomy): domain Eukaryota; kingdom Metazoa; phylum Chordata; class Amphibia; order Gymnophiona; family Dermophiidae; genus Geotrypetes; species Geotrypetes seraphini. The sequence continues at coordinate 11,142,942 of NC_047094.1, read as the reverse complement.
CGGGATTGGGTGGGATTTCTGTCCCCGTGCAACTCTCTATTGCGGACCTCAAAGAGGGACTTTGAGATCCCTGGTCTAAACTATAGACCACAGAGCTGCTGATCCTGCATTAAGGGCTGACTCACAGCCTGGCACCTGTTCCATGAGCTCAGTTATAGCTTATGCAGTGACAGCATCAGATGGCCACAAACCAGGCTCCCTCTTCCAGGCTGATCCATCTCCAGAGAACACACACAAAAAAAAGCTTCAAGTTTATTAAGTCTTGATATACTGCTTTTATAAACCAAAGCGGTTTACATCTTTACAATGTTTTTAAAAATAGTTAAAAATCAGGGGAATGACAAATCTAAGGACCTCTTCTATCAAACTGCACTAGCAATTTTTAGATGCAGAGCGCCACACTGAATGGCCCGCGCTGATCCCAACGCTCAGTTTGACAGAAGAGGCCCTAAAAGTAACTTTTGAGACAAAAAAAACCCAAGGGGAAAAAAGGGTAAAGGATTCAATATTTAAAATAGAAGGAAGACACATAGGGAAGAGCATCAGGGAAGGGGTTGACTGGAGCACGCAGCTTTACGTCTATAAAGATAAAAATTTTAAGATTTTAAAGTTATTTAAATTAGCTTCGTGCCATAGGGCAGGGGTGTCAAAGGCCCTCCTCGAGAGCCGCAATCCAGTCGGGTTTTCAGGATTTCCCCAGTGAATATGCATGAGATCTATTTGCATGCACTGCTTTCATGGTATGCTAATAGAGCTCATGCATATTCAATGGGGAAATCCTAAAAGCCTTACTGGATTACGGCCCTCGAGGACTGGAGTTGCCCATGTATGGTCTAAGGCAGGGGTGTCAAAGTCCCTCCTCGAGGGCCACAATCCAGTCGGGTTTTCAGGATTTCCCCAGTGAATATGCATGAGATCTATTTGCATGCACTGCTTTCATGGTATGCTAATAGATCTCATGCATATTCAATGGGGAAATCCTAAAAGCTTTACTGGATTACGGCCCTCGAGGACTGGAGTTGCCCATGTATGGTCTAAGGCAGGGGTGTCAAAGTCCCTCCTCGAGGGCCGCAATCCAGTCGGGTTTTCAGGATTTCCCCAGTGAATATGCATGAGATCTATTTGCATGCACTGCTTTCATGGTATGCTAATAGATCTCATGCATATTCAATGGGGAAATCCTAAAAGCTTTACTGGATTACGGCCCTCGAGGACTGGAGTTGCCCATGTATGGTCTAAGGCAGGGGTGTCAAAGTCCCTCCTCGAGAGCCACAATCCAGTCGGGTTTTCAGGATTTCCCCAGTGAATATGCATGAGATCTATTTGCATGCACTGCTTTCATGGTATGCTAATAGATCTCATGCATAGTCACTGGGGAAATCCTGAAAACCCGACTGGATTGCGGCCTTCGAGGGACTTTGACACCCCTGCAGTAGGGTAAGGGAAAGTGCGTTCCAAAGAGTTGGCGCAATGGCCAAGTAGATGGTTTTACGCATTGTGTCGTAAAAAAGCTGCCCGATTGAAGGAATGGTTAGTAGATGTTGCTGAGATGATCTCAGTGACTTTGGGATTCGTAAGGGATTAATTAGAAGTCTGTCAATGAACAAGGGATAGTGATTGAATTGAACTTTATGTTCAAATCAATTTTTATTGACGGAACAAAACAAATATATTCGAAATCTAACTAGCAGAGTCCATATTCTCATGACTCCAGTCCACAAACAGAATCTGTAGCACCACTGTAGTCAATCAACCAGCATATAATCAAGAACCCATAATTCCACACGCAACGAACTCCCCCCCAATCCCCACGGTGGAAGACGACCCAAGGACGAAAGGAAATTCAGCTCCTCAATGCTAGTCATTCAAAATCAGACTCCGTGCTCGATGGGGCAGTGAATCAAGGTAGGGCTTCCAGATCTGCAAAATGATTCGTTGACCCTTGGAAGGTGTATGGACATCCCAAGTCTCCAGAAGCTCGGGTTGAACTTTGCATGCTCGTAAAAGAGTTTTCAATGAGATTCTGGGACTGATGGGTAACCAATGGGCTTTTTTTTTAAAAAAAAAAAAAAAAAAGAGGAGAGCAGAGCCCTGAACAGAATACTTCTAAATCTCCCATTCACAAAAAAATCTCCATGCTTACCTTTCTAGGAGTAAAAACTTGGAATGACCTTACAGAAACGACCCGAACAGAACATAGCCACATCTTCTCATCTATTTGACAATTAATCTCCAGTACTCTCCTTCTCCACCCCCATTCCACTTCCTCCCCTACCCTCTCCTACAAGTTTCAAGTTTATTAAAAAAATTTTTATACCGCTTAATCAAATTTCTAAGCGGTGTACAGAAATAAAAAGTGTCTTTTTTCCCTCCTATTGTTTTTTACCATAATCGTCCTTCTTTCTATCGTCATTATTATTGTATTTCATTACCCCGCCTTTCCTTTTGTTATCCTTTTCTGTTTATTCTGTTAGTCGTTAATTTAATATGTTTTGTTCAGTGTCCATCTGTCTTTTATAACCCCTGTATTATCTGTAAATTGAATGATTTGTTCATCGCTTAGATATTTGAGTAAGCGATTAATCAAATACTTATTAAACTTGAAACTTGAACAAATTAAAATTACTAAACTGAACCAGGTTAGGTTAGTAAACACATACCAACATATATACTAACTACAAACAATTAGGGAAGAAGGGCGAGAAGTACAATCCTATCCTACCTATCCTCTCCTTTCTTTAAGGTCGGTCGCCCTGAGCCTGCATAGGTATGAGCGACGCAGAAATAGAAGATTTGATTACAGTGTTCAGCCCACAGGACAAGTCTCACAAACTTCACGGCCCTCACACTGCGATGCACTTGTGGTGTTAAGGTGAGAAAGGTACGGTGTCAGGTCAAAAGCGCGCCAGGACAAAGGCACGCGCAGACAATTGAGCGAAGCATGGAGGCGCACGCCGCAGAAAATTACAGTTTTTACGGCTCCAACGGGGGGGCATGGGGGGGAACCCCCCCCACTTTACTTAATAGAGATTGCGCCGCGTTGTGGGGGCGTTGTGGGGGGTTGTAACCCCCCACATTTTACTGAAAACTTCACTTTTTCCCTGTTTTTAGGGAAAAAGTTAAGTTTACAGTAAAATGTGGAGGGTTACAACCCCCCAAGCCCCCCATAACGTCGGCGCGATCTCTATTCAGTAAACTGAGGGGGCTCCCCAACAAAACCCCCCATCGGAGCCCCTAAAAACTGTAATTTTCTTTAGCGCGCGCCTCCGTCTTGCGCTCAGTTGTCGTCGCGCGCCTTTGTCTTTCGCGGGGTTGTCTATGAACCGAAAGGTACGTGAAGCGCAGGGAGGCTTCCCTCTCCTCCAACCGTCTGCAGGAATCGAGCATCGAGACGACGCGCATGTTCTAACTAAGTGGCAGCCCATGACCGATACCTTCAGCCTGCCTTCTTCGAGTAACCCGAATACAGAGCCAGATCCCAGACGGGAAGTGTGCTATTTTTAGGCTTGCATGCATTCCTTTGCGCTGCTGCCAGAAGATGAATTTGGCAGCCATTTCAAGTCTGTTTCTCATCAGGTCACTAGGCAATCCCATAATAAATAAAACTTGAGGAAACCATTACTCAAATCAACGCCATCCACTCTTCACTAGATTTCAATCATCCGTGGAAGAAGCAGGATGGGGGGAGAACCAATGGCCTGGTCAAATTCTTAAAGAGATTGGAAGGTGGCAACGAGGTTGTACACAAGAGGGAAAAAAAAAAAACCCAAACCTCTAACCTTCCCCTAAACAACGAAGCCTGTTATGTATTCAGAAAATCCATAATGAACGTCCGAGAGAAATCTGCATGGACTAGCCAGTGGTATTCAACCCAGTCCTCAGGGACCACCTGGCCAGTTGGGTTTTCAAAGTCTCTCTCGTGCCATTGTATAGATCCATGGTGAGGCCCCGTCTGGAATACTGCGTGCAATTCTGGAGGCCGCATTATCGCAAGGATGTGCCGAGACTGGAGTCGGTTCAGAGAATGGCCGCCCGGATGGTCTCAGGACTCAAGGATCTCCCATACGAGGAACGACTAGACAAATTACAGCTATACTCGCTCGAGGAGCGCAGAGAGAGGGGGGGACATAGAAACATAGAAACATAGAAACATAGAAAAAGCGGCAGAAAAGGGCTATAGCCCACCAAGTCTGCCCATTCCAAGTATCCCCCCCCTGAGTTTACTCCCTTAAAGATCCCACGTGAGTATCCCATTTTCTCTTAAAATCTGTCACGCTGCTGGCCTCTATCACCTGGAGTGGGAGTCTGTTCCAATGATCCACAACTCTCTCGGTGAAGAAATACTTCCTGAAGTCTCCATGGAGCTTCCCTCCCCTGATTTTCAGCGGATGCCCTCTGGTGGTCGAGGGTCCCATGAGCCGGAAGATATCATCTTCTGACTTGATGCGTCCCGTGATATACTTATATGTTTCAATCATATCTCCTCGTTCTCTTCTTTCCTCAAGTGAGTACAGCCGCAATTTCTTTAGTCTTTCTTCATACGTGAGATCCTTGAGCCCCAAGACCATCCTGGTGGCCGTTCGCTGAACCGACTCGATCCTCAGCACGTCCTTTCGGTAGTGTGGTCTCCAAAACTGAACACAGTACTCCAAGTGAGGCCTCACCATGGCTCTGTACAATGGCATCATAACTTCAGGTCTCCTGCTGACGAAACCTCTGCGGATACACCCCATCATTTGTCTTGCCCTGGAGGAAGCCTTCTCCACTTGATTGGCTACCTTCATGTCCTCGCTAATGATCACTCCTAGATCACGTTCCGCTGTGGTCCTAACCAAGGTCTCACCATTTAGTACATAAGTTCTACGCGGGTTTCTCTTTCCCAGGTGCATTATCTTGCATTTTTTAGCATTGAAGCCAAGCTGCCAAGTAGTTGACCATTGTTCCAGCAGCAGTAGATCGTGTGTCATATTATCAGGTAATATGCTTCTGTCTACTATGTTGCAAAGTTTGGCATCGTCGGCGAACAGTGATACCTTTCCTCTAAGTCCTTTCGTCATATCTCTTATGAATAAGTTGAATAAAATCGGACCCAGGACCGAGCCCTGCGGCACTCCACTTATCACGTCCGATGCTTTGGATGGCGTACCGTTCACCACTACCCTCTGATGTCTGCCGCTCAGCCAATCCCCAACCCATGTAGTTAGAGTGTCTCCTAATCCTATCGATTTCAGCTTGTTCAGTAATCTTCGATGAGGGACGCTATCAAATGCTTTACTGAAGTCCAAATATACCACGTCCAGTGACTCTCCGGCGTCCAGTTGTCTAGTAACCCAGTCAAAAAAGCTAATCAGATTAGATTGGCAGGATCTGCCCTGGTTGAACCCGTGTTGGTGTGGATCACGCAGTTTTTCTTCGTCTAGGATTGTGTCAAGATTCTGTTTG